>NW_024500017.1:6565031-7003403 GCF_017590055.1 Onychostruthus taczanowskii | reverse complement strand
CCGCCGCGCCCTGCGCGGCACCGCCTCTCCCAAAAAACACCACCAAACCCATCCAAAGCACACCAATCCAATCCAAAACAAAACAAAAAAACCCCACTCGTTTTGCTCTTTCCGATCGTGTGTCATGAAGAGTGTTTCGCCAAGCAGGGTGTATGCAAACATCACAGTCCTCACAGAGCAAAGGGTCGCAAGGAACCTCAGCCCATCTTCCGTCCCGTGTCCCGTTGGTTAAAGGAAGGACAGTTTTACGCAGAGAGGGTGACAAAACAAGAGCCGTGGCATAGGCATGGTGTAGACGCTTCACCTACTGAACGGTATATCCATACCTTTGCTCAGAAATAGCTTAAAATACGATGTGCTTTTTAAAAATAATATCCCATATTACTCTGCCCATAGCACACCTTGCTGCTGTAAATGGAAGTAACATGACTAAGGCAGGCCAGAAAGGTGCAAGATCCAAATTACTCTAGTTACAACTAGTGTAAAATGCAATATGGGCACCTGTCTATTTAGGAATAGCGTCAGTTTCGCCAGATACACAATAAATGTCCTCAAAATTGTAAAAGCCATCAAAGTTCAGATGGAGCTGGTAATAGGTGAAATATTTTGAAATTACTCCAGTACAGATAGGGTTGAAAATCATGATTCCATTCATGGTTGCAATAGAATCACAGACAGAGCAATTAAATGTAATATCACAAAGGATTATGACTTAAAGTGGAGAGGAATAAGTAACACAAGCAGATGGACTCCTAAAATACCCTGTGTTCACAAGAATGGAAAAACAGGAAGGGAAGACTGGGAGAAATGTGGTATTGAAACAATACAGCCTTCAGAGGAAACAGTCTTTAAAATATTCTACATGATTTCTCCAGGCTTGTGCAGACTGTGAGTTCATTTTTTGTTGAGGAGCCAACTCTGAGGTGCACCAGCATGGATCTTATGAGGCAGTTTTAGTGTAGATGGAAAAAAAGATATTTTGCTCTGATTTCTTATGTCCAACCCCAGATAAAAAAGAACAGAGGCAAGGTGTGAAATCAGTAAGTATCAATTTCCAGTAAAAGGGCCATTTTGACAAAATAGCTGCTTTATACAGAAAGAATAAATGCACAAGTATAACATTAAGATGACAGTGACAGCAGAGTCAATGTGATTGTTTTGACATGGAAGGGTTTAGTGATCAGTAGGAAATGGGAGGGGACTGAGCTGGGACCCCAGGTGGAATGTATGCATGATGGCAGGGTGGGAACCTGTGAAAAGCAGAAATGAAAGCAAAACGTGAGAGAGAAGTAGAGGTGGTGGGAAAAGCTCTTGCACTCCCCTGTCTGGAAACCCCTGACACATAATGTGCTGTGTGCCTGTGCCACCTACTGCATGTTTTGTTCTCAGGAGATATCTGCAAATTCTTTTTCAGAGGACAATAAGCTGTCTGATAGTCATAGGGTCACCATGAACACTGTACTGGGTCCAGCTCTGGGGCATCCAACATGAGAAAAAACATGGACCAGCCAGAGCGAGTCCAGAGGAGGCGTGAAGATGATCAGAGGGCTGGAGCACCTCTGCTGTGAGGAAAGGCTGAAAGAATTTGGGTAGTTCAGGCTGGAGAAAAGAACTTACAACACCTTCCAGTAACTAACAAGAGCCTATAAGAAATAAGGAGAGGGACTTTTGACAGGGGGATGTGGAGATAAGATGAGGGTAAACAGCTTTAAACTGAGAGTAGGTCTAGATTAGCGATCAGGAGGAAATTCTTCACTTTGAGTGTGGTGAGACACTGCAACAGGTAGCTCAGAGAAGTTGTAGTTCTAGCTGCCTTATCCCTGGAACTGTTCAAGTTCAGATTGGATGAGGCTTTGAAAAACTTGGTCTCATGAAAAGTCTCTCTGCCCGTGGCAGGGGATTGAGACTAAACGATCCTTAAGGTCCCTTCCAACCCAAACCATTCCAGGTGTCTATGAACTCACAGCTATCTTCAGAAATTTCTGCTGAAAGTTTCGCTTGACCTCTCCACAGCTTTGCAGGTTTCTGACCTTTCACAAGTGAGAAACAGGAAAGCACTTACTAGGTACCAATGAGTCTTGGAAAGTCCTAAGTCCTTGAATAAGTGATATACCCAAACAAATGTGGTCAGTGAAGTAAGAGACACTAAAATAGGCTAGCTATTACTTATCACTTTCACTGATAACATCTATGCAGAAAATCATGTCCCTACTGCTACCCCAAAAGACCCCAGTCTGAAAAGCAGAGACATAACTACAGCGTCGAGGAAAATCAGATTTGCTTTATTACTATGAAAGCCAGAAAATAAATGAGTTACTTTTTCATCTCTTTCAGCAGCTGTAATTTCTTTAACAATAGGAGGTGAGATATGTGTAGGCAGAATCTGACAGTGTTTCTGCAAGCTGCACAGCACTGACTAAATTAATAACATCTTCCTACCCCCCTCCTCCAGGCTCAGAGAGACTCATATGCTGTGCTAATGAGTACTTGCTCAGTGGACCTCCCCAGCACAGGGGAGAAATGCAGACACCTGGGAGGGCCACTGTCCTTGTCTGTTTACTGTGGTGAAAAACAGAGACTGAAATACACCTCCTGTTGAAGATTGGCAGGACCCACCACTGCAGCTTCCACCCAGCTGGATCAGTGTGGCAGCCATGGGCCGTGAGTCTTCAGAATGACCATAAAGCATGCAGGAGAAATCAGGAAGTTTTGTGGCTGATGTGTTATCAGTAAATATGAATAAGAGAATCACAGCAGTATCATAAAATGAAATAAAATAGATAAAATATAAAATAAAATAAAATAAAATAAAAAATAAAATATGCTAGTTTTAAACCAGAGGTAGCACATATCACACTTGGGTCTTGTCTGCTATGGGAAGCCAAGGCTGTTTTTACCCTCACCCTGTGGATGTCCATCTTCAGGCAGAGATGTCATGGGGTCAGTGAAAGTGGTGTCTAGTGTAATTTATTTGACTCTTCCTCGTCCTCTCAGCTATGTGCCCTAGAGTGTTTGCAGCAAACATGGCAGCTTCTTCCTCAGCATCATGCCAGCCTGTGATCCTCACTATGGAAAAGCTCAAGCTGTTTATTACCAACAGGAAAAAGGAAATGTAGAGAAGGAAACTGATGAAAACTGAATGGGGAGAGCACTGAAAGTGCTACACTGCTATTAAATTACTCTCTTCAGAACTACACTGACTACCAGCTCCCTCATGTAAATCCATGGATGTCCCAGAAAAGTAAGTTGTGTCATCAAGACAATCAGAAAGACCTTGAAGTGCTCCTCTGGCTTGAGCAAATCAAACTAGATTCAAAATGATACTGATTCATGATAATGATACATGATTCAGAGTTAAGACTTTTCTTTCTTTTTAATTATTTAAAAAAAATATTTTTATTTGTTGTTAAAACCAAACAATTTAGATTTTAATTTTTCAGTCTGGCAGTGCATGTGAAATAGGAATTTTTTATTATTTGTAATTGCTAAAACCAAATATTTCAGATGTTGATTTTTAAACTGACTGCATGTGAAAGCAAGTCTTCAGTGAAACAGAAGTATTAGCAATTTTTAAAGGTGGTCTGCCATTAGGCACATATGTATTGATATATATTTGTCGTGCTTTGTCCTATTGTTTGGGATCATGAAATTGAAGAAGATATCAGACTGGAAGACGGTAATGTAACTAACATTTTTGAATACGGAGAATAAAAGCCTTTACACCAGCTTTGGTCTTTCCATGGTGTGCGACCTTTACCTTTTTTGCTTTGGGGTAAAATTACTGCAGCTGTTAATTTAACTTTGTTTACAGACAGTTTAACTTTGCAGTTCTTTCAAACCATCACAGTACCTTTGGTATCAAATTTTAGTTTGTTTTCAAACAGGGCAACCCTTGATGAGTTTATTCTTAATTATGTAAAATGAAACTATTTATCTGTGTATACAACTAACTTTAAATCACTTTTTTTTTTTTTTTGCTAGCTATTTTTGTTGCTTAAATACACTACCTGTAAACTGATCTAAGTCCCATGGAAACAACGACAAAAATACAAGCAGCTTGAGTTAACCTTCCTACACGAATTAACACCTTTTGACATGGATAACTGGACAGCACCAAGTTAACACCAGTAGTTTTGGCATTCCTTGATAGAAGAGAATTTTGTTCAGCTGTGGATTAAGGATGAATTACAGGAAATCTGCCCTGATTTAAGTGTGTGATAAATGAGATGATTTTCAAGGTCCCTGTGAAAGATAAACAGTTATTTTTGAAAGGCCTGGTAATTTAAACTTCTCTTCAAAAAGAAAAAGCAGAGCTATTTCAGAGCAATCAGTCCCAAAGGCCAGTCACACATCCCTGGCCCTGCATTCTCTGAATTGTATGCTGCAGTTATCAGATTGTCAAGACATCCCAGCTCTGCTTGATTAAGTTCTCTTTAAAGTATTAAGGTCATTTGCAACTACTTAATGATCCTTTTAGGTACCAACGCCGTCAAGCTCTGATCTTTAGAGCTGAAACGGCATCAGAGCCTCTTCCATCGCTCCAGCCCTTCAATGCTGGTGCTCCCCTGTACAGGACTCACTGCCAGCTGTGAGGCAGCAGGAAGGAGTTTTCCTGCCTCCCCACGCATGTGAAGCCACCTCCATATCACACCTGCAAGTGCAGAGTCCTGCTCATCTTGTTCCGACCCTGAGGAGGTTTGTTACATTGCAGGGAAAGAAGGATTGAAAGTTATTGTGCAGGTTTCTTATTAATGCTCAAGAAAAATTAACAAATCCTCCTATAGCAACTTCCTTGCAGGATTGGTATGAAAGAAGAGGAGCAAAGAGCTTACTGTCATTCTTGCCACACATCCTCTGGGGGCACAGCTCCAGAAACATCTGAGTGCATCAGATATTATCTGGAGGAAGGAATGTGTCAGCTGACAGCAAGGCTGGAAACTATTGAAACAATTGTCACCTGGGCCATTCTTATAGCTGTCTCTTGTCTCTTTGAGAATTAATATCCAGCAATCCTGTCCCATCTACAAACAGGTGAGAGCAAAGGACCCTTCCAGGAATTATGCAGCTGGATGCTTTAGAGATGAGGTATCTGATTGCTGTCAAATTAACAGGTTCAGTCACAGGAACACATTCCGAGAAAGAAAGTGGCCTATTGAAGGAGAATGCCTGTAAAACTAGGAATTATGTGACCTTTAGAAAACACTGGAGATTGGAGGTGTTTCTGGTCTTGTTACAGCTCATAGGTGGTTGGATGTGATTTTGTGGGTAGGTGGAAAGGTCTACTACAATCTACTCATCTGAGCCAATGCAAAGTCCATGCTTTCTTCAAAGTTCAAGCTTCAAGATCATCAGAGCTCCCTTTTCTGGCTCCGTGTTGAGCAAGCTCAGAAATGCTCACAGGTTTTGTTTGTCTTGTCCAGCAGGTGAAATGATGATTTTCTCATTGTCAACCCTTATGTTAGTCTTGGAGGTCCTGTTTGATTAAGTCTTTATGGGAAGGAGGAAGATGAGCTTGTAGCAGCGAGTTTTTAAGTATTTACAAGAAACATTCCTGACTTCTCTCCTCTATGGGCTTCTGTTTATCAAGTCATGTTTTCTTTTGACTGGTTATAGAAGAGAGCAGTCACATTTACAAATTTTCCTGGTGAATGATAACGTTTGGCCTCTGCAATCTAGGGCAAATTGTTTTTAGTGCTATCCCAATGAAGTTTACTTTCCACCCACACTCAGCCAAAATGATGCTGATTCCAGCATTGAGCACTTTCTGAGAACAGCTCAGGGCATTCACCAATTGTTCAAGTCAGTGTGATGGTAAAATCCTTCTGATGAGTAGCACTCTGCACAGAAACTTTCATAGTAGCTGCTCATCACCAAACTGAGTCCTTAAAAGGCATCAGACAGTTTCTAACTCTTCACACCTAAAACCTTTCCATGCATTCAGTTAGAGTCTTCTAATAATGTTACCTGGCTGATAACCCTAACTTCTCTCCAGCTTTGTTATGCAGTGAAGTTAATTCTGAATTCATTTGGCTATATGAAGCCAAGTAGCAAAAGTGTTGCCTTGGCTGGATCAGGGCTTGCACTTCCCAGGTTTCTGGGTCCTGGTTGTCTCAGGTCAGGCACCTAGATATAAGGGACAGCGTTGAGAAATATGGGTTAAGCCATCAGTGATGGTCATGTCAGCAGGCTTTGGATGTGCAATGTTACAGCTATGTGTTCTTCTAAGCTCTTTGTATGACTATTTTAGCATCACTTTTGTTACTTTTGGTGTAGTTTAGTTCAGCTTTCCAGCAATCAGAGTAAATTCTGAACTGTTTAACTACACTCAGTCAAGACATCTTTGGGAGATGAAGCTTTCTTATCTCTGGTGGCTGCTGCTGCATTTTGAAATGAGCATAAGAGAGGCAAATACATCCATGAACATTTGCTGCCAGTATGGATTTAAAAGCAAAACACAGTCAGAAAGGCTACCGAAAAACTACTTCACTTGGCTGATAACTCAATTTGTTGATAAGAAAGAGGGAGTGTTTTGTCTCTCTGTATCAGATAAGTGACTTATCACTCCCTGCACTGCTGATGATGAACATGTTCATCTGGCAGATAGTGGCAATAAAGCTGCATCTCCCCTTTGCACTGCAAGACATATGCTTCATCAAATGAAATTAAGGGAAATAGATTTAAATAACTTCTTGGTAAATGCTTTTAAAATCAATTTATAATTAACCTGTGGAACCTCCTGCTGCATTTTGTTAGAAAGGGAAATATCATGCATGAAAATGGATGTTTCATGTAAGCAATAATACGGGGAGATAAAAAGGGTAAGAAGAAGGGAGAAAGGACATCACTGCTCTGGGGTAGGATTGCCCAATTTAAGAGGTGGTCTGTAATTGAAAGTGAGTCTCTATTTTCTTCCTGCACTATCCAAATATTGGTTGTTGTTAGGTGTAGGTGTATTTCTGATCTGGTTGGCTTTTTTTTCTTATATTGTGCATATGAAAAAATAAAATACAGCATTGGAGAAAACCTTTGCCACGAGAGCAGGCATGTCTGTGATAGAGGAATCTCCTGTTACATCTGTTTTCTGAGGTGTTTAAAGCACAGACAGAGCCTAAATGCACATCTGCTTTCATCTGTTTTGTTGCCCAGGCTGGGGAGGCCTCAGCAAGAGGATGTCAGGATGCATTCCAGCACAATAGCTCTGGCTGCAGAGCCAGGCTGTCCTACAGGATCCCAGTGTGGGTGCAGAGCCACAAATACCTCGATTTCCACTGCTGAGGGAGGTGAGGCCAAAGAAAGCCTCCTCTGTCTGCTGGTGCTCAGCAATGCAAATCTGTGCAGTGGGTTGTGCCCACACATCTGCACTGATCCACTCCTCAAGATTAAGTCTAAGCTTCAGGACTTGTGTACTAGCACTTGTGTGCTAGTCCAAGCTTTGACCTTGTAGGAGGAATGCTGTTTCACTGGGCTTGTTTCTGCTTGCTTTGGTTAAGATTATGGATGGCAGAAACTGGGCTAAGTCTCCAAAAATCACTCTGCACTGTGCATTGATGGGCAATTCCAGAGGTCTGCTGAGACCCAGCACATCAAACCCAGCTACCAGGGAGTTGGAGCCACAAGCCCTAGCAGGAAAACCCCAAAAATTGATTCAGCCTTGCTGCTAATTGTTTCCTCTGCAGGTTGTTTTTGTTTTATTTCCTGACTTCATAGATTCCTGGTGTTGCCTAAGTCCAGTCCTTCCTGACGGAGTCAGAATGTCCTACTGACGTTTAGACTCTGTCCCTTTCTCACATGGGAGCAGAGGGTTGCAATTATGACTGCAATGGCAAGAAAAGCTTTGATCAGAAATGGGCCTGAAGAGGAGTGTGCTGAGGGATTAATGTAGAACTGACTTCATCAGCAGCTGAGAGTTCTGTGGAGGAGGAATTTAGGTGTTCTTACAGCCTCAACAATGCAAAGCAGCCGTCATCAACAAGGTGTTCCCCAGAGGATGCTAATCACTCTCCTCCCTCCTGATCAGCAGTTAAGAGTGTCTCTCTTCTTTCTACTTATCACTTAGTCAAGGATGCCAGAGGTATTTGTTAGAAGATAAGAACATTATTTACACCCAGTCTTAGAAAGGAAAGAAGAGGTTGTCAGTGAGCTACAGCCATTATTGTTCCTGTTATCGTTTGCATGGCAAAGGCACTTCACCGGGCTCAGACCGCATCCTGAAGGGCCAGGGATGTTGGAGTGACTGCACTGCCTGCCTGAGCTCTGAAAGGGCTGGAAGAGATGAGCAGCAGAGGTGGGGGAGGGAGGGCCACAAGGCTCCCATACAGGTATAGATCAAAGGAATCTGGGAAGCCCCAGATTCTCTCACCTATCGTGACCTGTGTGCTTGGGGAGCAGGGAAAGTCTCTTCTCTCTTCACTTCCATTAGGACTTATCTGCAGATTCAAACCATGCTATCCAGTGGATGTAGGGTAACCTTCCTGTGCCAATATAGTTCTAGTCCAGTTTTAGAGTAGATGTTCATATATTCCTGTTAGAGTAATGGGAAAAGGCACTGAGAGATGCATCTCACTTTTGGTGAGAAGAGATAAAAAATTACAATATGCACTTTAGGACTATCTAGTGCTGCTCCTTATTAAGGACTGGACATTTTTTTTTCTTGTTTTCTTTTTTTCTTTTTTAATGGATGATTAAAATTGTCTGAGTTAGAATTGAGACTACTGTGTGCTTCTGAGCACCAAGTTCTGTCTATACTTGTGATGAGAAGGCTGGATAGGTACATATGCCAGCCCCCACAATGTGCTAATATCTACAGCTACAACATAGTCAGTGCTCTGATATTTAACCAGAAGGTATCTCTGCCTTCAGCTCATGTTCTTCTCAGCTTTCCTTGTTATTCTCTCTGCTAAACAGAGAGAAAATGATATTATGTCTATGAAGCCAAAGGCTGTGTGTGTGCATGCTGTGGAATTTAGTCATGATGTTGCTAACTGGAAGGTTCAAGGTCATTCTTACAGTCTTACATCCTTACATTTACATGGTCATTTTCTCCTGCATTGACTGCAGTTAATGTGAGAGTTGTTGTACTCCCTCCCTCAGAGTTTCAGAAGCTGCTGTCTGCTAAACACTTGAGGAGTCCCAAAATGGAAAATGTCCTGGATTATTTTGTGTGATGAAGATTCCCAACTACCCTTAGCTTTTCTATACATGGAAAATGGAAGAACCCATTTGTAGGTCACTCAGTTAAAATGATACTGCATGTGTTCTGCAGGTGTGTTACATGTATGCATTATTATGATTAATACAGATATCAGGCAACTTTAAACCAGCAAACCTCAGTACCTGGGGTCCCACAGCAGCTCAGACCTTATACAAAATTCACTTACCTCACTTTGTCCATAGAGGTTTTACAGCCTCTCCTGAGATCAGCAGTTGGTGGGGAAGGGCCTGTACCCTAAGCTGGATGGCTCTGAGATGCCTCAGGAGCATCAGTGCATCACTGCATTACTGTGTGCAGTGCAGACCTACTCCTGCTGCCAAGTGGGTTGGTGCTGCTGGAAACCTAAGGGAAAGATCGGGGGCTGGAAGAGGGGTGGTCTTCTTCAGGTGTGGACTGGTAGTTTGTCTGAGCAACTTTTGTCCTGGCACAGTGCTGCCTCTGGTTTGTTATCGTCAGCAGGGCCGTTTGCTTGGTGATGCTGGTTGTTACTTGCAGGTTTCCTTACACCATCAAAGAGGAGCAGGGAGCAGGGTTTTTAGTGGCCACACAAAGACCCTGGGGGATGTCAGTGATGAGGGCAGATTTCTCAGTGTCCCTTCCAACTGCTTCAGGAAAGTCAGGACCTTTCAGAGCTGCATATCCACAGACATTAGTGAACATATGTGTGTCTCAAGCATAGCAGCATGTAGGAGAAGCATGCACAGAGGAAGTTCAGAGCTCAGCTTGCCTCCTAACACCTTGCTGGTGAGGTGAGCCACTTGAGGAAGAGTAGAAGTGACCCTCTTTTCTCCTATGCCATCTCTCTTTGACCTTGCAGCTATTTCAGAGCCTGTGATATCAGAGTAACTATCTTGCTGCAAACTTAGACTTATCTATCATATACATGAAACTCAGTAATAACTTACTCATATATTCATTCCTAAAGTGTCTACAGAGGGATTTGATGTTGCTTAACTATCCACTATCACTGATCACTTTTTGTTACATCCTTGCCTGAAGGCAATGACTTTGGTCAAGCTAGAAATGCTGGTAGTTTCTGAACAGCTTCAGTTATTGGACCAAATGACTGTTCAGTGACTTAGAGTTGGTGAAAGCAGGGGAAAAAAATCACAGTGACTGTATATTCAAGCAGAAGAGGGAATTCTGTGATGAGAATTCACTTCTATGCTCTTGCTTTCAGCTGCTGTGTGAGGAAGGGGTGGCTCTTCACCAGGCTCTCGTGTTAGCTCAGCTCCTCTGAACAAGAGGCAAGCCCAGATGCAAACTTTGTGGCTTAGCCCCATGTTAATACATTCCCAAACACTAATTAAGAGTGGTGAATGAAGAGAGAAATGCAGGTTGATGTAGCATGCTGGCAGTTTTGAGACTGCCTGCCAAATGAAAGCTTTGGAGGTGATGCATAAGTAGAGACCAGCAGCCTGCACATGAGTCAGCTGGAGGGTTTGGGCTGGTGCAAATGCTGCTTCCTCTGGAGGGAAGATGAAAAGAGGTTTTGAGAGTGCCAGAATCCAAAAGGACAGTGGGGAGGGAAAAATGTGGGACATGGGACATAGTCTGGGACATAGTCTTCCTGAGGATGAATGTAGGAGACCCTCTTTGCCTTAGGCAGAGTCTACTGGAAATAAGATGGAACTGCAGGTAGCTGGTAGCTCAGAGACATGCCTGGAGGTGCTTGCAAGCTCTGCAAGAACAGTGATGTCATTGTGGGTTCCACTTTTGGTGAGGAGTTAGAGGGGCTCTTAAATTCCCAGTTTCTGTGCTGGATTTCCTCTCCCTGAGCAACCCCCTTTGTAGAGCAAGCCCTGTGGACAAGGGCTGCATTCCATTTTCACCTACCAGCTCCTGAGGAAGGGGCTAAATAGGTGGTGGAAGGAGAGTTTTCATTCAGTAATGAGCTACTGTGTGATTCCTGCAGGTGGGGGGATGCAGGACTGACCTTGGCAAGTAGGTGAGGGGTTTTTGCTGAGCAGTGAATCAAGAGCTCTGTGAGCTAAAAGCCAACAGTTTTCAATTCAACAGGTCTATGCTGTCATTACTGAGAAATCATAACCAGCTGCATGGCATCAAAATGTACTGCTGGGCAATTATTCTCCATCTGATCTCGTCTCTCCTCCATTCCTTTTTCTACTGGATGCAATACTCCTTGTTTTTTAGGTGAATTGAATGGAAGGTTGAAGGACAGCAAGCACTGCAAAGAACAGATATTTGGGAGAAGGAGAGAACATGAGGGAACATTACTATAAAAGCAGGAAAGAAAGCAGATAAGCTTCATTGTAAAATATTTACAGTAAAGCTGTTGACTTGGAATTTTCTCTCAAATTCCTCCCTCAGACGAAGATTTTGAAGGGCTTGCTGAAGCTCACAAGCCTCAAGGGCAGGTCTGTCATGTTCAGTTCCTACAGCTTGTTTTCAGCAACTCTGGTGCAATTTTCAGGTTGTTGCAACACTTCCTGGACCAAATGCAAAGGTGTCAATGTCCCACCAAGTACCTGCTTGTCTTCTTGCTCTCTATACTCCCACAGCATTGATATCTGAAATTGTGTTTTGAGTCTGGAGAAGGGATTGTATAGGTTGTAAATGGTCCAAAGGGATTTTTTAATCTCTTACCATGAGATACATTTGGGGATTTTTCCATCTGTCCTTCTTGAGTTGAATTATAGGAAAGTTTGCATCAAAAAGGACTTGCTGAATTAATCTAGTAGTCCCCAAACCTTTGTATTGTTTTTCCACACCGGTACTCCCATCTTGGCTTTGGAGGGTGGGAGTTGAAATGTCTCAGTGCTCAGTTACTTCTTTTTTCCCTCCTTTTATGGTTTCTCATAGAATTATAGAATAGTTTGACTTGGAAAGGACCTTAAAGATTGTCTTCTTCCAATCCCCCTGCCATGGGCAGGGATGCCGTCCACTAGATCATGTTGCTCAGGGCCCCAATGAGGCATCCACATCTTCTTTGGACATCCTGTTCCACTGTCTCACCACCCTCACCTCTGCCTCCAGGGTAACAATGTCAGATGAAGCTAGTTACCAGGCAATGTGATAGTTAGAACCAACATCACTTTGAATTAGTTCTCAGGTCAGCATGTTCCCTTATAAATTTTTTTTTAATTCCCTACTATCTCTTCTTCCCTCCTCCCAAGCGACCTGGATCCTGAAGGCTGTTCTGTAAGCATTTATGGTATCATAAATGCATGTAATCATGAATATGAACAAAGGTAATGTTCTGCTTGGAGTATGTAGAGATGATGTGCTGAATGTTTCCTTGCCTGATCAGATCAAGAACAAAGGAAGCAGGGGAGCAATCTGAGTTCAGGAGGAGATGAAGCACCATTGAGTTTAGGAATAGTTCAGGCTCATCTTGGAGTGCAAAGACCGAACCTGGGTCTGCAGGCAGATCAGGAAATCTAAGATTTGCATTGGTTCCGATTTGTTACAAGTGGAAGCAGGAACTCAAGCTACAGAAAAGTTTTTTAACTGATTCCAGCCAAGAAAAGAGGCAAGGTCAGCAAAGCCTTGCTCTTAGTTCTGAGCTGAGGAGAGCCCATCTGTCCGTTTGCCTGGGGCTCTGCAGGCAGCCATCTGCCTTGATAACAGAGCTGTGAAAAGCACAATCTGAAGGCTGGAAGCAGAAGCCAAGGAGGAGCTGGACCTGCCTGTCCCACCCACAGCACTCTGTACAGGATGGCTGTCAGGGTCAGCGGGCTGTGGCTGCCATCTGAGTGCCACCAGAGCAGAGCCACCCCAGCAGTGCCGCTGTTGGACCTCGCAGCACTGCTTCAGCCATCACAGATGACTTGGGCTGTGTTTGGGCCTGGCCTCTGTGGCAAACAGGCCTTGAGCCAACAGGGGCAACAGCACCATTTCTGGTTAGCTTTGGAGGTAGGGAAAGTGCATCTTCTCAGCAGAGAACCTGTGCTGTGCTTGGCTTGCTAAGCAGAAGTGTCTTTGTGACAACATGTGCCACTTGTCTGTGGCAAAGGGAGCCCTGTTTAGGTTTCTCCAGCAGATGTGACTCTAGCAGATGTGTTATAAATGTGGTATCTCATGGGGAGATGGAACATACAGACCTGGTGGACTGTGGGGACACATAGGACTTTTGCATGATGTACATTTTCTGCACTTGAGTGCTAATTTCAATCACTCCTCAAAAATGGCTCAGAATAATCATTAAACCCTGTTCATTAGCTGACCAGTCTTGAGGGGATCTTGTTAAAGGAAAAGCTTGCCTGCACTGGTGTTTTTAACAGAGAATACTCATTACTTAGTAAAGACCTGAGACGTAATGAGCTGTTTTACAGTTCAGTCGTGTTTGTATTCAAGTAATATTTACAGTTTCCACGCGAAGAGCAGATAAGCATCTTCTAATCTAAAGTAAATCTTTAGGAAGTCCATTGCTATTAATAGCTTACTCTAATTTTTGCATGAAATCAGGATATAAACTCTAATGGAATATATGGGAATTAGGTTTTTTTATACGGTGCATTATACAATTACCATTAATACCAATGTTTTAGACTGTGTAGTATAACTAAAATTTATCTTAAGAATCTCACCTTTTTTTTTCCCCATAGAAATGGGGATATTTGGGCTGAATTTAAATCCCTTCTCAAATGATACAAACAAAACTAAGACAAATAGGAAGTTATGCCTATATAATTATATCCATTTGCACTTTTGCGTTAAGTTACAGGGAAAATGCTTTTCCAAGTAGGTCACTTATTTTTAGAACAATTAGTGACAGCTATATCACTATTTTTTTCTGGGTATTCACTGAGGCTTTGTAACACATCAAGTGCCAAAAAAAAAAAAAAAAAAAAAAAAAGAAGAAAGGAAAAAGAGAAACATGTTTTAGTTAAAAAAAATGAAAGCATATAAACCCTTGTCTCTCACACCCCAGCTGGGTGGTCTAAGAAGGTTATGCACACTGCCCAAAATTAAGTTTTTGTATTTATAAATAATTCTTTTAGTTCTTCTCAAAAGGGAGTGATGAGTAATTTGTTTGTGAGGGGCTAGATTTGCACCGTGCTGGATTTTTCAAGAACCTTTTTCCTGGGGCTGCAGGACCCACTGAATATCCGGAGGTCATGTTCACACCTGAGTGCCTAACCTGTGCTGCCGTGCTGCCTGGAGCACCAGTCTCATCTCTGGGGAAAACACTCTGTGTGAACCTAAACTGCTGGAGCTGCTCACAGCAATCCCTGATCGCAGCCTGGTAATGCCCAGGAGCGGCGTCATCAGCACAGACACGGAGGATGCTCTCTCAGCAAATTCCTCCCAGTCCCCGCTGAGGACTTCTGCCAGCACACCGACATCTGCTGGGGCCTCTGGAAGGGGCACTCACATTTTTTTTCTGCCAGCTTTTCTGGCAGAAAATATTTGCACGGATTTAAAGAAAAAAGAATTGCACTTTCAGTAGCATAACTTGTCCCACAGGGAGTGGTTTTCCTGCAGCAATGCAGTAGTTCCAAAACTGCTTTATTTACTGCTGAAAACTACTGATATTCCTGCAGGCTGGAGCATCATACAGAGAGCCCTTGTGCAGCTCCTATCCTCTCACAAAATAAGGTATTTGTGATATCACTTATTTTAACCATTCCGAATGACACAAACCACCTAAGCAGAATTCTGTGTAGCTTTCTCTGTGCTGAGGATATCTGGCAGCAGATCTATCTCAGTCCTGGCTCATGCCTCACCACACCTCCCTGCAGCAGAGTGTGGCTGAGCAGGTTTGCTGTGCAGGTTTCTAACATACTGCTGTGTCACCAGTAAATGCCTGGATAATTTTTAACCTCACACGGGATTGGTTTATCAGCTGCAGGTGTCCAAAATAATTATACACACTGCTCTCTATGAAAACTGGGTCAACAGGATAGTGCTTCTTTTTATGTTCCGTCAGGCCTCTCCAATTTACACCCAGGGTCAGACTTCAGGGAGAAAGATATTTGAGCTAATGCAAGGAGCCATCACATCTATTCAGATGATGTCACCTTTCTAAGGCATTTTCTTCCCTCTAATTTTGCATCATAATGTTGGCTATGATACAATCATTGCTCTTGACAAAACAAGAAAGGAGAGCCCAGGGGAAAAATATTGATATTTATTTAAAATGAAGTATGATAGATAAATGCACACCCTCATTATGTCAGGGCATGAAGAAGCGTGGACTTCCAGCACCACAACTTTCCAGGCAGACTTCCTAAGGGCCAATGTGGTTATGCTGGCAGAACTGCCTGTTTAGGAGTGCATCTTTGCCCATGGGATGTGGTTTTCCCAGTCCAGGGTGCACTGTGTGTGTTTACATCTGGGAAAGGTGTAAGGTGACAGAGCTCTTCAGCTGCTGGGGTTGTGATCATTTCCACTGAGAGGTGGTGGTCATTTTTAACATCACTGTTGGGATACCAAAGCCTGAGAACCACAGTGACACAAAGATTAGCCAAACCTTGGTATCAGTGACTTTGGAAGAAGGGTAGGGAAAGGTCAGGAAGAGCATATCCCTAGAGTGTGTTTCTACCAACTATGATCTTTACCAACACGTGGTTTGCTTCTGCTTGTGTGTTTTCCTTTCCCATTGAGTGCAATGCTGGGCTCTGATAAGGATCTTGCACTTTTTGGATTCCAGCTAATTTCTCCACCTGACTGGCCGTGCCTGTGCTGGCACACAAAGCAGGCCAGGACCTGCTCCAGCCCAGAGGGTGAGAGGCAGGGCATGGCTTGTACTTAGGGAGTTAAGCCTACCTTCTTCACAGGCCAGGGCACTCTTCTCTACAAGACCAGCTGGAAGCTGTCTTCATGGCTCTGCTTCTTTTCTGCTGTTCTGGTGTTGACCAGTGGTAAGCATGAGATCTGCAGGTTGTTTTACTCTTAAAATATCCATGTGCTATACTGCAATTGCCTCTGGTGTGCTAGGAGCTCTTGTGTGTTGGCAGACATAACTTCTCTAGACCATTAATTTTTTCACACCCTGGCACCATGTCACTCCCTGTTTGCATAGTCTCTGAAGGAAGCAGATGCAATCTCTTCCATCTCTCCCTGTGCTGACGTCTTTCTGTGCTGCTCATCACTCTCATCAGCTGTTCCTGAGCTGCATCTAGCCCACAGTTGGAAATTCAAAGCCAGGCACCTCCCCAGCTGCCGCTTTGATGTCCCTTTCTCCCCCTCCACATCACCTACATCGCTCCCTTTGAACACCGACATCGTGATAAGGTTTATGAAATTACTTCCCGTTAGGAGAGGGCACCCAAGCCCTGGATAGTCTCAGGTCTATCTGCTGCTTCTGACGGGGGCATGGGTAAGAATCTTCTAGCAGAAAGACAAGATTCGTTGTGGAGTTGCCACAGTTTGTGAATCAGAGCCCTGGAATACATGCATAAACACTAATTAAACCCAATTTAAAAGTGTCTGATATTTATCAAGCTTCATTTAGTTAGGGATCAAAATTAAATTATTGATTAGTTACTGAGTAAAGCTATATCACTGTCATCCTCTAAAGTAAACAGAAGAACATCCACCTGAAGGGGCCAATTCAATTCTCAGTCAACTTCAGAAAACATTTGATTTGGTGCCACTTAGGAATATCATAAGATTGAAAGCCAAATGTTTGCATTTAAATTACATCCCAACTGTAATTTTGGGATTTGAATTCACTACATAATTCGCTTCTCCTGAAAGTCAGAACTTAGAGGATGAAAAAAAAAAAAAAGTTGTTGTTTTGTTTTTTTTTTTGTTTTTTTTTTTTTTTTGTTTTTTGTTTTTTTGTTTTTTTTTTTTTTAATTTAGGATTTAGGAAACAGGAGCCAACAAAGCCTGCTTGCTCAGCAGTTTGCAGAAAGTTTTCCAAATCTGGCCAGATGATGCGGGGAGCATCAACGATATCACTGACAGAATACATTATAACAGTTGCTGGAAAAGACCTTCAGAGGAACAGAATACAATAGAAATGCTGGAGCAGAGTGAGAATTGCAGACAAGGGTCTGGGATCTGGTCTTGGAAGATACCAGTGTTAGCAGCTTCACTAGAAGGCTACAGCAGACCATTAAGAGACAATAAATCTCTGTGCAAATGTTGTCTTAATCCAAATAGGTTTAGGGATAATTTATACCAGCAAGAATAGGAGAGATACCAAGAATTTTCTGGAGAGGAAGAAAAACTAATATTGGCATTTCTTTCCTTGAATACTCCATCTTGCTCTTCAGCACTATTTCTGTTTTAAGTGGGAAAATATAAGCTACAGATTTGCTATTGTTACTAATTTTTAAAATAATAGCTCCTTTTTTTTTTTTTTTTTTTTTTTCCCCCCCAAGTAACTTTTAACTTGATAGTAGTTGGTGAGATATGTGGACCTTGGAGCCAACTGGAGTCTCACTATTTATGTTACAGTAGAGCCTGGAGATCATAACCAGTCTTCCAGGTGCTGCACAGATAGAGGCAGCCTGCTCCAAAGAGCCTCAAAATGGGTAAGGGGTGGAGGGGGGACAACAAAAATATAGAGACAACAGTGTGAGCTCAGGCTGCCAATTAGGTTGGAGCTGGGACTTCTCTCCCGCATCCTCCATCACCCCGTGCTCCAGGAGGGGTTTTCCACTGTTTTCCTGAGTGTTATATTTCAGCAGTTCTAGCTGTTTTCTAACTCCTGTCACTGACATGGCCAAAACTCAGCCTATTGCCTTATTTTTTAACTTTTTTTCCCCCTTGGAGAAGGGCATATATGTGTTTCCCCCCTTGCAGATACCAATCCCATGAAATAGAAATGCTGCCAGAATTTTCACTCTAATGGTACAAAGGATGCCACTACAAAAAGACCTGCTGCTATTTTCACCCCTCATCCAGCTGCCCTCCATAGATTTCTGTTTGTGTTTTCCTCTTTTACTAGACAGCCTTATCACCAAGCAGAGGGTGGGGGCTAGAGCTGGGAAAAGGCATTTAAACAGAGCTGACTGCAAAGCAGAGGTGGGTTGGCTGTGGGGGTGGTGACAAGGAGTTCTTCCTCCAGAGCCTAACTTTGACCATGAACTCTAGTTCCACTTAATAACCTAAATTGCCTCAATTTTGCCCAGCCTCTCCACTTCACTCGTATAAAGAACGATAAAGGAAGACAAGGGTAAAATAATCTCTAAATAAAAGATGAGATAATTTTGAAGGCACATTAGACCTTTATATGTATTATGGCTTTTTATATAAGCCCACTGAGTGCTGAAGCATCTCCAGTATGGAACTGTCACCTGGTATTTTCCACTTCATGGCAGTCTGCAGAAAATATGACTGTCTCTAGTGCAAATTACTCAGAATTCCTCACTAACTTTCTGGAGTGGGGAGTTGCATTGATGGAGATGGTTTTGTTGTTGTTGTCTCCTGTTTTCCTCTAACCGTAGCCATCGTTTTCAAAAGCAATAGAAAGGAGTCATCTGTATATAAATCAGAGATCACACTGAGCTCAAAGAAGATGTTTCCCAAGTAATATGCTGAAGTGAATGTACAGGATTGATGTGGGTGAAATTCTGGCAGAAATTCAGCAGTTTGTGTTATACTGCCTGGATGATCCCAAACATCTGACCTTAAAATCTGTGAACCATACATAGTGAGATTAGTGCTGGTATGGATGCTGTAGCAATGCCACAAACAAACAGCTACAAAAATTAGAGTTTTAGAAATTTTTACACTGTCAGAAAAAGAATAATTCTTGCAGGGATTACTGACTAGGAAATTTGTAATTTTCCTCTTCTGTCTTTATTTTCAGTCTTCTTTAATGTGTGAGCTGATGTGTTTTTGGCAAAGAAGGCCAGGCATGGGACAGAGAGGCCAAAAGCAGTAGGAGCTGTTAGCCATGGCGTGAACTACTTTGTAGATCAAGCTCCATTTCTACTTCTCTTCCCTAAAGGGCATAGGGGAGAAGAGATCAGCTGTGTCACCTCTGATGGAAATCAGCTTGCTGCAAGGCAATCGCTGGGAGGTCTAAAACCTACTTGGCTACATTGAGACTTGTCAAGTCTCATGAATTATCTGGGAGAGTCTCTCACTTGCTCACCTCATGTCTCATCCCAGCCACTGGCAGCAGAGTGACCTAACCTCATTCTTGCAGTGGGCCCTAGAGGGCCGTGTACCTTACTGGGCTAGCAATTGTATCAGGATTAGGAGATGCAGTGCTTGAGAACCAGATTATGTGCACTCAAGGGTAACTTCACATCCATAGGGGACTTGATGGAAGAGTGTCTTCTGATGCTACTAGTCAAATTATCTGACTTCTGAAATCTCACATGTATGATTAGAGGAATCAGAAATGCATAGGTCCTCCAACATTATCCTCACCTGTTTCCTTTTTTTTTTTTTTTAAAGCAGCATGTGCTGTAGGAAGGAATAAATCTTTCTTGCACCATGACTGTCATTAGTTATGGTATGTTCAGAGACACATGGACTCCAGGTTAAGAAGGAGGCAGTGATTAGCAAATTTCACTCCCCTTTCCCCTCTGGCTCACTTAGACTGTAGAACTTCTCCCCAGAAATGGGATTAAGTCATAGGTTTGATAAAGAGATTTAATCTTGTTGTAAAGGATCTAAGTGATTCCTCCTCTCACTTGGCAAACTGTCTCGGTGTTTAATCATTCTTACCCCCAGGGAAATGGCATCTTGTTTCAAGGTCAAGTTTATCACATTTCCACTCTGGCTACTGAAACCTTACTTGACTTTCTAGGAGGAGGCTTCCCTGGGAGCTGGGTTAGCTCTCTGTTCTGAGATGCCCAGCACTTCAGTTCAGTGAGTGTCCTCTGCATTTGTCTAATGTGCTCCCAAGCTGCAGGAGGTCGACAGCTGAGAGGAGGCTGGGGACACACCAGCCAGGAGGGAGAAAAAGAGTTCCTCCATCTCTGGGAGTCAGTAGTGGTGCTTACAGGGAGCTGGACAAGAGGGTTTATCCCTGCAGTTAGCTCAGTGTGCTGTGTTCTGGTGTATCACTCATCCTTGCTCATAGGTCTCCAAAGGGACTGGATGCATACTGGAGTGCAACCCAGAGGGTAGGGGCTCCCCTGGTTCCATGATGTGACACTGACCCCACTGCTGCACAACCCCTTTGGGGTTGACTGGTGACTGGGTTTGCCCAAGGAGATTTTGCAGTGTGCCAAACTTCTGCAGGGCTCTGGGATCTCAGGCTGTGCTGCAAAATTGACCCAAACTGTTGTAAGCATGTCCTTATCCTCTCACAAAAGTGCTGCTTTGTTTATTCTGCTTGGAGACCTGGAAGAAATGCTTCTAGCAGAAACTCCTTTTATATGGACTTGTTTTGGCCCGTAAAATGTGCATCTACAGGAAGAGGTTTTGAATTGCCTGCTGTAGCCCTGTAGTCAAAACCTCAGACTTTTTCTACTATGTCCCTGGTCCTGGGAAAAGAGTCAAATCTGCTGCCTGTTGTTGGCTGAACAAATCCCTTATTATTCCAGCCAGAGCCATCCAGGTCTCCTGGCCTGCCTTGACCCTGGGCTCCTCAAACTATTATTGCAACAGTGACAAGGGAAGATTCAGGCCAGCTGTCTGAGAGTGGCCAAAGCAAACGAGGAGGAGGCAACATGTGCTGGGGCCCCTGAGCCAAAACCTCTGTGTGCAGCCTGCAGGGAGCCAGGGAATGGGGTGCAGGGCTTCAGCCATCTCCTAGCGGACCTGGAGCCAGAAGCTGGCTTCACATTGCTGGAATCCAGCCACAAGGGAGAACTCGGAGGAGGTAAGTCCCTGGAGTCCTCTGCTGAGTAGTTTATTGATGTCTTGGTTAACCACTTGTGGTATGTGCTATATAAGCATGTCTGTGAAACTTACTGCTCCAGAGCTGCCGGTGTAGGTACCTTCTGCCACCAGAGGAGGGAAAGACGGATGGGGGAGAAAGGAAGAGCATATGTTCCTGCTTGTAGTCCTGCTGGTTAGGGAGTGGGAGGAATGTATGTGGTGGAGTGAAGGCATTTTTGACTGTACATTCATTTTGCCATGAAATGAATGGTTTTTTCCAAGTAAAGAATATAGTGCTTAGTGTCTCACACAGCATTGGAGACACAGAAAAACTCAATGTCCTCAAATACCTCAAGAAACTTTTCCTTAAATGTGCAGGGTCTTGACTCCACTCCAGCTGAAAGTACTTGGGCCAGCCTCATTCCACATCTCTGTTGAAATGTCAGCCCTTTGGTGGTGGCTTTTCAAATGAGCTCCTAGCAAATTTTCCTCTGCAGCCGTTGCAGTCTTGTCCTTGAACATGTAAAAGAAATAATTTTACAGATGTGGCTGGCACATATTTGCATGTATCTCGGTCCTCTGGTTAAAAATTGCTAGTGGGTGTGGACAGCCTTGTCATCCTGGATGTTCCTGTCTTCCCCTGGCTCACCTTCACTACTGAATAATCTGCAGCCTTTCATCTCTCAGAAAGGAAGTGTTGTGAAACTCCCTGTGCCATATCCAAGCTGGCTCCTCAGTTAATGAAAAGGGGAGTGTCTCCATGTTCCTGTGTGTTGACTAAGTAAATCTAGAAATGATCCTTTGGCTATCAATGCATTCCTTAATTGTTTTTATTTTTTGTGTGTGATTATCTGTTGAAGCTTAGGAAATGTTGATAGTTAGTAGGGCTAAAAAGGATACCATATCCTTTTGCTTGTTTTAGTAAATGAAATGATCTTGTGAACAAAAGGATAAATATTGGTTAGAACAGTACAGTGCTTTGCTCAAAATAAGCACAAAGTTGGGTTGTACAGGAGACGAGCTAGACTTGCAAGTTCAGCCTTTGGCTAACTAAAATAATAGATAAGTAAAGGTAAAACTATTGTTCTCAAGCACCTGCGCTTCAACTAAAAATGTCATTGAAGATATTTGTGCTTGTCACTGAAGGGAGGAGGTCACTCATGAGCACAGGTAGATGGAACTGAGATGACTGAGGAAGTTATTGCATCTAGCTGTCCTCTCATTTCTCTCCTGCTGGTCAGCATCTTGCCAAATGCTGGTGAAGCTGATCTTGACCTACAAAGCTCAAAGCACAACCTGAAGTTTACTTTCACATGCCTTTCTGTAGACTGCAGTGCCTGTGGGTAATTTTGCTGGGCTGCCCCAGTGGCAGGGCTGGCAATCTCTGTGAGCAGTAACTGCTCCAGCCATCTCACTAGTCTTTGAAATGAAGGTATTTATCGTGAATTTTGATTTACAGCAGCTGAAGGTGTGGTTTTGCCTTGTTTGCTTTCTAAAGTCATGTGTGGTTCTGGTGGAGAGGCCACTAGAATTTGGCCACTAGTGCAGGAGAACCAAATGATTAGATCTGATCTGCAGGTAAATAAATATCCATCAATAACTTGGCCTCTGTTCTCTACTCCAATCTTGTTTCTTTTTACAGAAGACCACTGACTTTAATAACTGAGGTTCAGCCTGTGGATGTTTGAGTAAGATCCTGTGTGAGTTTTTTCATAGTCACTGCAGCTTTGGAATCTTCCCTCTGGAACCATTCAGTTATTACCAACACTGAGAAAATCATTGTTGCTCTCAAGCAGTAAATGTGTATGAAACACACACACAGTGAATGCTACAAACCCACAGGCTTGTGTGGCTGTTTAGTCCCTTTTGTTTGCCCAGCCAGTGTCCTATCCTGATGGCACATGGGGGCATCTAATAGTTAAGTAACAGACCACCACCAAGGAAACTTCCCATTATATGTCTTTGTTGATATTTTTATCAGAATTTTTCTCTTCTTTGCCACTTTTCATCTTTAAAAAAATTGTCAGTTTTACTGATTAACTTGTTTAATTTACTCAGTTTTAGGGGCAAACTGTAATCATGAGCTGTAATTTCAATCTAGTTAGCAAACTCTTTCTTCTAAGCAGAAATAAGGAATAAGTACCTAAGGATACTCATCTGCCTAATATAGCAAGAAAGGTACAGGAATGACTTCACTGTGAAACAGAAATATTTTCGGTATATAAAATACCAGTTGTTGAACTCTGCTTAGTCTGTCACAGAAAGACTTAATCAGAAACAAGGGCTCTGAACTGAATGAAAATTTTGCCACTAGAATAGCTTACTTATTTTGTTTCATTCTGGGTTTTATTTGGGTTTTTTGTTTATTTTGTTTTGCTGTGGGTCTTTTTAAAATTTTGTTTTAGTCTGGGGTAGAGTCCTGAAGGAAAGTACTGGATCTTGCATTTATTGACATTTTCAAATCAGCATGCATTTTTGCAAGGTAAGCTTTAGTCAAACCTAAGCTCTTATCCTCAACCCAAGAGTGTAGTATGTGGTTTAATGGAGAATGTCATCCAGGAGGCTAGGCTTAATCTTTTAATGGGCCTGTCTGGCTTAGATTATGGAGAAATATTTTCTTTGTGTTCTTATAAGACTCTCCTCACTGCAGGGTTGGTTGGCACATATTTTCGTAGTTCCTTTTGCCACATCTTCTTGTCTTTTTGCTTTAATGTATCTCTGTATATTAGCAGGGTTTCTGTCTTCTTGTGCTCACCTTTTGGTTCTTCTGCCCTACTCTGTACTTCAGCTCAAACATTTTATTGCTCAGAAGGGATGAAGGCTACTGAAGTTAAAGTGCATTCAGGACAATGCAATTTCTTTCTGCTTTGGCTCTTGTACATCCTAGACCTGCACGTGGTATCCAGATGTTGGCCTACAGATGTCTGTAGCTATTGAAGAAATTCCTACATAGCTCATCAAGTTTTCTATCCAGATCTTTATACTCTGAGGAATCCTTCAGGTTACCACCGGTGCAGGTTACACAATATGTGTGGATGTTCTGCTATGGCTTGGGTAGGCAATCACTTGGCTGATTACTCACTGGAAAGCAGAATAATTAATAATGTTAAATCAAATGTAACCTAATCTAAAGGCGTAGCTGATGATGTGCTTATCAACATAAGTTGCTGATTTTTATCAGATGGAAAGCTGTATCTTCGAAGATTAAAGGAAAAAAAGAATTTTTAATACTCAGTGATGAAAGTATTGGTGGCATCAGTGCAATCTGCAGACCTAATGCAATATTATTTTGGAAAATGCATTTGCTGTTTCAGAGTATTAGTGAACATGCCTGAGGTTCCATTGAATAATGAAGAATATTCTGAGCTCAGAATACTGAGCTCATCCACATCAGCCCTAATCTGGCTTTTGCGGGGCTGTAAAAAAACCTTCACAGCAGCAGGGAGTGAAACAGAGGTGCCAGGCTGCCGAGAGGTGCAGGAATCCATCTGGGCAGATGAGGCTTTATGGTCAGGCCCTGCAATTAGCTGTGATTTGGCAGTGGGTAGCAAAAGCAGGAAATGAAGCAGGATTATGGGATACTGATAGCAAGAAATCAGAAAATGAGCTCAAATATAGGGATCTGCCTGTCTGTCTTCCTGAAGCACTCCCTGCCATTGCCTGAGCTGAGCTGGAAATAAACGTGTGAGAGCAGTGTGTTACATCAGAGCAGGGGTGGTGTCTCAAACAGAGGCCAAAGTAGAAGTTGTTGATGGAAAAATGGATTTATTAAATGTATATTAGGGAGGAGAAACTTTTTAAATCAGTGATGTTTAAAAATAATGTAAATAACATTATTTTGAACTCCTGTACATGTATTTTGAGCTCCTGATTTGCCAGTGCAAGGAGGAATAAACAGTAGATTACTAAAATAAAGCAAGACTAAGACAGATTAAGTACAAATGCTATTTATAACATTTTCAAAGAATTTCCATTCTTGTGTCCTGTGGAAATGAAGAAACCTGTTCCATCACTGGATGAAGGTGCAAATTGTGATCAGTTGGAGCTGTGTTTGTTGATGACATTTGTTTGTCTGATTTTTAACTGTGTGATTAACAAAGCTTGAAGTGGGAGCAAAGCTTTCATTTTTACAATTGCATTCAGAAATTAAAAGCCTTAAATGACTCAAACTTAAGGGCAATTTGACATGTGCTTTGTGCAGTGTCAGATAATGATATTTTTTCTGGAGGGATGGTTCTTTTATGATTAACATATCAAACATCTCATTCATACTGGAGCATATGACTAAAACACATAGAATTGTGCCAGGGAGGGGCTTTTGTAGCTAACATCTAGTTAACACCAATTTTAGGAAGGAAAAAAGATAGATTAACTGGAACCAAGTCACAAATTTCTAGCTAAAGAAGGTTACAGGCATATGCAAACAAGTATGACATTTGTTGGATTAAAGTATTTGTGAAATGCAAAGGTGGTGAATTTGATTCAGTAGACTTTGATGGTGCAGAGATGCATAGGTCTTTGCATATGCACTAGTTCAACTTCAAACCTGACAGCTGAGATCCAAGGCACTTTGGATTTTGTCTCCTCTGATTTCATACCCTTGACTTAATTTTCCCCAAGAAACTTTCCTCATCCACCATCTCCTGTTAGATAGTGCCTGGCTCCACAAACATTTTCAATGTGCAAGGCAGGGTGCTCATTCAAAGACTGGTGCAAAATATTTATAACAGGACCTGAAGCTTGAAATAATTCACTTATTTTTCCACTTATTTATCCTCATCTCAACCAAGCTGGTTTAGCACTTGGTTTTGAAGTTTGCTTTGTTTAATCCATGTCTCTGTCCAGTCCCTGCTTTTACAATGGACTGTGGGAACACTATGGACTTTTACTATGGTCTATGGGAACACCTCAAGTACACGTGAAAAACAAAGACAAGATAGAGAAAGGCCATGCAATTTAACGCCATGTAGGAAGTTTGTATTCAGCTCCCTGTTCTGCAATAGGTTTTGTAAATTCTATCCTAACACTCTATGTACCGGTTAACCTTCCTCTTTGAGCCAACTCTTGATTTTTTTGACTGAGTGCTGCTCAAAACTGTTGCTTTTATTTGAAATATCTATGAGTGAGCACCCATTTTAATTGAAATGGGAAAAGAAATTCAAGGGTTCTCTCACAATTAATCTTTAAAGTGATTCTCCATTTCCTGAGGCCAAAGGAAGTAGAAAGAACATTAGACTTTTCTGCCTAAAATTTGCTTCTCAAATTCTTTCCTTTTACAGATAAAAGACCCTTTGGTTTTCTTTTCTCTGCCACACAATGAAAAATTTTCTTAAGAAATCCTATGAGTTGTTTTTTTTTTCTTTTTTTTTTACCAGCCCCACATTCTTTTAGTCTTACACACCCTGGATTTAATGTGCAAAGGCAGAGACACTTATAAAACCTTGCTTTGGCACAGTAAAAATGGCAAATCACTGCAAAGTGGGCAGTAGATATTTTCCTTATGCAATAGCTGTAAAAGAGGCAAACTGTTACCATCAGCACAAATGATGCTGTTGCCACCCTTGTTTAGACTTCCTGAAGCACAAACCTTTTCACCATCCCCCCTACATTTCAGAGTCAGAGCTCTCTGCAGCAGTTATGGCCTGGCCCTACATTCAGTTTTTTTCTCAGAGGCTTTTGCAGCAATTCCAGAACAATTTGTGTCAGTGGAAATGTTGTGGTGGGATGAACACAGTGCTCCAGCCAGAGTCAGCACTTGAAGTTATGAGGACCAAAATAATTCTGGGCTTTCTCTGCCACCAGCATAGAGAGGAAAGTGTCATGGGGAGGCAATTCTGACTTTTTCCATCTCCACTAAGTACAGACCAAGTCTTTAGCCTGCATGAGATGGGATGAATCCAAACCTTGCTGCTTCTGTGACTGCAGTTATTAATCCTGTGCCCATCAGCTATCTGAGAAGTCCATGAAATGGAAGCAAAGTTCTTTGTATCCCAAGCCTTGAAAAGAAAAGTAAATATTCTTGTGTACTTTAGCTTACTTTCTAGATTTTAGAACAGGCTTCCTAGCCTTGTTTTCAAAGAAAAAGAGGCATGTGTTCCAATGAACTGCTTAAGTGTATCCTTATGTCTTATGATGGTGCATTTTGGACCTGTTTGCTGACTCTGGTCATAGTGTAAGGGAACAAAACTGTAAACATAACTGGGTCCTTCTAAGGGTAGTGAAAATTGTTGGTTAGATTTGAAAAAGTTATCCTGTACATGCCTTCATCTATGGGAGGAGTAGAGCATTCACCCTGGAGAGGGGTCCTGTAGACACCTCACACATGGGAAACCTTCACCCACAGCTGTGTCACAAGGCGCAATGAGAGCCAGCCACAAGGTGCAGAAATCAGCTCTCAGGAGGACTGGTGTTCACGTTGATATGCTTTGGAGCAAAGGAAGATATGTAGCATCTCTGTCTCCTGTCCTTAAATATGACTATATGCATCAGGACCTGCAGATTAGTCTTCTGAGAAGATCTGGGTTTAACAAAATAGCAAGTGAAGGTGAGCTGGAGAGGTCCAATCCAAATGTGAATTTACCCGTTTCCTGTGAATGCTCACCTTGACTTTAAATCCACTGAAACCACCTTGGGTAGCACCAGATCAGCACGGGGTCAGGGCAGGCCTCACACGAGGTGAGCCTTGAGCTGTGTGCATCCTGGCCAGTTCCAGCAATTTGTTTCCAATTCATTGATGCATATTGATTGAAGAGAAAATCTGACCTGTGCACTGCAGAACAGCTGCCTCTGTTTTTCCTACTCTGTTAACTTGTAGCTTTCCTTCTACGGAAATATTTCTCATCTCAAATTTTTCTAAGGGTTGTCCTTTTAAATTGGGCAAGAAAAGCCTACATAAGCACTAAACCAGTCATCTTCTGCAGCAAGTTCTGGCACTTTCCTCCAGCCAGAATGAGTATTATTATTTCTTGTTATATTTTCCCTAAGCTTTTCTTGGTTTGTGTTCCCAGATGTAAAAATGCTGTCAAGCTGAGGGAACCCAACAAAACCCTGTTTTATGGCAAAGGAAGGACTAAATGTTGGCAGTGATGTCTGAGATGGGTTTGATGCAGATGCTTTTAATCTGGTGTTTAGAAGATCCCACAGGGAAAAAAAAAAAAAAAAAAAAAAGGAACAAATCCCACAAAAGGAAAAAATGTCTCTTTAAACTACATCTAAAAACCTAAGAGCCAAACGGATATGTGATATACAAGTTATGAGCCATGGCTGAAACTTTAGAATCTTAAAATTATTTAAAACTCTTGTAAATGTTCAGATTGTAGACTCAAGGATATTTATATTTTGAATTTTGCATCTTCTACAAAGTGTGAATTCTATTTTAGACATAGAGTGGAAAGTCATCTCCTGGTTTAGTAAGTCTGTTCCTATTCTGTTGGAGGCAAGTATACCATAAAAATGTATTTAGTAAGCTTATCAAGTTCCACAATAATTCTGTTTATGTACTGGTGTTTGGTGTTTTTCTAGAGATTAATTTCTCAGATAGATAGAGAGATAGATGCTTTTCTTTCAATTTGCAATCTGACTGCCTTTATGGCTGGTGTGTACTTGATTCCCTCTTGAGTCAAAACAGTCCTTCAGCTTGTCTTTTTTTACTCCACAGCTCAGACCTACAGTCATAAGGAAAAAAAAAAGTTATATTCCTGACAATATGTTTTATTGGAATGAGCAAAAAATGTATCTGTTTTCCTGTCCATTCCCATTTTAATTTGCTTTGAAAATGTGTGGCTGGAATTGCACACATATTTTCACATTTTGGCATGCTGGCTTTAACCCCTCTTCATTTTTTCCTTGAAATGTCACATCCCATAACAGTTTAGGACTGCATTATTCCTCTTCATAGTTATATCATAATGGTTACCTATTGTTCTTTGTTGACTACATGCACAAAATATTTTGTTTCTCTTTCCTTATTCATGACAAATACTAGTGGTGTTTATTCCCAGCTGTGGGACCTCACATTTATACTATTGCATTCCAGCCCATCTCCACTGCAATTAATTTGCATTTCTCAAATTTCCTTTTTATCGTATTCTTTTGGTCTTTCTCTCAGAACAGCGAATGAAAGTGTGCAAATGCTCATTTTTTCATTTCCCATTTTGCTCAGTTTAATTAATTTTCAATGTAGCAACTACATGCTAAACTTTTGTCTGTTGTTCTGGGAGTATCACAATTGCACCTTCTCGTTGAGCAAGGCTGTTTGTTCTCACAGATAGAGAATATCTATTTATCTGGACAAGGAAGGAGGAAAGAGAAGGACTTTGGAGCCCTGGCTCGTATGGCCTCTCCCGATGCAGAGCACCTCAGGCTGCTTTCAAACGGACTGTAAGAATGTGGCTCTCACTCCAAGCCTTTATCCTGAGATCGTGGTGGGTACCTCTACTAGGATTTTTAAGAAAGTATTCTTCATGAGTCCAGAACATAGAATCATAAAATAATTTGGTTTGGAAGAGACTTTTAAAATCATCTTAGTCCAACCCCCTGTCACCGGGTTGCTCAGAGCCACATCCAATCTGATTTTATATGTTTCCAGGAGTGGGGTATCCGCCACCTCTCTGGGTAACCTATTCCAGTGCTTTACCCCTCATTAAAAAAAAAAAAAAAAAAAAAAAAAAAAAAAAAAAAAATCTTCCTTACAGCTTGTCTAAAGCAACCCTCCTGCAGTTTAAAATCACTACCCTTTGTCCTATAACAACAGGCCATACTAAAACATTTGTCCCAAAGATCTAAGGATTACTACTTCATAATGGGCTCCCAGTATTGGTCATGCACGGCAATATCAAATTCCCATGAAATAAGCTCTTTTTCTTTCTCTCTCTCCCTATAAATTCTGTTCTTGTCATGGCACAGCTGTGTGTAAACATGCACTATGTCTGATGATTGTTTGGTGGCTGTAGCAACATATATAACCTACACAAACATAACCTTGTCACCCTTTGATGCTCTGTCACCACTAACTTTCCATAAATCCAGCTATTGCTCATCATATTTTTATGTGATGTTGGGTTTCCTTCACTTCCTTCTTCCCAGATTTGCTCATTTCCAAGCATACATATGCATTGTCCCTACTTTTCTTTGGGTTTGTGATACCACTCTGAACCTGAGACTGCCAGGTAGATGCACAATGTCAAGAGCTGGTGCAACCCCTGGTGTGCTGCCAAAGCTTTTAGGTTTTACTGAGCTACAAAGGAAAAGAGATAATGATGGTGTGGGAGGGAAGAAAAATGTATGGTGTGGACAAAATTTCCCTCCCTTTTGTATTAGTCTGAATCTGTGCTAAAAGTAGCAAATATAGAAAGAGTTTTTATGCTTATGTGGGAAATAAACTGAAAACCAGAAATACTTGTGAGTCTGGGTTAGATGGCAAAGTATTGAATGGCTGCAAATGTATCTGGTGTTTAATGAAGATGGTCCTGATGAATGATCCCCAGTATCAGCTGTATCAAGTACATTAACCTCATTACCAGGGGGGATGTTGCAAACATACTGAGCCTCTTCTAAAAGCAGCTTCGCTTAATAGATAAACCATGTTATTGGAGGAAAAGATCTCTTTTATCACAGACTCAATCCAGCTTCCTGCTGCACCTGGCAGCTTCCTTTAGATAAATGATGTGATCTGAAGGGATGGGAACCATCTTGTGTCTTTGGAGTAGGAATGAGAGTGTCCTTCTTTCCCAGTGACTTGCAAACCCAAACCACGCAGGACTGATAGTGTGGGACAGTCTGTCCTGTTAACCTGGGCTTGGGATTTACATGCATGGGGTATCTTGGTTGTCTTGCATACTGCACTTTCCACAGAAAATATTCTTATCCTTCTTTCTGCTTAATTCAGTCGTTGCTTTTCCAATTCCTTCCTGACTTTCCTGCCTGCAACTCCATACAACACAGATAACTGGTACCACTGTAAAACTGATAGCAGTGAGATCAGGATATAGCTCCTGCAGACCTTTTCTGAGGTTAATATAGAAATTGTGAACCACAATTTCTGGGAAGTTCTTGAAATAAAGTGCACTGTAAGCTTCTTAAGTCATCTTCCCGCCTTTTTTTCAAAGGGTTTTGTGGCTGGCAGCCTCCTGTTAATCTGCTCTGTTTGAACCCCAGCAACACACAAGCCAACAAAGGCAATTAACGTCTGCAGTAATGATCAACTCTGGGAAATGATCGGCATGGATTAAAGCAAATCTAAGGGGTAATTGCTTGGCAACAAGTTCCATAACCCTGAGTGCTAAGTACAGGAGGGGACTTTGAAACCTTGGTAATTACATCAGAAAACCTGTTTGTGTAATGAACATTGTTCTTTTAGCTTGATTGAACTGAAAAAAAAAAAGTTATTCTTTTAAAGGAATCCAGTATTTTGTTTGCAGGAGATTTTATCTACCTGAGATACTGCTACAACTTTATTGCCAAAATATGTGGGTATATCACAATCTTTGAAGTATTGAGCCTTAGATAGGGAAGTGCTGCTCTGCTTTGCTGGTGAGAAGAGCAGGATAAGGTACAAAGAGGCTTGGCCACACACCTAAATGGGCACAGGAAATTTGTGGAAAGACTTAATTTGACGCAGGTGGCAAGTCCTGAATATGCAGCTTCTGAATTTTCAGTTTTATTTGTGTCTATTTGCATTGTTATTTTTTTCCTGCACTTTTCCTTCTGGTATGTATGGAGGGAAAACCTGTGGTCACCGTTAAACAGCACCGTGATTTATTGCTCTCTTATGCAATGTTTAGTGTGCACCATCAAGGGAGTTGCTCACCAGGGTCACTAACATCATGCTGATAAAGAAAGGCACAGCTTATGCCCTGAGAAGGGAGACAAAGTTTGTATTCAACCAAAAGCAGGAGGCAGAGGTGAGGAGGTTGATTCCTGTGCAGATAGCCCAGCCCTCTGATCATTCCCACTTGTTCTTTGTAGAATTCAGAGCTCGCTCACAGGCAGGTTGAGGTGGAGTGGGCATTGTCCCTTTTGCCAGGATCAGCTGGACAGGCCCATCACAGGGCAGCAGGAAGGTTTCTGGACAATCATCTTTGTGATATACACATGGCATCGTAAGGGTGGTTTGGGTTCTTTGTTTGTGTGTTTGTTTTTGTTTTCTTCAGCTGTCTTATACCTGAACTATGGGATAGATGCAAATAATGTCATCTCTTAAATGTACCTATGCTCTGCCAGCATGGCATTTCTCTTTCCTGAGCCACTGGGTACTTGCAAGTAAACTCTTCCTGTGCTCTTCTGGTTCATTTTCAAACAGGTGATTTATGAGCTGTTGGTTTAGTGGCGGATGAGCTGGCATGTCACTATGTGTCATGTGTCCCTAAATCACATTTTTAATAAAGAATTCTCAGGCACATGAATCTTACTTAGACACACTGACATGAATAATATTTAAAGATATGTACACTCTGGTTCTCAAATTGTTAGGCATGGATTAGAAGAGCCCTCAACTGAGGATTTCAAGAACATTTTCCAGTGTGGGAAAGGTTTGGGTTAACTAAAGGTGTGAAAGTGAACTTCATTATGTTTGGACCACAGTGAAAGTCCTGTAGTGATGAAGAGCTCAGAACATTTAGCCAATCAGGGTGAGGTCCGTGATTTTTAGATCTCCACATCAGGAACATCAAATGTAGCCAAGGGAGTTATAATCAAAGCAGTTAATAGAACTGGAAAGATGCAATTAAGAATGGAGGAAACTAATGAGGTAAATTGTGTCACCATCTTCATTAATTTGTTTGTCTAATTCTTTGCTGCATGTAAAGACATCTTCAGGTGACCTGCCCAGGTACAGACACATACTCTGGTAGATACACATCAGCTTTTGTGAATTCTAGCTCCAGAGTTTTGTTTTGTTTATTTTTTGCTTCTGTTTGTGGATTTTTAAAATGTTTGTGTCTGTTCAGTACATATTTAGATGTCTGGGGTGATAATCAGGGACTTGTTGTTTTGGTCACTCAGTGAGTAACAATTTGTGGGTTTGGGGTTTTTTTTTGTTGTTTTTTGTTTCTTTGTTTGTTTGTTTTAGTGATTTGTTGTTTGATTTTGTTTCAATTTTATTTTTTAACATTTTCCAAACACTGTATTCAGCTTCCCCAGGAGCAGCTGTTCCAGGAAACAAGCTACAAACGATTCATTTTCATAATCACAAAATTAACAGCTTGTTTGATGTTTAAGTATCCTTATAGTTTTCTGCAGCTCATGATGTATTAAACCCAAGAGACAATGGTCATGTGCATGTGAGGAAGGTTCAATATGTATTGGAAATATTTTAAAGATATAAGGCCACAGTAAGAAGTACTTTCTTTAACAAGTAAAGTACTTTCTATTAGAAGTAAATCTCCACATGAGGAAAATAATTCCTCAAAGGTGTTTGGGTGGCATTTTTCATTCTTTTACGATTTCTTCATCTGTAGCTCCAAAAAGGAATTTTTCCTTGGTCTGGGTGATCTGTTGTAAAGGTTGTGATTGAGCCACCCGCCCCAAAAGTTGAACAGGATTCCTGTGATAGCAGGAACAGCAATTGTTCCGTGATGTTGTTATGGGTTGGAGTTTTTCTGGTTGCATGCCAACAGAAGGCTGTGTATGGGGAACAGCTAAAGGGTGATGCACTTTCTCGTGGAGGAGTTTAAAGAACAGAGAGAGATCAGACAAAAAAAGAAACCTGATCTTTGCTGAGGGCATGTGCAGATGAGAATTTTTCTACCAAAATTAACTGATTGCCAGATCATTTGAGTTGATTCATGTATTAGATAAAGGCAACACAGATACTACTCTAACATTTATTCCAGGACTGAGGGGGGTCTGTGCTACCCTGTAGGAAGGGTAGCTCTAGCTCATTTTACTCTGCAAGTGCTCTATTGAGGTTAAGATAGAAGGAAAATCTCCAGTTAGATGATATCCTACAAAGTATTTCTGGGATGTGCTATCCCCCAAAAAATATTTTGCAGAGGACACACTACCTACAGTAAAATTTTGTGTTACTTGTTGTGAAAGTAGCCACATTGTGCTAAAAAGGGATGTCCTGCTGCTGGTGCCTCCATCCAGCTGTATGATTCCCTTCTGCTCACTCTGTATCTGATGTCGGGTGCTTGTAGCTCCTGGGTGAGCAAGCTCAGATCAGACAACCAGGGGACAGTTTTCCTGAGATCAGGAAGGCAGAGTCTCTCTCCTTGCAGCCTCAGTTTCTCTGGGAGTGCTGCAGGTGGATGGCAGGAGCACGTTGTCACTTGGAAACGGGGACATCCTGATTTCAGAGAGGATTCGGTGTCAGGTACAGTGCTGGCCACAGAGGTTCAACTCTGTGTCTGCTCTCAGCCAGGGGCTGAGGGCAGCAATTTGTGAGGACTCTAGAAAAGCAAGTCCCCTTCTCATGGAGGGGGAAAACCTGTGAAATCCAACCCTACCTACTTCATTTGGGAAATGAGAGGAGGGAAGGAGAAAGGCAAGAAATGGTGGGTGCAGACCCAAGCTCTGGAGGCACTTATCCTTGGTCTAAAATCCTCTGGAGGTGCTTGTCCTTGGTTAAAATGCTGTGGAAAAAGTGAGATCCTTTGCACAGCCCTCTGAGAGGAGGGCAAGTCAATGAGATCCAGGCACACGTCAGCAGGCAGAAAGACTTGATAGGAATTTGAGATTTTGAGGTGCTGAATCCCTCCTAAAACCACTAACTTCTGGGAAGATAAGGTTGCTCAGCAAATTCTGGCCCAAGGGAAATTTTGTAGAAGAAGCACCATAGGCAAAGCAGCAGAAAATTCCAAAACCAGATGGTGTTTATTGCTTTATAGTGAAGCCAAACAGGAAAGAGGGGGAGAAACTGAGAAGGAATAAGTAGCTTTATCTCAAGTCTTTCATCCAAACAGCTCTTTAAAATATATACTTGGATTTTTTTTTTTTTTTTGATATATCTCCTTTGGTTTTATTCGATACTTCACTTTTTTCCCAACTCAGTTTTATTTTAATGTCTCTTTTGCTGATGGAAGAGAGGGAGAGACACTCAGGATTTTTTTTTTTTTTTGTTTAGGCTGAGCAGGCTAATTATGTCCTTGGGATTATTGTAGTAACTTTTTCAGACTTAATCTAGGAAAATTTTTCCCCTGTATGTGTATATATGACAAACCTAGGTGGCTGATTATCACATTAGTAAGAATTTTCTACTAATGTACGCTCTCTCCCTTCTTTCCCCATCATGTTATTATTTTGTTAATTTGTGGAATTGATTGATTATTTTGTAGAAACTGTAAAGATTATGATTAAGCGTATAAAGACAAATATTTTTAACTGCCTCTCACTGGAAATCTTGGCAACTTTTCTTTCCCTGCTGTCATTAAATACCCAGTGAGTTATAAAGCCAAAATTACACCTCAGCCTTTCACTTCAGCAATTAAAAAATCCTGAGTGAAATTATCTGTGTAAGATTAGAACTTCATATCTTAAAAAATACAAATATTCACTGTTGTCTAATCTTGTTTCATTATTGTGGTTAACAGTTGGCCAGTACTTTTGTCTTTCCTGGAAAAATCTATTTATATCAACATTTTGGTAATTTAAGGAATATCAGATTACCTACATCACATTCAAAGACATAGCATGAGGAATGATGTTTTTCTATTTGAAAATTTTGGGGAAATAAAACCCATAAAATTTCTGTTGATAAATTAAGTTTTGCCTGAAAGTCTTCCTCTCTTGTTTTATCTCTTCTATCTTAACTACAGACTGGTGAGCTTCACTTCTAGGCTGAATGAAATTCCATTGCATCTAGAAATGACCCCATTTCTTCCTCCACTTCAGATCATCAAAAATGATCTGGTAATATACAATTTTTGTTTGGTGAGTAACCATTAGTCATCTCAGAAATACCAGGGAATTAATCAGATAGAATCCACACTTCCAGTTCTTGACTTGTGTGAGAATGAGCGATATCAAGTTATAACCTCTTGACTTAACATGGTCAACTGCACGTTGACCAAACACAAGACCAAGAAATTGACATCATCAGCTGTTTTTTCAGAGAGTTGTGTGAAATGAATTGGTGATTTTAAGTGAAGTTGCTGAGACACCACAGAACTGGTAAGTTTTAGTCAACTTAAAAGAAAATTAAAGGAATATTTTTCCCTTTACTGACTTAGCAATAAGAGGCATAAAAATGTCATTGAAATAACCCTAGGACAGCCTGCTAGCAATATTGATGTGGAATTCTGTATTTATAGAGGTGTAATATGTAGACATTTATTGAAGACTGGCAAGATTTTGAACCACAGACATAGATCATGTCAGAATACCCAAACTGCAAGAAAATAATGATGCTTATGACAGGTATCTGAAAGTGGTCATCAGCAAAGCCAAGACAGCATCAGAGCTGTGATCTTAACTTTTCAGTTTTACTTTATTTCTCAGACAAATTGCAGGAACATTAAAGTTAGTGGACCTGCCCCAGTGATAGATTTGCCACAAGAGCTGAATACGTTGTCACTTATAAGTCCAACTTATGTCTCAGTTTTAGGAAGACAGGCATAAGAATGTGCATTAACTCCATTCTTGGATTAATTATCGAGATAAATTTAAAAGAACTGCTAAATCTATTGTTTTCAAACTTAATGTTTTCTATTGCTGAGATTTGTAACCACCAATAAGAAGTTTAAAAAGAAAGGAATCTCTTCAGGTTGATGCAAAGCTGTCACTTGCAATTCAGGGAGATAGGATTAGTTTATTTATTTACAGACATACAACCAGTTAATTAAAATTTATCTTATCTCCATTTTAATAACAGCTGTGGTTCTGCAGTCAGTGTTTATGATTAAGTGTGAACATTCAGCAATCCTAGAATCAGAGAACAATTGGAATGGATGCCTTTGGGCTGGGCTGCTGATTTGAAATATCTTGAAAATGAGTTGCAATATTACCTTGCAAAATTATAATTTAAAAGCTTTGCCATGGCATATGCTTGTGCAGTGTTATAAAGAGAGGTGTAACAAGCTTTAACATTTATTTAATTAGAGGGAGATCCCACATTTTCTAGAAAAAAGGTTTTTTGCCAATTTCTTTTCAGAAATAAATATGATTTTGATTATATTTTCTGTTTTGAATATATAAAAGATTAAGGGAAATATACTTATTTTTAAATGGACAAAATCACAACACACAAAAATGAAATTTCACATTTCTTGTTATAACATGTTTAGTGTTCAGAAATCCAAAATAAGACATTGGAAACTTGGGCTTGAAAAGTGCCCTTCCTTTTAGTAACACTACTCTTGTGCTATTAATTATGGAGGAAAAAAATGTGTTAGCACATTGCTAATCAAGTAATAGAATAGGTTACTGTCTTTTTGAGAATTTGAGACCCTTTTTATAGCTTTATTCTCTAGCTGCTTTCTGATATCATGAAGGTAACCAGGCGGTAAGACTTTGTATGAAAAGTTCCTTTCCAATGGCGGATTCCCCTGTCTGCACCATTCCCTGGACAGAACCACTTGGACCATCCAATCAAGAGCAAGGATCCTGCGAACAGGTCAGCAAACTCCTTGAGAATGGTTGGAAATGTCCTGCCATGTTTGATGAAACTGGGTTAAACTTTGGTTTCAGGTGCCTTGTCATTTCTGTGAAAGGTGGGTGTCACTCCCCTTCTCTTGGTTACAGCCTCAAGATTCGTGTTTGGACTTGGTGATCTCAAAGATCCTTTCCAACCTAAGGCTCTGTGATTGCTCTGTCTCACTGACTTTGGTCCTTGAGTCTTCCTCTTGTGAGCTCACTAATCCTGCAGAAACTACTGTCTGGTCTTTTCCTCCCAACCTACAGCATAGTTTGTGCTGGGTTAGTGAAGTGAATTGGTGAAAGGAGTGTCTCAAAGACATCAGAGCCAATGTAAGATAAGAACAGGAGGAGAAGTGGCATAGGGAGGAGAGGGAAGGTGGGGAGAACCACAGTGTCACACCAAGGAGTTGACAGTGTGTTGTCAGGTTGGCTCACCCCAGCTCATGGGACTGCACCCTAAAACCGTGTCTCTGAACATTTTCCCTTGAGTCTTCTCCTTGCACTTTTCACTTCTCATAACAAAGTATCAATTTTATTTTTTTTTTTAATTGTGTGGTCCTCGACAGTGTCTTAATTCCATGTATTAGCACCACCAGAAAAAAGACACCCGGAAACACCATGCAAAGTTTCAGTGGTAAAGCACTAAAATGCTTGAGGAAAAAACCAAGATTTTACAAGAACTGAAGAGAATAGTGGAGTTAAAATATATTTATCACTCTCTAGTTGTATTTTAAAACCAGAGAAATCATCCAACAGCAGCTTGGATTTTAGCAGCTCATATCTTGCCTGCACTGGAGGAAACCTGGTGGAGAGGGGGATGGTTAAACTGTATTAAGGGAATGCTGTTGTTAATGAATATCTTTGAATCCTCTTGGGCAGCTGAGAAGATAACACCCTCACAGGGGAGATGGAAAAGTGGAGTGAGCATCGGCAACATTGACAGATGAAATTCACAACTTAGTCTGTTATTTGGTTAAACTGAGATGGTAGGTTGCAAATTGTGGTGTTGGCTGAGTGGTTCTGTCTCCATGCCAGAGATGGTATTTGCTGCTGGCAGGAAAGGTGGGAGGCCAAGGGAATTGTCTCCACAGCTGGCAAGGCGGGATTTGGCTGAACTTGGCTCCTGAAGTCCTAAACAAAAGAAGACCTCCTAGACAACCAGTGTTATGCAGTTTTCAAAGATTTATTTATAATTTTAATGGAAAAAAACCATAGGGCAGGAGGTCAAATCACTTTCATGAAAGCTGTTAGCAGCTTTTTCTTCAGTAGGCTTTGGTTTCATTAATTCAAGGTGTTTACATTTTGCCACAGAGCATGTACTCTCCAAACAGAATATGCACAAACTGTTTCAGACATGATGCTTGCAACAGATCAGGACATAATGGTGTGAGAGGCTATCCTTCCATCAAAGAGTGTTTTAAAGTAAGCTATTTACATTTTTTCCAATGGTCTGTGAATCAAAATCTGGTTATTTATAGCATCTCAGCTGAAGGTCAGTGACTTCTACAAATGCATTGGCTGATTGACATTAGATACAACTGATTTTAAGATCAAATAGTCTTAAATGTTACGTAAAAATGTGGAAACATCTTGTGTGGGCACTTAAAAATTAATTTACCCCTATTTGCATTCAAAGTCAATTTTAGGTCATTAGTGTGAAGTGAAACTGATTCAACTAAAAAGGTTCAAAATAAGATATTTACTTAAATCACTGTAGGTTCAGCTTTAAACCAGGCCTCGGATGAAAGGCACAGCAGCAATGTATTGCACTTACAGAAAAAAATATTGTGTTGATTATTTTATTATTCATCTTTAGCACAAACCTACCCTAAGAGTGTCAAATACAAGAAATGCATCCTTTCTCTCATATAGGTCCCCCACTATAAAAAAGAAGCAAGCAGATTTAGTGTTTCACTGGCAATAAGTCAAATGCTGCTAAAGACATAAGTCAGTGCCATTTGACACAACTGATAGCTTCCACTTGAGTAAAATTCATAAATGTTACCAGCATGAGATCTGAACAGATTTTTAATCTCTGGAGCCAGTGGCAGGATACTATGGGGAAAACGAGGGTTATTTTCAGTCTTATGTTTGTCTGATGAATAAGAAGGACTTTTTTGAATTCTTTTCCTGAGAGCTAGCCTGATATTTATCCATCTATCATTGTCTGTTTTTCCTGTGCATTCCTGTTTTATTCAATTGTGAGTTGTTCTGTCTTTTTTAAAAAGGACTTGTGTGTTGCGTGAGTAGCCACACTTAATATTGTAGTTCTCTTCTTTCTGAGATGGAGATTGTAATTGCTTATTGATGGCCTATTTGTATGCTAATGTTGCTCAATAAAAAAAGCGAAAGCATAATTAACACTCCTGTTTCACCAAAACAGAAAGGGAAAAAGGAAAGCTTGGAAAGGTCAGTGGATTTCACATGATAAATTACTAAATAGTGGAAGACGTAAAATCCTACATCCTACAAAATAATGCTTTCACTATTTATTAGCTATTATTTATTACAAATGCTGACTATACTTACTTTTTGGTAACTATTTTCTATATACAATGTATTTAGATATTATGACCCTGTGGTTGGTGGCATAATGTACTGCAGCCTGCCAGTTTTCAGATGTAGTGGCTTTCAAGGGAACAGCACCTCTGTTTATTCTCCTGTATCTCATTAAGGCACAATTCACTAAATGCAGGCAGAGCTGGCTGGCTCTTGGTGCAGAAGCACAAGTCAGACCGAGGTTCAGATCCCTTTGCAAACACCCAGGGAGCAGGAACCTGCAGCCCCCAGGGCAGAACAAGCAACACATTTACCACTGGAGTCAGTAATGCTGGCAGAACAGGCTCCTTGCGTACTTGGAAAGCAAGGAAAATTTAAAGCCCAGACCCCTGTGGTATAGTTTGGTTTGTTGGATTTTTGGGTTATGCTGTTAGACACAGAATGAAAAAGAAACTTTTGGGCCGAGGGCAAATGCGGAGCTGGAGACGGTCGAACAGTGACCCTGCCTTGTTTTCCTGCTGCCTTGGCTGTAAGAAGGAGCAAATTGAGCTGCCTTACCTGAGGTGAATGCAAGTGTAGCCTGGTGACTGGGACTGTGGGGACCAGGTGTGATGTGTGGGTGGTTATCTCTGCTTGGACAGGAGGGCACCCGCAGCTCGCTGGGCAGCCACAGCGTGATTGCATTCAGCCAAATGGCTGAGCCTCCAGATACTGTCCAGGCTTTACTGCTAAAATTACATCAAACTTCTAATGGGAAGGAAAAAAAAATCCAAATTATGACCTGAATGGTTATACATAACTTTTAAATGTAATGTTTTGTAACGGAGGTAAGAGTGCCCTAACACCACCGTCCGTGGCTTCCTATTAGCATAAAACACATTTTCAGAATTAACACTCAGAAGTTATTGAATTGTAAAACTACTTCTTCAGGACAGTTTCATTTTGTTTTGTTTTATCTGCAGAAGACAGAACATGGGATACAGGGCCTTCCACACTGTGTAATTTTGCTTCTTTGACTATATTACAAAATATATTTCTTGCATTTAGTGTTTTCATGTTGCTCATGGAAAGCAGCAGTTGCATAGCCATGGGCAAGTCATAGACTTTAAAACTGATTAAAAGACTACTCCAGGAAAAATATTTTATTTCCTAGGAAAATTAAGGATAACAGTAAATTAATTAGAATATATGCCCATATATTAAAAAAAAAGCAGCAAATCCAAACTCAAAGTGCAGCAAAGTCAAAGATTACTTTAAATTTGCTTTCCCTTGTGTGATTGAGGTCATGGAAATGATATTTTGCTATGCTTCAGAGTCACTGCTGTGTGATAACTGCATGTGGAAATTCAATTTATATGCTACCTTCTCTGCTAGTGTTAATAAAAATATTTCTTTAGTAGTTAATGGAGTTGTTTAGTAAGCATCGGTGAGAATTTGTTCAACACCACAGCATGTGACCTTTGTTTCTGGGAAAATACATTTGATAATGTTTGTGTGTTACTGTACATAATTATCCTCAGTTAGTGGAACTTCATATTGTTTATTCTTGCCATTCTCTGACAATAGATAAATGATGAGGTTTAGGATTTTAGTCTAGGCATAAGGAACACTTATGTTGAGTCAAGGAACACTTGTATGAAATAATTGACTTTGTTTATATCCATCTGCAATTTATCCACAAGAACAGCACTGAAAGGTGACATTTATCTCACAAGTTTCTCATTCATTTCTGTGCTCTGAATTCAACTTTTATGCAGCTCAAGTGCATGAAACATGTAGATGAATATTTATTATAGATGATGAAGTGTCCTTTTGACAGTATAATATACTTCACTATAAAAATAAACAGACTGTGCACAAGACTGTCTGATTTGACTGGTGGCACCGATAATACCTCACTTATCTAGTGCTTTTCATCACAAGATCTCAACACCATTTACTGAAGAGGGAAGTACCATTATCCTTCCTTGGCAATTTCACATCCTTATGTGGATTTAGCAACGTTTGAAGATACTGAGACCTCATAAGTTTCTCTTACAACATCTAGAGTATTCTTACTCAAAATTATATTTAATTTATTTGTATTTTTAAAATATAGGAAACATTGTGACACTGTAGAAACAGATGAAAGTCTGTATTTTGATATTCCCAGGGGTAAATACAAGTTTCTGCTCAGGCTGTGTTCGATTCTTCAAGAAATATTGTAATTCCAATAACATAAATTAAATTTTTCTTACCAACAATTTGCTCTCTTATTTAAAATCATGTCTGGAATGTTGACGGAGAGAATTTGCTAAGTTTAGTCTTTAGTTTAACCCTGCAGTAATCCATGACTGCAAAGGAAGGCCAAAACACCCAAACCCATACCACATCCAACAAAATGAGAGGTTATAGCATTACAGAATTTTGCTAGAAAGAAATTAATTAAATATAAATCCAGACTTCGCCCCAAAGAAGAGAATAAAATAGAAATTGTTCTTTAAAGAAGCATGTTTATGACAAGAAGCTGAACAAGTTTGCTAAGAGATTTATATGTGTTTTATGCTCTTTTGTCTTTGTTGCTTACTGAGGACCACATTATCTGAGATATTTACTCCATGAATTATATCCTGCAAAAATATAACCTGCTGATAGGAAATTGGTATGCAGAAAGCCTGAGGGCCAACCCATCTATTCAGAAGTCTGATGTGAAGTATCTGGCTTTAAAATGCAGTGCTCTTAATGTTAAACCTGCTCTTTTCTGAAACAAATTGGTAGAGAGGGTGCCTGGTGAGTGACTTGGCACTTACCACCACCTGCTGTAAAGGGTCTTTTCTGATGTCTGCATGGGATGTGTGGGTGAAAAAAGTAAGGAAAGGAAAATGCTGGATGGGACTTTTGGGATGCAAGTCTCCTTGCTTGCTGGTGTTGTTGGCTGATGGAAAAGTCATAGAGCCGAGATCACCCTCGTGAAGTGAACTTGGCAAGGCAGATGGTGATTTGCATGGGGGGGAGAACTGGCTTTGGGAAACTGTGCCACGGCAGCTGTGTTTGCTGGTGAAAGACAAAAAAATCATATTCAGAGCCACTGGGTGTGTTTTGGCTTTTAGACAAAGAAGGACAAGCAATGAAGTCTTTCCTCAGTGAAAGGAAAACCTCACTGAAAACCTGAGATGTTGGTTCTTAGCGTGTTGGCGACACATTGCAAATCTTAAAAATAGAAAACATGGATTTGGTTCTGGTAGATACATTCCAGCTGAGTCTCTTATTACCATGGTAGACTTTTGTTCACTCTGGTTATCTTCATGGCATGGAAGCCACAAGTTAGGGATCTCTCTGGTGATGAAATTTTGGAGAAAGGGAAGAAGTGTAAGTAATGCAGTTCTGTTGAAGCTGGACCAAGTAATATTTCAATATTAATACTGCGCTCTACACCTTTAAGAGTGTCCCTTTAAGCATCTCTGAATTTTCAGTAGAGATGCTACATTTTCTGAAACAGTTGAACTGCCTGATCCTCAGGAATTGCAGCACGATTAGATGATGCTATTCCCTGTCCCCCTATGCCTGGAGGACAGAGTTAACCTTTGAATTTGTCCATGCTTGAGCTTTAATAAAAACGTTTGTGAAGTTGATGCATTTGAATAGATTTTATCCAGTGAGTAGTAAGGAGCCTGTATTAGTGGTGCACATGAAATGTCACACTAAACTCAAACCTCTCTTGAGCTCCAGGATTGACACAGACATGTACTTCTCAGGCCAGCATTTTATCAGACTTAAAAATCCCAGTGCTCTCCTATTATTTGTTTCTTCAACACTGTGTACAGTGACAAACAGAATGATGCCTTGTTGGTCCATTTACCTCTGGTATGAAATCAAATTAAAATATCTTCATCATTCATGGCCAATTTAGCTCAAAAAAATGAATATAAACCAACACAACAAAATGAAAAAATTCACTAATCCAAGTGATTGCATTAGAGCAGATTAAAGCCTTCAGGTGTTAACATTTTTGTTTTTAAAGTAGACTCCTGTTTTTAGTGGTTTCTGAAAGACCCACATATAAGAATAGCTGAAACACAAACATTTAATTATGAATTAAATTATTTATAGTATATCTCTGAGTATATATTTTTTTCAGTTCTGTTTTTCTCAAAGTCAAATGATTTGATGAAGAAATGAAATATCTCCTGAATTTCAGTTTGGGTTCTCACTGCTGCTTTCTGGTTTAAAGTGTCAGCTCTTCAGGAACAGATTTTCTCTCTACTGTGGCAAACACAATGAGGTCCTTGACCTGGAAAGGCAGACCTTTGGGAACTTACCCTGATACAAATAAGTGTTAGTAGTAACCTAATGACACCCGAGGGTGCATAATGTGCTTCAAGGTCCTGATTTACCAACAAGGACCCTGTGAGAGGGCTCTGGGCAGACTTGTGCATTCAGGCAAGTGGCACCATGGCTTGTCTCATCACAGCCAGCCTGCTCAGAGAGTGAAGCTGTCTCCTGTGCATGACAACTTTTTCTCATATGGTCTATTTTCTGAAAAGGTAGGAAAAGATGGGTGAAAATCCTCTTCTATTTTGCTTTCCATTATTCCTTCTTAATTCCAATGCTTGTCAACTGAAAAGATGGAACTCATTTGCTGATGTATATATTTTTTCTTTAACTTTCTTTATCTTTCCAGCAGTTTTCACACCCCTAAAAATTACATCCCAGAGGACTTATATGTGTGCCTCTCACTTAAGCTCCATGCTGATTTTCCTCCCCTTCTCCTTCTTCTGCAAATGAAAACAGTGATTTTGAAGGCTGGAGTCTTAAGTGATGCTATTAAGCAAACTCCTCAATGGTAGCAAGGAAACGGAATCTAACAGAGATACAAAGAGTGCTCTCTGCTGTACGCTGAAACATCATGCAATGACTATCACTGCTGTGTGTTTATGCTTCCTGTGATTTTTCAGTTTTGTCTCATATAATGCTGTGTTATGCTTTAAAATGATATAATTATTATCAGTAATAGTAGTAGTCTATATAGTATATCGTAGAAAAGAAAGAAAAAGGAAAGATGAAAGTAGCAGAAATTGTACTCACCATTTTACTTCCAATCTGTTTGATCCTAAAATGCCTGGAAAAATCTTACATCAGGGGGAAGAACTTGGAAAGAGGTAGAGAAGGTACTTTCTGGTTTCCATTTGTAACATATAGCCCCCAAACTCTTAAAGTTTGTATCTCATTTGAATGCCTAACTGCATTTGAAATCAGAGTGCTGTTTGCTCTGACCCACTAAGGAACACTACTGTGGCACAGTGCAAACTCTGGCACTTTCCAAAGCTGTCAGAGAGGCAAAAGGGCTGGAACAACCACAACTTGAATATTAATCTGTGATAGGGAAAAAAATGCAATAGTTTAAGCTGTGGCCACTTTTTGGATTTTGACACAAACATATACAACCCTGTGCGGGTGTATGTCATGGAATGCAGTATTTGGAGGGGTTTAGTCACTTGTATCTCCTGCTTTCCCCATTTTTCTGCTCCGGTGCAGGTGTTCATACAAGAATGCAGAAAACTGTGTATTTCCTTTCTTGTGATAGATGTGTTTTTCTCTTATTCTATCCCCAGAAAGCATCAGGAGTTAGGTGTCAAGAAATCAACCTCTTGTAGCAAAGCTGGGCTCTGTTCCTGCACTCAGCAAGCAGAAGGGGAAATTCCATCAATGTCGGTAATGCTTTGCCTAGATTTCAGTGGATCTGTACAAGGAATAAGCACTGCTCACTCTAACTGTCAGTAGAGATTTATTGTGTTTGTCTTGACGGTGTCAAGTACCAGAGAGGCTTTAGAAGAGAAAATTACCATGTGTGTTTGCTGAGCAGGTCCTGCAAAAGCATGGAGAGGGTGAGTGTGCTGGGAAGGACTACACTGACATGGAACAGGGAGTCAGGAGATGTTCTGCTTCCAGGTCTTCAGGTGATCCTGGATCTCATCTCTAATCTCTCATCTGGCTAGGTGCTCAGTTTTCTGGTGTCTTGTCATTTGTATGCCCAAGATTGAGCAGAAGTGCTCTGGAGCATGTCAGGGCAGTGCCACCATAACAAAGAAATGAGGACCAGAAGTGCTGGAGGAGGCCAGTTTGGAGCAATATGTCATTCTTTTCTTTCTGTAAATGCCTGAGGTAAAAATCTCCAGGCTGGAGGGCTGCTCTGAGAAGGCATTCCCACATGCACAATTTGTCCTCTCTTTTTTCTTCTAGCTGTTCTTAGCCCCTGCCAGGAACTGGATCTAGGACTCTGCAGACTTCTGGTCTGACCTAGTGTAGCTGTTCTTATGTTCTTGTGTTTTGTTATGCTAACTCCCTCTATTTTCAAAATGTACTGGAGAGGAGGAGGTACTTTAAAGTCCAGTCATTCTTCCTAGGTTGCAGAAGGAGACCCAGGGGAGGGTCAGGGGTTTAACAAGTAGATATTGACTTAACACAGACAATGAAGTCAGCAATATTCCTTACAAGATGTACTTATTAGTTGCATAAACCTTATTATCTTTCAACTAAATGGTTTTATATCTAATTTACCATCTAATAAAGGGATAGCCTGAAAACCAGTAGTTACTCAGAATGCTGCTTATGATACCCTGCTTTTATTTATACTATAGCTTATTACTCAAGTTTGTCATTTGTCATAGGCAAAAAAGGAAAGATAAAGTTGTTGCTTCAGCTTTGCTGTATTTTAAAAAGAAAGCAGATGGTGGCAAATTATTAATTATTTAGTTAATTGAGAAAAAGGGCAATTAGGCAACATATCCCTCCCGACAGAGGGGGACCTTAACAGAAACAGGCCCTATCCTGAGTTAATGTGATGTTATCCTGATTATGGAGTTGAGAATTTTGGGTGTAAAAGAGAAGAACTTCCACAGAGAGACACTTTGTCTTCTGACATCACAGTCTTCACACTTCTGACGTCAGTGTAGGGTCTATATGCTTCCTTTTGAGCGCAGACCAAGTTCCACACTCAAGCTTGAAACCACTACCCTCACACAGTCCTCACTCTGGGACACTTGCTCACAGGGGGAATAACTAGGGTGGTTAGTTACCCCTAGTAACTGACTAGCTGAGCTACCAGGGTGCCATCCTGTGATATCAGAGAGCTGAGGACAAGTGGGGAAGTGGGATAGGCTTCTTTCTTCCAGCGCTGCATGCATGCAGCAAAGCATTTTGGAGCTTTTAGGCAGCTAATTGCTGATGTTCTTTAGCTGGCAACATTAATGCAGCGTGTAGGTCAGGGAACACGCTGTACCCTAGTTTGCTATTCCACCTTCCCCTGCCTGAGGCTCCTCTCTGAAAAGATCAGGTTTCCTCATGCCCAGAATCTTACTCACTTGGGGCACTCAGACAAGTGCACATGCGTCACTGTGTATCCCAGAGTCACTTAACCTGCTGACTGCCACTAGACACCTCTACACCTCCCCAGCTTGGTGAGAGTTAGCAGCAGAAATGAGTGCTGCTATCCTGCTGTTTTCTGCGAGACTTGGCGTTTTGGTTTAAAACAGCTCCTACCAAAGCTGCTATGTTTTACATGTAAACAAGTGCATTTTCCAATGGTTTTACTCTTGGAGCGACAAATTCCATCAGAAGGGAGGAGAAGACAGTTGGATATTTTTTATTTCTTGCATTGCCATGACAGGATTCCTGAGAAATAATTTTGGGGATTAAACTTCCTGGAAAAGGAGTGTCCCTAAAGTATATTTGTGGATGGTATGAGGAGGCACTTACATGACTTCAGTTCTTCTATTATTTGTCTTTCGAATTACTGGCTTTATAATCTTATTATCTGTGGGTCCTGTGTTATTTTATTTCCTTATGAAAAAGGAACATAAAGAGAAAGGTGCTAATATCTCATGACCTAATTTAGCCGGAGCCATGCTCTTCTTTAGCATCACAATGGCAACGTCAGTGGAGAATTCCCAGGCCTAGTGATTTGTCACTCCTATATTTAGATTCCCACTCATACTTATGTATATTGCACAAAACCAGTCCCACATCAGCTTTCACAGCAGTCTGGGGGAATTGCTCTCTATTCTGCTCAAGACTTTTATCCTTGAAGGAAAAAAAAAAGACAAGGGAACATGAAACTCACATAATTTTTATTTGTTGTTGATTCACCTTTCTGATAGTAGTAGGTTGTGCACACTATCACTTTCTCTCTCTTCCAAAATAAAAACCAGCTGGATTTGACATTCCTGATCAGGTTTTGGAGTCAGCTAGGAGCCAAGTTTCGCTCTTCTTCGTATTATGCAACACTCCTACAGAGCCCTCAAGCAGAACATTAGAAGCCTACACAACCTTAAGCTGAAAACTAGAGGTGTTTGTACAATGAGGCAGCAATTTTGAAGATTATGCCCTTGAACATCAGTGCTTCTTTGTGGATGGGTCAGAAAGTTTTCATGTCCTTTTTCCCAGTACTGCAAGCCAGCTGGATGCAAGCCAGATCCTGTCTAGAAGCATCGTAGTATTAGCCTGGGTTAAAAATTCCTCTCTAGTGACAAGGCATCTAACTCAGGCTCAGTGCCACGTTGTTGCAACCAGACTTAAGCATGTCTGTTTTCACGGAACACGCACGGAGCAGAGGCAAGGTGGAGGTGTCTGCCCTGACCACCTGCGTCTTCTTCACTTTCTTCTGAGGGTTCTGCCCCGCACTGACTTTATTTGTGCTTTCTGGCTCATACAGAATTACATTCGGACAGCCAGAATTGAAGAATTCTGGCAGTAGGATTGTCCTTTCTGATGATTAGATAAAAAGAACAGCTCTGTCTTCTTTGTTTCTTCTCTGTTGATAACTCAGACCCCAGAGTATGTAGAAATATAGGAAGTTTAGAGGATCTGAAGATGCATGTTGCATTGATTTGTTACCAAGCTATTGCAACTTATGTCCGTCTCATAATTCCATCAATACTCCATCCAAAGAAGAAATCATAATGATTTTTTTCCTCTGCCACAGCTGTGTTTTTAGTATGCTGATGGAAAATATGTTGGAATTTTGACTTATATTCTAGTTTGAAATAGATACACCAGTTTATACCAGGCAGTAATTTGAGTGGAAAACTCCTTACCACACCCAAAAGAAATGAAATGAGTAATTACAAATATTCTCTTTAATCATGGAAAAGAGCCTTGTATCCAAATTTATGCAGACTCCCTTAAAGACATGACCAGGTTCTCCTTTCATCATCATCAGATTTGTTTTATGTCTCTCAGTTAGCTTTCTTTAAGTTGCACCACTGGTTTATTCTGGAGTTACGGAGAGATCTTGCTCCCAGGCATCTGAGGAAATCCCACCCTCTTCCTAATTCCTTGTGTCTTTTGTTATTTCTCATATGAACTGGTATCACAAATATTTAGATGGAAATGGCTGATGGGAAAATTGTATGGTTTTTAAGTTCAATGAGCCATTAAATAGGTTCTAATAATCTCAATAAAAGTTTGGAATATTTAATAACGAGAATCAGACATATAGGTTGCTCAGTTGCACCCAGTCTCTCAGTAAATATTGTCAGTGGTTCTTACACTATGGGTTCCTCAACACCCTCAAAGAAGAGCCTCTGGGGATGGGGGATGGAATCAACCAAATAATGTGTAGACAATGTGCTGTTCAAGAAAATATAGCTGGGTTTTTTGAAAACGCTGTTCACCACATGATTTTATCATCCTGTGGAAGGTTTAGAGGTTTGCCAATAAGCAATTAGACAAGTAATGACACTTTGCATTTTTGGTAATTTACACTTGTATTGCATGTAGCATCATGGGTTGCAGTGGCCTTTACCAGAACTGACACTCTCACAAATTGGACATTTGAGATGAATGCAGTCACCTTCTCCAAGGCAAAGGCCCCTCATGTCTCAGAGACTGGGGAAGATGTCAGTTTAATCAAATTACATCAGGGCACAAAGCCAAGCGGGAAACTTTGGTTTGCAGCATCTCCCTCTTGACTCCTTCTCTTCCTTGACTATATAGTGAATTTAGGAATTGTTTAATTAGGCAATTGAAAATTAGGTAAAGTTAGGATCCTAATGTACCTTGCAGGTATCCTCTTAGCTCTATTCAACTAATATAAGATTTAAACTAAGAATAATTAAATATTTATCAGGACAGGTGAAGACACTCAAAGGCCTGATATGTGTTTCTACAAAAATTTGCTTGAATAAATGTGAAAATCTTCCCTAATTTAGTTGGTGATATATGGGCCAAACTCACTAAAACATTTTTGTGATGAGCAGTCTGCTTATGTTATAGAATCATAGAATGGTTTGGATTGGAAGGGACTTTAAAGATTGTCTCATTCCAGCTCCCCTGCCATGGGCAGGGACACCTTCCACTAGACCAGGCTGCTCAAAGCGTCTTCCAACCTGGCCTTGAACATTTCCAGGGATGAAGCATCCTCAGCTTCTCTGGGCAGCCTGTTCCAGTATCTCACAGGAAAGAATTTCTTCTATATATCTAATCTAAATATTCCTTCTTTCAGTGTGAAGCTTTTCTCCCTTGTCTTATCATTACACATTGTCTCCAGTTCTCTTGTAGCCCCCTTTAGGTACTGGAAGGATGCAATGGGGATTCCCTGTAGCCTTCTCTCCCCCAGGCTGGATGGCCCCAGCTGCCCCAGGCCCTTTAGGAGAGGTGTTCAGGGCTCTGATCACCTGTGTGGCCTCCTCTGGGTTCACTCCAACTGCTCCATGTTCTTCTTATGCTGGAGGCCCCAGAGGCGGCCACAGTACTCCAGATGGGGTCTCACAAGTGCAAATCAGGGGGAGAGAAACACCTCCCTCAAGCTGCTGAGCACACCTCACCCAGGATATGAGCCCAATGTCCTTGTTGGATGTTTGATCTTGTGACTTCTGAAAGGTGGCAGTAAATGCCTCCATCTATGGAGACCCCCCAGCTATAGAGCCCCCCATGCTTGTTCTACATTCTCTAGACCTGCCTTTCTGTCATGTAGGACCATGTCTGTCCATTGTTACAGTCATTTATGATATTTGATGAGATAGATCTGAGCTTCAGGTGGTACAGCTGCAGGAAGCAATAAACTAGTTCAACATTCTCTTAGCTCGTATTAACTAGATAAGAGGTGCTCACATTAGCTGAACTGTACACCTTTTAAATTTGCAGTGGAGGAAGTGTGAGAACAGGGAAAGGAGAGATGCTTGATCTGCCCTACACCTTCCTTGCTCTTATCTCCTTGTGCAAATGATAGATGAAGTTACTATGCCAGTAATCCCTGCTGAGTGAACAGAAAAAAGAATGAACAGTGTTTCCAAAACATTTATAACAAGATTGCATAATCCTTCTGCAGAGATCTGCAGGCTCCACCTGGCCAACTGTTTGTGCAGCTGTAGCTCTTCTTGGAGCTTTGGCCTTGCCCACCTGGATTTTCTCTTACTTAGCAAGTGACATCTGCCATTAAGCACCATTGCTCCTATGTTTGATTTACTTATGGATGACTTTACTTATTTATGGATGTGCACACCATGTGTAGGGCAGGACAATTATCCCTCTGAAGACATTAATTTTTTTGGGTTTGTTCATCATGGGAGCATTAAACAGCTGATCAGCTAGGTCTCCTATCCCTCAGACCACTATTTGTTCAATTGTCTCTTGGTATTTTCTATATCTGATAAGTCTGCCCTCCGTCCATTTAAAATTAATATTACATTAGCTGTTCAGCATGGGAACTGATTCTTGGTTGTGCCTTACTCGGCTTAAGAGGACACTGGGGCACAAAATCTGCAGATGTTACCTTGATAATAACCAAGCTTGCATTTCATGGCATGTGTCCTGGTTTCAGTTGGTATAGAGTTAATTTTATTGTTAGTAGCTGGTGTGTTTTGGGTCTGTATGAGAATAAAGTTGATAACACACTGATGTTTTGGTTGTTGCTCAGCAGTGCTTACCCTGAAGCCAAGGACTTCTCAGTGTCCTGGGCTCTGCCAGCAGAGGTGCACCAGAAGCCAGGAGGGAGTATGGCCAGGACAGGTGACCTGAACTAGCCAAAGGGATATTCCACACCCTAGAATATCATGCTCCATGTATTAAATGGGGAGAATTGGTCAGGAGAGGTTGATTGCTGCTTGGGATTGGGCTGAACATCAGTCAGTGGGTAAAGAGAGATTGTATTGTGCATCACTTGCCTTTCTTGGATTTTATTCCTAGCTTTTGGTTTTATTTACAATTATTATTATTATTATCATCATAATCATCATCATTTTCATTATTATTGCTACTGACAACTTTATTTCACTTATTAAACTGTTCTTATCTCAGCCCATGGATTTTACCTCTTTCAGATTCTTCTCCCTTTCTCACTGCGGGTGTGAGGAAGGGACAGGGCTAAGTGTGTGGCTGTGTGGTATTTAGTTGCTGGCTGGGGTTAGAGTTCAACAACATGTATACACATCTATAACTGGGTACCCCTTGCATATTTTGGAAGCATAAAAATGTCCATTAAGTTTAGTGGTGGACATCCAAATCTGTTGATCAGGTTCAACTAGGTTAAAAAAATGTTGAACGTATTCACAGTGATTTAACTCCAGTGGCATTAATTAAAGTGCACTGATGGAGAGAACAACCAGAATTAGACTATGTAGTATGGCGCATTGCCCTTCCAGGCAGCTTTACAAATGGTGAGCCCTACATTTGCATGGAGTTTATGTTACATTTAGGCTCTCGTCAAGGAATCCAATCTGTGCGGGAAGCCTTTCATAGGTGCACAGAATTCCATTAATGACAGCAAGGGCCCATCCAGGCAGCAGGACACATGTGTGTCCATGTAAATGGTGGTGGCACACTTATTTATTTATTTATTTATTTACAAAATGCCATCATTAGTCACAAAAATATTTTATTTCCAGGGTGAAAGAAAGCGCTTTCATACATTCTGCTGTGGCACTTCAAGACAGCTCTGAGTGTCTTATCAAGCTGATGACACTAAGATAGTGGAGGGTCATATGGAAATTATGTGCCTGGAGTTTTGCCAGAGCTACTGAATCACATGCTTGGCTCTTTCTAAAAGCAGTTGTGATCTTTGGAACCTTGTTCCATTAAACCTGTACTGGCCATTAGCATGGTGGTCACTTTTCACAGCCAACTACGAAATAGGTGGAAGGTTCTTTTTTTTCTGGCTTTCTTTATTACCCATGTGTCTGGAAATTTGGGTAGGCAGAAATAGTCCCTTTATTCCTCTGTCACTTGCAAACTGGTACTCTGTGACATAGGGCATCTGTGGCTGTACTTTCTAATTTCTTTCAGGTAAGAAATATATGTTCAGAACTTGCTTCTGAGAGCCCAATCAAAAGGAAGAAAACCCTTTATTGACAGCACTCTCCTGTGTGCTAATTAACTGACAAGGATGGCAGCTGTCCCTGTATCCTCCTTTAATCAGTTGGTGGTGAAAATCTAAGCTTCTTCCTCATCATGAGAACAAGTGGAAAAATATAGCAGAAAGAGGAGCATACTTTCTATGCTGCCTTGAAAGTGGGCAAAGGTCTGATTTGCTTGTAAAGCCTCTGCCAGTGCAGTGGCAGCTCAGTGAAACTGGGTATTGTAGTAAGTGTGATTATTTGCAGCCTTGTGTATGCCCTTGTGTTCCTCTGTAGTCATCCATGGGGGCTGCCAAGGTCTTTTCTTTGCAACACCCCTTGTTCTCCACTCTAACAATAACCTCACTGCGTAGCTTTGGCTGGCACCTCGCTCGTGACTGTTAGGCAGGGCTCTGTTTGTAATTAGATACAACAGGCCACTTTCAGAGTGAATGCTGAGCCTGCAATTACAAATTCAAGCCTACAAAACCACAGCTGCAGCATGGCTATAATGGTTTCTCAGAGGTGTTCTTGCAGCAGAGTGTGGCTGGGTGCAATGACTGATGTGTGGGGTAGGTTAACTCATACCTCTATCTCTTCATTTGTGGTCTCAGGCTGTGATCAGGCATGTTATTCCAGATAGAATTGAGCCAGGGTAAGAGGTTATCGTCCCTGTCTGCCTGCCATGATTCTCCTTACTACTCTGGGTACTCCCACCCTATACCTACTGAAATAATTGCATATGGAGTCCTTCCTACCCTAAGCTTCCCTCCTCACCAAATGGGGAGGGTGTTTAAACTTAATGATGTAAGCAACATTTATATATTTATTTATATCTTGATTGACTGGGTTTCTGAATGGCATGGTTTTGGAAAGGGTAGTTTAAGGTTGGTCTATACCAGTTGGATGGTGAGATTTTTTTTTACCCAGTTTACCTTTCCCAAGTGAAGACAGACCCACTTTTACCACTAACATGGCCAGACACTCCTGCTGTTTCTCTTGTGCTAGGCTCAGGTGCTGATCACACACATGCAGGAACCTTTTGCTAATTGAAGGAGCCAACTCAGCTCTCCAGAAGGGTAAAGCGAGCACTAGAACTGGTAAAGGAAAGGACTGCACTGTGCAGTTGGGGCAGTGACAACAGACTACAGCCATTTGCTGACAGCACATGCCTACAGATGTGAGCAGAAGAGGCAACCCTGGGAGCTGCAGGGACCATCTCTTGTACAACTCCACTGCAAGATCTGAAGGGGTGGCAACTTCAGGATATGGGAAGAGACTGATCATAAGTTGATGACCTCCCTAAGAAGGCTTCTGGATGCCTAGCAACTTCCTAAAGTGTTCAGGGAGGTAAAGATCACTAAAAGCAGTCTTTTGAGAAACTAGTCAGGAGTTTGTAGCTTGTCCAGGCTGCAGCTGGAAAACCATGCATTTGGAACCATGGGAAGTTGTTTGTTAAAGCTCTTGAGCTTGCTTCATTGGAGGGGCTCCTCAACAGTGCCTGTTTCTTTGAAGGTCTGATGGGATTCTGGTGGGATGAGGACAATCATCTACTGCTGGGTCCTGCCTGGGTCCTCTCCCCACGCCAGGTGGGAGTGGCTTGACAGACAGCTGATCCGTGAATTGCAAATATAAATTGTCCCAGAAGTGACGATGAGTATGAAAGGGAGGAATAGTAACCATGGGATTTAATTACAATATTTGAATTGGTTTGATTACCTATGCCCTGCGTCTTCAGACTCCCACTCTCCTGGAGAAAAATGGGGAGCTGTCCATGACCTGTGCAACATGCCTTGCAGGGCAGAAGTGTATCTGCGTGCCACTCAGTGGCAGATAAACATCTTTGCTCTTATAGCTCAAGTGTAGGTAAATGAGAGGACTAAGCTCTGATTTTCCTCAGTTTTCAACTCAGGCATGTCTTTGTAACCCAGCATGCTCCTGTTTATACAGAGAAATGCCAGCTCAGCAGTGATGAGCAGTATGATTTCCCACTCTCCTTGGTGCTTAAGCTGGGACATTTTATTACAAGTGATTAGGCCATTAACTCACCAACACCAAACAGGACTAAGAAGGAATTAAATGGTGTGGGAAAGATGTGTTCAGTAGCATTTTAACTTGCTTTGTTCCTCAGGGCAAGATCCATAAACCTCTTGGATGTAGCCGGAGACCTGTTCAAATAAACCCTGACCCTGGGCACTTCATTGGTGAATGCATTGTGCAATATCACCCACTCTTTCCATCAGACTTTTCAGACACCTCCTGTGTAGTCTCACCCTTCATAAAAGCTGAGAACTACAGTAGCTATAAAACTTGAAGAGTAATGAAACTCATCCCTAATTGAAATTAACACCTCAGATTATATGTTGGAGCTTCCTGTTTTATTAGAGGCTGTTCCCTCCCCCTGTGTTGTCATTGAAGAGGTTACACCATGGATTTGCAACTTCCCCAAATAATGAGGACTTTCTGGTGGAAAGACCTGGGCTGGAGGAGGGAGAAGCCTGAGAAACTCGACATCCCAAATACCCCATCTCCCACACAGCCAGGGTGTGTGCGAGCCTGGAGGATTTCCGCAGAGGGAGGTGGTGATAAGGCAGTCCTGTTTCACAGCTCAGCTGGTGTGGAGCTGTGAGATTCCTTCAGCAGAGAGTTTCACTGATCCCTGCCTGAGATCCCTGCCCATGAGCCAGCCCAGTGGGGAACACGCCTGGCCCTTCCAACCCCACTGCAGGACAAACTGCCAGTGCAGCTGTAACCTCAAACCCATCAGTCCAGAAAGGGATGTGGCTCAAGCTCATGGCTCAGCTCTGTGTCTGCTGTGCTCTTTGGGGGAGAGGAAGGCAGCACTGCAGTCCCCATTCATGATTTTCTATTTTCTCCATTTTCCAGCTTTTCTCGTCCTTGAAGACAACTGATGAGCCAGATTCCCTACAAAGGTCCTGACTCCCTTCTCCCAGCTGGTCTGGCCTCCCCTCACCTCCTGCCCTTGTGTGTAGGGGGCCTCTGTGGGCAACCTGTGCACCTCACCTGTGACAGACACCCCCAAGAATATGGGGGCAGGATAATAAAGTCACAGAATCATCAAAGACCTCCAAGGTCATTGACTCCAACTGCCAAGGAAAGCCAGCTCCCCATCTCTGTCAGCTGCATGTTGCCCTTTCAGGATTTATTTTGCTTCACTTTTGTAATTAAAATGTGTTAGAAAGGATGTGCAGGCTCCTTGCTTTTTGCAGAAGGTCTTGGCTTTTTTCCATGTGTTCATGCTGTGGGTTGTATGAAGGAAAGCAGAGTGGAGTCTGCTGTGATCTCATGCTTGGCTTTCACCAGCTTGTCTCTAGAGACACACAAAATTTTGGCTAGCAGGGGCTTTACAAAATCTTAAAGATCTGTAAAATGTTCTATAGAACAGGGAGTGTGGAGAGGTGATACAGTGGTTCTTAGCTTCTCATCTGAATTTTGTAGCTGAACCTAATTTTTTGCTTTAGGTTTAGCGTGCCCAACTGGGAAGTGGGTCCCGGAGTGGACCCACTAAGGTGGAGAAACCCACCTTAGTGGGTTTCTTCAGCTCAGCTTGTTCCCACTTCCACAGCTTATCTTATAGGAGATGTGGGGAGAGGCCTTCATCAAGCAACAGGCCAGACTGTGCCTGTCTCTGTAGGTTAATGTGCTCACAGACTCACTGCAGTGGAGGTGGGAAGGTGACCTCCAGCAGGGTTGGTCTTCAGCTGGCAAAGGGAAGGCCTCTGCAAAGGGAATGGCTCTGCACAACACAACATTTTGCTGTTTCTTTGCAGTGACATGGGCTTGGCTGTTGTGATTCTTACAAATTAAAGTCCCTGTCTTAGAAACACCAGGGAAGCATTAGATAATGAAGGTAACACAGCCTCCATGTCTCCTGTGCGTGGGTGGAAAAGGGAACCCTGTGTTTCCTCACACTGCGATCAGTGCCATTCAGAGAGTTTTGATGGGTTACACAGAAAGAGTTAGGAGTAAAACAAGGAAAAAAAAAAACAACCAAACAAACCTCGCCCTTCTGGGAAAGCAGAGTCACAACAACCCCCTGAATCTAGATAGTCAGGACTGGAAAAGAAAATGGCCTCACCCATAATTTATGGCTCACTATATAGCCACAGAAGCTTTGCCGCTTGCAAATACGACCCTTAGTGGGTTATTAACCCGAGTCTCAAGAGGCTCATGTTAACACATTCATCCTGTTAATTAATTAGCTGAAATATGCATGCCTTCCTCTGATGCTTGCTTGCAAAGGGTAACATGAATTTTGATTATACTTAATCCCATATGAAATACAACAGACGCTCACACTATGTAAACACTGACGGGGAACTTGGAAACCTCTGTGATCCAACAGGATCTGATCACAAGTGCTGGTGTCTGGCAATCCAAAAAAATATTTCAACACAGAACTGCCATGGTATTAAAAATAAAGTGGTGTTTGTTTCATCATAGGCTTGTTTTTGGCAGCAATGGATGCAGCTGTAATACTAATGCCAGTCAGGCAGTCATGTTACAGAGGCATTATCAATACACTTTTCAAACTTGCTTTGTGGAAGAGATATACATTTATTTGCATCCAGAAGCCTGCCTCTACAAAGCTGCTATAAAGCCTTGGCAGTGAATAGTTGACTTCGAATGTCCTGCTACACACCTTTCCCAAACATTTGATACACAGCAGGTGAATGTGAAAGGCTTATCAGTCCAACCCAGTGTTATTTCCTGTCATAACTTTGCACAACAAAGGAAGTTTCTGTCCTTGCTGAGCTTTGGTGTTGCGATATGTACTGAGGTTCCTTCGGAGAAACCACTTTAATCCTTGGGAAGCCGAAATCACAGAGAAAGGGACAGGGATATTGCTTCTGCAAACTGCAATTTTATCAGCACCCAGCTGTATCAAAGTGTGCGACATGGGAGGCAGCACAAGTGATGGAGGGATGCTGGCCCAGGCTTCTGCCTCAGCAGAATACGAAGAGAGCCTGGACCATGTTTCCAGTGTTACTTTTTAGTTTCCCAGTGCTATAAAACAGGAAACAAAAAGAAAGTCTGGGACTTCTTATATTTAAAACTATTTGGCTAGAACTTCTTTTAGGGAGACATCTTTTGAGGAAGATGAAAGGATGATGCATTGACCACTATGCCACCAGAACAATTTTCTGCCTTAGGAAACTGCTGCGACTTCATCGTACATATAGACGGGTTCTGCAATGCCCTGTGTAGTTGGCATGGGCATGCACAAAGGAAAAAATTATCTATTTAAAGGGGACTTGAGATCTGCTGAATTTGTGTGAATGACCAACACAGAAAGAGAGCTGGATGTGGTTTCATGACAATAGAAATCTTGTCAGCCCCCATATCTGCCCTTGAAATGCTGCTAGGGCTGACAGAATGCTGCTCCTCCTCTTTCCCACCAGCCCCATCTGATGTGGGGGAACACACTGTTGTTCCTTATCCTGTAACCAGAGGCTGGGAAGAGGTGCAGAGTAGCTCCTGACTCCATCTCAAATACATAAGGGGCATAAAGTGGCAGTGCAAGCCAATACACCAGGGACTAATCTAGGTGCATTTGCCCTTGGCTGCTCCCTGTCCTGAGCTGAGGTGCTGGGAGGGCTGAGGTCCCTGTCCTGCCTTGTGCCCACTGGGGCATCCTCCATCATGGAGCAGAGCAGCTGGGGGACCACAGCCTCCACAGGCCTGCTATGGTGTGCATGTGCCTTCAGCTGTGCTGGAGGAAAAGAGATGTGAAAATAAGGGAAAATAGGTCTTCTGAAGATGATAGAAGTACAGAATATAAAATACCCTGAATTTGAAGGGAGCCATAAAGGTAATTGAGTCCAACTTCTGGCTCTGCTCAATACAGCCCCAAGAACCATACTATGTGCCTGAGAGTGTTGTCCAGTGCTTTTCCTAATATCCAACCTAAACTTCCCCTGAAACATCTTCACGCCGTTCCTTGGGATCCTGTCACTGGAACCACAGAGAAGGGATCAGTGTCTGCCCCTTCCTTTACCCCCAAGAGGAAGCTGTAGCCAGCTGAGATCTTCCCTCTGTCTCCCCTTCTCCAGGCTGCTGATGCCTTACTTGTGAAGTCTGACTCAAAATAAAACCACTCAGTGTTCACGAGCATGAACATAAATTTTACCATATATTTTTTAAAATGTCAAGGACTTGGGCTGAGTCACCTTTGCTGGATATTCGGCAAAATGTGGGAAAATTTGACTGAGGGAGGAGTCTGTAAAAAATGACGTGTGTATGTGTGCACATACAAGCCTATATGTGTAGAGACATCTGCATTTGAGATGCAGTGCCTTGTGCAAGTGTAGAAAGAGGCGTCTTCTGCAAGGGGTTTTATTCTTTCAAATAAAGCCAATGATAGTGTGTGCTAAATGGAAGTCTGTCTGCATACGCAAATTGTTACAATTTAACTAAATAGGTTTCTAAATTAATTTAGTTTAGTCAGTACAACCCCTTTAGTAGCTAACATTGATTCAGCTTAATTGAGTTTGTTCCCAAATTAAGCTAAATCAGCATAAAGCACTCAAAGCATTAAGGGCTGGCAATTTCTGTATGTAAGCCAGGCCTGCATGAGCTGGGGGGGTATCCTGATATCCCGAGTGTCCTCGTGTCCTCTGATGGTGAAGTGACCAGGGAGTGCTGCTCCACTCACCTGGTGGAGGTGACCTGGGGACAGCCACCTTGAGGAAGACGTCATCAGGATCTTGACTTGTTCTTGGTCCTAAACAGGGCTCTTAATGTGTGACTTTGTAATGTCATTAGAGGTCATTGTCACTTAGGAGCTTCTTCCATGACAATTATGTGTCAAGTGAACAGCAAAAGTTTTTATTGCAAGACATTGGTAGTGAATTTTAATCAGAGAAATATAGTCATAACTTAAAGTACCCCAAACCCATTTTTGAGGAGAAAGTAGCACAAATTCTCTTGTTTTTCTTTTGACCTAGAAAGAAAAATTCTTAAAATCATGGGCTGACAATATCTCCTTTATGTTCAAGGAAACATAAAGCATTGCTCAATAAAAAAAACCAAAAAAGATGTAAAGTGCAGACAGAGCTGGCTTTTCACTGTATTATTTCCTCCAGAAGTTTTTCTTGGATATTGCTATAGTATATATTAATAATGGGACAATATTTCTTTATAGGGTGTATAATTCAATGAAACATTTTAACGAGACAGTCACTTTAAAACAAACATATTCTTCACATCCAATGTCAGAAAAGAAAATGTTTTGTTTTGTGGATGAATCTAATATGTATTAGCCAGAAGCTGACTGTTAATCAGGGTAACATAAAAGCTACTGTAAATGGTAATGGAAAACCAAGGGAATAAAACCCCCTCCTTTTGTATTCCCTGAGAAGTGTTGGTTTGTTGTATCGGCTTCAAGGCAGAGTACTACAATTCAGCCCATAGGGCAAGTGAATGTGTCTGTAATAGGTCATTTGGCTTCAAATGAATGTTCCCACTTCCATCCTTTTTTTTTTTTTTTTTTTTTTTTTTTTTTTTTTTTTTTTTTTTTTTTTTTTTTTTTTAAGTAAAGTAGGATTTCTGTCTGACAGGTCAGACTGGAAGTGAAAGAAGAGATCAGCAAAGGGGGACTGAGCTCTGTTTTTACACCAAAGACTTTGTGGGCTTTTATAGCAGGAAAGTCTTTAAGACTTTCAGAACTTCAAGAGATCATGAAGGCAGGACAGCAGCAGAACTGCCTCTTCAAGGGCCCCCTAAATGGTTTCACGTCAGGCACGTGTTGTGGACAACAGAAGGTCCTTGTTTAGTAATGAAGAAAAAGCCAGCAGTTTTGCTTCTCCACAGCCAGATTTTTAAGCCATAATTGGATCTTGTAACACTGCCAAGGTAAAGGCAGAGGGCCACGACAGGGAAGCCTGACACTGCAAGTGAACTGAAACTAAATATAGTTCTCATGCAGTTTAAAAAAACACACATCAAAGCCCAGAGAACCCAGCCCCATCTGAGACTCTTGCAATGGAACAAAATGAGAAAACGACGATGATAACATATGTATTTTACTGTGGAGCTACAGGCAGGCAAATGAAATAATCTGAGAGTGGCTTTGGCTGCTTGTGATTAAAGATCATTATGCACCAAGCAATCTGAGACAGAATCCAAAACCTGGCTGCTGAGAGTGCTCCTGAGTAGAGGGAGCTGGGCGAGCCCCGTGTAGGCACGGGGACAGCGGATGCATGGCTTGGTGAGAAGCTGGCCTGTGTGTCTCTGCTGGCAGACCAACATAATTTGGGGCTGCACAGGGAGGTCCCATCACTGTCCCCATGGTAGAAGAGCTGTTTCATTCAGGCTGTTTCAATTGCTGAGTATCTGCAAGGCTCTTTTCCAAATGACAGTGGCGTCTACTGCCATGTCTCCCTGAGGGTGACAATGCCAGCCTGTCCTGGTTCCAGTCAGGACAGGGTCAATTTTTTGCAATAGCCAGGAGGGGGGAGTAGCCAGGGAACCTGGATTATTCTGTACCACATCACATCATTTTCCAGAAATGGGGGAAAGGGTCCCTTTGTGTTTGGGGTAGCCTGATGAGTAAGTGGTTGGGTGTTGGTGGGATTGACAACCCACAAGTGAAGAATTAATTTCTTGTACATGACAGTATTGTTGACCTTACTGTTTATTTTCTTATCTCGTTGCTGTTTCTAGTAAATTGTTCTTGTCTCAACCTGTGATCTTTACCTTTTCTGTCTCCAAGTCTCCTCTCAAGCCTGCCACGCACGGGAGGGGGGAGTGAGTGAGAGGCACATGGTTTGGAGTGATTTCAGTGGGAACACTAAATTGGAGAATACCACTCCTAAGTCCCAAGCTGGTATGGTTCTTGCTGCACTCTGAGCGGTTTGTCTGGGTATTTGCTAAGTCATCCCAGAGTACCAAATGTATATAGCAAACTCAAGCAGTGTGTGCAAAGGGCGGAGTGCTGTGGTTATGGACTTGGCTGTCTTGGTTATCATCTGCTAGTGACCTATAAACCCAGTTAAAGAATACTGATGGGTAGCAAACAGGTAGGATGGATAGGAAACAATAGTCAGAGAGAGGGTTAATTTTTTCTGAGGCTAAAGTGTTGGACCAGTCAAACTGCAGATATTTCTTCTAGCCCTACACACTACAAAGGTTACATGGCAATCTTTGGATGGCCCTCTAAGGCCAGGCTTATTCAGAATTTGGAATTTGGTTGGTACCATTACTCAGACCAGAAGTTATCTGGCACATGGGAGTCTGGATTGAGACTCAGATAGCCCTTCCCCTCACCCAGATGATATGCATTTCTCAGTTTAGTAAGTACCACAAAAATGGAAACAAAATAAAAATTGAAATTAACATCCGAGATATTTTCCAGCGTGGGAAAGCAAAACCATTAGAAGTGGGAAGCTTTCAGAGTGTTTTGCATCCAAATTGCACCTTTTATCCTAAGAGATCAAGTACTTCACACATAACTACAGTCAGCACCCCACTCAATGCAGCCATTTCTGGGGTGGAGCACAGGAGAGGAAGATCAAATATGTCTAAAGACACAGGGCCAGAAATGCTCACAGGAAAAGTGAGCATCTCTATAAGGCCATGAAAGCAGTGGCATCTAGAAAACCTATAGAAGGTACAGACTGTGCAGATCACCTTAATCTATTGAAGTGGAGAATAGAAGTAATTCTAATCCAGTGGGAACTGCTGTAGATATTTTCCCTGCCCGGAAGGCTTCCAAATCCTCTTCCAAGAGATGCAGGAGATTTATATTGCACGTGAAAGGTCTGTCTGGCCAGAAGGAATTGCACGCTTGACTTCTGAAAAGAAACACTAAGGAAAATAGAGTTTTCATGAAGAAAGCATCTGTTAGCTTTCATTCTCCCCTTTCATGGGAAAAAATGTGTAATGAAAAAATGAGGCTTTCCTCATATGGTCAGTGAGGAGCTGCAGCCCTTTAGCTTGCTCCTTCTCTTTAATATTCAAGGGGATTCCACAGTCTTGTTGAGGTTAAGCCAGGAGAAACCGGTATGTGGGGGTCCATCCAAGAAATTATGTAGTCTCTTTGTTTACCTGTTGCAATGCAGGATTTCCAGGTTTTCAGCAACCTACATGCCAAAACTAAGGATGTTGGGGGATTTTTGTGGTTTTGGTTTTTGTTTGTTTGTTTATTTGGTTTTTGTTGTTTTTTTTTTCCTTTGGTTTTTGGTGTGGGTTTTTTTTTTTTTTTGATTTTGTGTTTTCCATTTATCCCCACATACAACTTATTGGAGAGCACGCTCTTCCTATATCCTTTCAGGAGCTGGACTCAATGATCTTTGTGGGTCCCTTCCAGTGCAGGATATTTTGTGATTCTATGTCTTACAAAAAATTTTTACATTATTTAATCTATTAAACTTTATCCATTTCATTCCTAAAAGAAAATAATAATTAAAAAAATATTGTATAACATGGAGGCAGAACTACAACGTTTATGGCAGTCTTGTGGGGCACACCATGGGAACTGAGGAATGGTTTGGAAGATTTGTGCAGGAGGTGCAACTGAGGACAAGGGAGGCACTGAGTACCAAGCCCTGGTGCTTGGAAAAGAACAGGAGAGAGATTGGTTGAACATTTCTGGTAAAGGAAGAAAACCAGGAACAATAATCATGGATTTTTATTACTCATTGGTACAGGAAGTGGCTATGGTTTTCTTTTTCCCAAGCAACAGGAAGAGACATCAGTAGGACAGTTCTTTCAGTAGTAAAATGTGATAATTGCTGTGATACCTCCACCAAGAGCGACACAGCTAGATATAGATGATCTATTATGTTCCTGGGTGTGGTGAAGATGATGATGTTTCAGAAGGTGTGAGGAAATGGGCAAGGGAGCAGCTGCCTTAAGCCTGTTTCTGACTAGTAGAGACTAACAGCCTGACAATCTAAAGATTGGGTGGTAATTTGGATGAAAGCAAGCATGAAATGATAAAGTTCATTATTCCAAGGGAAAAAGCTAGTCCAGCTGAATATGGATAATGACTCAAAAAAAGTAGACTTCAGCAGACTTGGGAAACTGGTAAGGTCTCTGAGGAAAATAATCTCAGGGATAAAGGAATGCAGGAAATCTGGCAGTTACTAAGTCTATTTTAAAGGCAAATTCCTCTGATGCAGAAGGCATTGGAAACAGAGTGAGAGACCTGTATAATTTCTTCTGGACTTCTTCAAAGACCTGAAAATAAAAAAGACTTGACAAATGGAGAATGCAGAGACCCCAAGCAGAGTTTCCACTGGATTGCTTTCCCTACCATAAGGCAAAGCTAAAAAGGCAACAGTCCTGAGTTTGGCTTTGAAGAGCCCTGGCTGAGTATGCAGCAGAGGGGGCTGTCATGGGGTGCTATGTGTTTTATGAGAGTTCACTGCTTGAGCTTGCTGAGCTCATGCATGTGTGCAGCACAGGGCCAAAGGAGGCACGAACAACCTGAGGGCCAAGTGGTGATGCAGCATCCAGAGACCACGGTGAGATCCTTGTGTGACTGACAGAGCACTGCGGCTTTTGGCTGTCTAGCACAGTAATGAACTTTGCTTTCCCCTTTGTCCTTTGTGCCCCAGCTTTTGCCCTTCAAGTAGCCAGTGTACTAAAAGAGGGTTTCAAAGTGAATTTGAAATAAGAAGGTGATTTCACATATTTGCTGCAGTTACAAGCCAGGTCAGTAGAAGAGACAGATTTGCAGACTCTATCTAATGGAAATCTCAATGTTTTGGAGGAGGAACTGACTGTGCAGTGCTGCACACTGGGACCATACAAAGACATTTATCCCTGCAAGCCATTCCTGTAGTGACACAGAAACCGCAGTAGTTCTGCTGCTGCCTCTTCCCAGAAAGAACCATGGGGTCACTGCTGGTGTGGGAGGAAGGACACAGCAGGTTTTCCATGGGATAAGCCCACATGTCTCTTCAGACACTGGACATGGCCCATATAGGCTGAGGAGTTGAGGCTGTAGCTGGTAGGAAGCAAAGTGAGTTTTCCCGATGAAAGTTACTGCAGCACAGGACAGGGACTCTGAGATGTTGTGCTGAGTGAAATGGCTGTGAGACATCATGGGATGGATAGGAAGCAGAGGCTTTTCCTGGAGTAGATGAGGGACCCTCTCCACCATTTCAGGTAGGGGTTGTACCTGCTTTTAGGCACAGGGTTTGTGGTGTTTGGGAGTGGGGCTGTGGCTGAATCTCGTACCCAATGGGCTGTGCAAGACAGGTGAACAGCATTGAAGGTAATGAGTGCTGAGTTGTACTGACCAATCAGAAAAAGGTACAGAGGACACACAGCTGTAATGCATGTAAGATGAAGGGTATAAAAGGTTGTATTGAAAACTAAAGTGCTGTTGCTTGAAGCCTTCTTTGGTGTTAATTCTATCTTCACTGTGACCTGCTGTCCCTTCTCAGTTTGAACAAGACAGTTTTCTACACCCTTTCCCTCCACTTCTCTGGGGATGAAGAAATAGAGGCACCCCATTAGTCCAGGAAAAGGCAGTCTCTGATCTTTGCCATAATTCCAGCATCTCACCGAGGACCCCAGCTGTATGGTGAGAGATGCCCCCATGGCACCCTCACTTGCTCACTGTGAAGGTCCATCTGTGCCTTAGTTAAAGCCATTATTAGTTCTGTTATGCTTAAAGCAGTGCTCAAACTGGAGGGTGATCACAGCTCCCTAAGGAACACTTGGAGCCCTCCTAGTGGGGGTTGGTGACCCACCAACCTTCACATCTGTGGGGTTATTCTGCACTGAGCCCCCCTGTTGGGGAGAGAGGTCTGGTAGCATTTCTGGTACTTCATTGATGGAGAAGATATTGCAGGGATTGAAGGAGCCCAAACCTGCCCTTTTACTACTGCCATACTTGTGTTTAAGGCTGGTGGTTTACATCCCAGGATGCACTGCTTAATTACTAATGGATGGAGCAGGAATGGGGAAGGGAAGACAAGACAGAGCACTGTGAATGTACGTGGGGAATCAGGAATATCATATTAGGTTCCAAAATAAAAAGGAGATGAAGGAAGGAGTGGGTAAGAAAGGCCAAATCAGTGTTGGCTTCTGGAAGGAGGTGAGGTGGGTGCCATTGGCAACTGGGACAAGCCCAATGTCCAGAGTTTGCAGCCAGCCAAGCTGTTTTTCCACACATTGAACCCCCATGTCTGGCAGGGAAGAATCCTTTTCACCAGCCTAAAGAATTTGTTGAGGAGTCCTTAGGACTTTCTGAATAAAGATTTACACCAGGAAATTTACTGGCATCATAGGGGCATAAGGATAATTATTCCATTAGTACGATTTTCCTTCTGGACATCTTAAGGAGGAGTAGGATTGCCTTAATTTCTGATGTTTTCCCACTTGTATATGACATTAGACCATTGAATAAACAAGTGTTAAAGGATAATGAGCTGATTATTCATTACCTGCATCTCTTGATTTGTGTCTGATTTCCATCTGGCCTTCACAAGAGCTCTCAATTGATTAGGGGGTATGTGCTCTGCCAGCTTTAATGGCAGCAGGTCTAAGTGTTCTTTTAAGCTGAGACTAATATGCTTGGCTTCAGGATGTCAAAGATACAGTGTTAGAAACACATGTTTTCTGTACAACAACACATAATTATTTTCCTCTCATTGTTCGTTTTGTGACAAGCAAGCTAAGGTCCTAAAAGTGCGTAGTGGACATGATCTTTGGAAACTTTAAATGCCTATGGTCAGACATTGTAGGAATACTCATTTCCTGAATATATGACTTGCTAAGAATCGAGTTTCCAGCAGTAGTTGTAGATGTGAGACCTGAAAGTAAATGCAGAAGATCCTGACCTCAACAGGCAAAATAACCCTTGCAGAAAATCCCTCTAAGCCAGTGAAATGCCACCCTGGTGTGCAGGAACAAAAGTGTGTCAGAAATTCCTGTGGACTGCCTACCAGCCTGCCTTTCCCCAGGACACAGGTGAAGGCACCCAGCAGAGGTGCAAGAGCAGCCCCAAACCCCACCAGGGGCTGACAGTGCAAGAGGGCAGGAGGCACCTCCACTACTGCCCCCACCACCTCAGGCAAGAATATTGGTCCATATTCATTAAAAGCAGGTAATAAGGTTGAACAAAATCTGAACTAAACCACTTTGAAATCTTCCAAAATTCCTGGGGACTTTCAGGGCAGAAGCTCTGACAAACTTTGCAGCACTTTGTAGTTATATTACAAAATACTTAGTTTGGCATGATTGTATCAAATCTGATTATTTTTCTTAATGTTTTTTTTTACTTTTGTTTGATAAAGCAGAACTCCAGATTCATTAGTTTGTGCTGCTGTTTTCTCTGTTTAGTGGTATGCTTGATGTATCCCATTTGTTTTCACTCGATCAGCTAGTATTAATGGCAATAGAATTCAAGTGCACAAAGATTTTGTTATTGAATTTCAATTGAAATCTTTTAGGCAGACATAATAAGAACTCGTCAGTGTGTGTTAAACAGTTTTGCTTGTTATGGTTACAAATGGAATAAAGGACAGATGCAGATCCTTCAAGCTGACAAAATTTGTGACTTCCACATCTAGAAAAGATGATTTTTGCAATGCTTCAATTGAAAGCAAAGTTTCTCCTTGAGCCAAGTGCCATCTTAAACAGGAACCTGGAGGATGATGATGGCAGCATGTTGGCAGTGAATGCACAGATGAAGCATTTGCTAGAAGCAAAAAGACCAGGAAATTATAATTTGCTTCATGCTTTGAATAATGAGTGCTTGAAGCTTTAAATGCTGTGTGTTTTACTTGTATTTTGAGAATTGGGGTCAGGGAATACCCACTTATCCTCTCTTTGAGTGATGAAAAGGACTGTAATTCAAGACCCTGTCTTTTCTTAGACCATGAGTACCTACAGCACAGGTTACAAGATTAATACATAAATATGAAATATTCTTATTGTTAAAAGAAGCATAGGGTCTTACACATTTTGCTACATGTACTCCATGCTTTGCACAGCTGGTGGTGTAAAAGATCATTATGAGATGTAGAACTTCTCAGTGGTTCAGACAACATTTCCAAGACTTTTGCCCAACTAAGAGTGAGAGCAGAGTCTTTTAGGCTAAAAATAAATGACACCTGAGGTCATCAAGTTCAAACTTCTGCAAATGGAGAAAATGCTGAGTTGTTTTTGTTTAATTGAAAAGTCAGAGCTGTTCAAGTTCAAAACAGTTTTGAGCTCTATGTTAAACACTACAAACACTGAGTAAAACAGACCAAAGCCTGAAGTTAGCTCCTTCATTGTATTTCTCTGAATCTGTGCAAGCCTCTGAAAACAAGGCACGTGTTACTACTTTATTGCTAGACTTGGGCTGTTCAGATTTCTGAGGAATGCTTCACTTCATAGGTGGACGTTGTAGTGAAAAGGAAAACACTACATGTAGACTACAAAGAGTAAAGACAAATGAGGTGCTTCACACTTTGAAAAGTGTCACTTAAACTAAGGAGCAAAATGCTGCACTTTTAACCTGGCTGTTTAATATGTTCCAGAATGTTTAAGGCAGATTTGACTCCCAAACAGATACTGGCAGAGTGACACATTGTATAGGACACAAACACATAATAATAAAGAAACCCATAAAAACATTTTTTAGATTGACTTCTATTTTGGCTGACTCTTTATAGTGCTGGAAGACTCTGAATGCTGCAAGTCTATGCCAATACTAGTGAAGATCCACTTATGCAGAGGTTTCAGGACGCCCAGCCATGAGCCAGGGGGTCCTCTATCTGACTCGGGTGGTTTGGTGCTGTGGTGGCTCAACAAATGATGGGGAAATGCTTCTTTGGTCCTCACAAAAACCTACATTTCCCTATTGCCTGGCTTTGCTGTCAGTGACATGTCTCTGCACCTGCCAGCAATGATGCCAAGCGTTATGACAGAGAAGAGGGGAAGGACAGGCATCTCCTTCCTAGAGAGCTTTGGCAGTGACGTGCTGGCACTGGAACAGCAAGTGCATTCCGGGCTCCTGCTACTGAGCTGGTCAGCTTTTACAAGTAGACAATTTCCTGCCAGACAAGAGAGTTTCGCTGAATTTAGGCATCTTAGCCTGTTATGCAACAGCCCCGACTAAATTACTATAATCTCAGTAATGTAATAGCCACTTGGCATTTTAAGCCAGTGGTTCCAGCACTTGGCAACTAACACAACTAAGCACACCAGGTCTCTCTTCTCTATGTGATAATTTGTCATTTAACCTCAGGCTGGCTTTCCAGAGCTCTTCAAGGTCATGCTTTGTTCACACCCCTGAGACTCTCCTTTACTCTGGCAGCTATGAAGCATTTGTTGGTGGAAAAACATTCCCCATGTTACAATAATGCTGTTCATCTTATTGTATAATATAGTTCTTTGTTTTCCTTTTACTAGTCTGCCAGTTCTAGACTGTAGACTCTTTGGAGCAGGAACCATTCTTTTATAAAAGTTCTGACTTTCAAAATTGGACCACCCTGTTGTAAAAGACCTCATTTGAAAGCATCAGCCATTTGGATACAGCAATATTCAAAATTAATATAAAATTTTTTTTAATAAGTCAATGTATGTTCTAGACTTCTACAGGGAATGATCTGGCCATGAAGAACAGCTGTATATAGCTGTTGTCTTCTAAGATATAGTATACATCAATAACTTTCACCCTTTCACTTTGCATTTCTTCACCTGAAATTTAAATTTATTCTAGCCTTTATTCTGAGTTTGGTAAAATATCTGAGCCTGAAACTGTCTAATCTAGATAACAAGACTAGAGGTAAGCATCTTTGACACCAGGAAAAAAGAGATGCTGAACATCCAGTGGTGGACACACAACCTTCCAACTGGTTTTCCCCAAGTTACTGGACATCATATTTGTGATCTCCAGAGACAAAACAGCAAAGATCATATTTAGAATTTGTTTGACTTTACATTGTTCTCCAGTCATCAGATAATTAAATAAATATCACTTAACTTTGACCTTCTCAACAAGGGAAAATTCTGCTTGTCTGTGGGGAATGTGAGTCAGGAGCAATTCTGTTGAAGCTTGTGGAGCTCCACCATTATTAAAATTGTGTTACTGAAAGGAAAACTAGAACCAGAGATTGGAGAGTTTTGCTCATGATAACTAAAGCTTTGTCTAGACTGGGGATTTGTCCTGATTACTGCCACTGGCTACCAGCCACTGGTGTTTCTGCACCACTCTGAGTCCTTGCACTGGCAAGTCATGGTGCTAATGGTGGTGGTAGAGTTTTGCCAGTTTAGGCATGGATAATATTCTCTGCTGGATGTGTTGGCTTTCTCCATTTACATCATGTGAGAGCTGTTAGTGTTTAGTTGACTGTGACTGGAACCTGGCAAGTATATAGGGCCCATGGATACAGAGACAGGAAAAATGTTAAATTCCCTCAAACTTTTCCAGAAATTCTCAAAGCCTTTCTGAATTAGCGTTGTTGACACTTATGTGTTGATAGAGAACACATGAAGGTGTTACTGGGGACAGAAAGTGAATATTAACATAACAAAAGGTTAGTTCTGTTATTTAAGAGTGCTGTAGAAGAAGAAATTTAGAAATGCCAAGTTTATCAGTCCATCTAGCCCCTATCCCAATAATTTATTAAGTCATCTTGCTGTATAGTTTGCATTGCTTTGTCTAGCCTAGTTCTCAGTGACTCAACTTACGGAGTCTGCACCACTCCTCCAGGGAGAGAGTTTTCCACAGTTTGAACTGCTATGATATTTTTCCTGATATCTAGCCTACCATTTAATTTCATTTCATTTCATCCCATTATTCTTAACCTCCTCTTTCCTCTCAAGTGCACCCAAACAATCCTCTTTTTTGGTTTTAACACATTTGAAGTCTCATAGACATTTTTTGTTAGCTGTTTCACATCTATATCCTCTCATATTTACAGTGGAATATTCTGGACTGTATAAAGAAGGAGCACATCATGTATAAAACAAGCAGGGTCACTTTTCTGCTCCACTTGGCACTGGTGAAAGTCTCAGCTGGCACAGTGAATTCAGTTTTGGACGCTGCTCTTTAAGAAAAGACACTAACAAATTGAAGAAACCTCAAAGGACAATAACAAAAATAATAAAATATTTAAAAATCATATGTATGAGAAGCAGCTGAGACAGGCATGTTCAGTCTACAAAGACTAAAGGAAGGCAAAATAGCTGTCTACAAATACATGAAATGATGTGATAAAGAGAACAGGGGCCAGTTATTCTCATTAGCCAGAGAAAAAAGAAGTGCAGAAACTGATTTAAGCTGCAGAAAGGAAAATTCCGGCTACATATGTGAGTGATGTGTTTCAGCTACTCAAACAATTAGGCAATGGAACAAGCTGCTGTGAAAGGTTACAGAGTTAAAATGGCTAGAGAGATTCCAGGCTAGACTCAACTGCTGGCCTAATGAAAAAAACCTCCCACCCTGATTTTGGAAAGTTAACCAGATGGGCTGCTGATGGCAGAGTCTCACAAGTGAATAGGATTCCATATTAGGGATACCATGTGCCCTAATACTAGGCCCCTAAAGGGACAGATAAGTGCTGAAAATCTGTCCATCTTCCCAGCTTTCTATCTTACTACAAAGTAGAGGAAGGAAGGAAGAGAAACTGGACTGTGCAGAGACATTGGAAAGACGTGGAGATGGAGGTTATAACTAACCTGGGTGTAAACAGGTGCTTCATGCACAGACATGTGGCAGCTTCATTTCAAAGGCAGAGTGACTGAACGGGCATCATGTGTCAGCTGAGTGAACAAGCCCAGCTGAGAGGTGCAGGAAGAGTCCAGGACATGGGCAGATCCAGTGTGGCTATGAATTTTTGCAGGTCAGCTTATCCCACTGGACTTGCCTGAAATCACTGACGAGGAGCTGGATCCAGATGTCTGTATTCTCAGGCCAGCACTTTGACCACAAGCCCATTTCTCCTCTTTGTAGCACTGCTTTCTCACCATCTCCTCCTGAACTGAGTAGCTACCTGATCCTGCCTGGCTTATGCATCTTTGATTCCTGCAAACTTGTGAGGAATTTTCTGAGCATTGAAAAAAGCCAAAGCAAACCAAAGCAAACCAAACCACCAACAAAAGGAGACAATAATGAAGAGCACGGTGATTTTTTCCTAATGTTCTCTACCAGGTAAGATATATCACTAGGAGCTGTCATGGCTGTTGGCTGCATATAAAAAGATGACCATCTCATTAAATGGTAGCTGATGATTGGCAGCACAAAAACCCAAAACCTTAGCCTGCCATTTTAATCAGCGTCCTCACTACAAGTCTACTCCCCTGGAGATGTACCACTGCCATGAGCCTCCTGCCACCTGAGCAGCGCTGATGTCTGCTGTGTAAGGATCTCTGCATGTAAGGGTCTTTGTTTGCTATTGTAGACTGATTCTTGCAATTGATGACTGTGGTTTTTATCCTCAGAAGTCTGTGGGGCTCAGCCCTCCTTGAAGTCAGAGCAGTATTTTTACATTGCTTGTGGTGTGTTTAACATATTATGGGGCGTTACTTTTTGGCACTGAGTTTTGAACTTTAAACAGCATTGAATAATTCCCCAGGATCACATTACTGTGATTTGGCTGGACATTCCACCAAGTCAGGATAATGCATAAAATGAAGATGGTTCTAGTACTGGAATCAGAAGAGTGTAAGCTGGGTGGTATCCTGCCGGGATGTTCTATATGAATTATTGTCACTTGTCAGCTGATATGTCTTATTCTTATGAGCTACCACAGCAGAATTACAATTCTTCCCTCCCGTCAGTCATCACCACTACACAAATTTTATTTGGAGGAAAAAGGTCATGGCAAAGAGTCATATCTGTCCTGGCTGTAGCTCAGGATAAAAAACAAAAGTACCTGGGCAACTCCCTGGAATAAATTAAGAGACTGAGAATGCAGTTCTACTTTTTACCTGTCTGCCTGTGGGCAAAAATATCTGTTTGAGTGCGATCTGAAGCCCCTTCTCGTGGCTGATGAGAAGCTGTAGCTTCCAGCACTACTTGGCCCCATGCCACCCAGGAGTGGAAGGGGAATTCCTAAGCAGGCATTCCAGGGAGCTTTTTTCAGACACTTTGGGTTGTTGGAATTGGTTTTTCAATCTATGCTTTCATCTTTCTTGAGATTTTCCACTTAAGAAACTAGGAACTATTGTCTTGGGTGTATCCTATTAGTGGGAAATGGAAAGGAGAAAACTTGTGAAAGGGGTGGTGTGAAAGCTGCTAAAACCTGAGTTAGACTCTTAGTTCTATTTTTTGTTTCTCAGTCTTTTTAAGTGACTCTGCAATCCTGGTAGGAAGCTGTCTTGGCAGCAGGGTAGGACAGAGGTACTGACAGTAGCACTTTCTTGTGATTTATTTTTCTCTAAGCACTGTGCATGTGTCAGACAGTCTCACCTAGGAGAAATTAGTGCTTTTCCATAGAGTGACTTCTCCCCCTAGGAGCATCCAGTGTGTGGTACTTCTGTTGGCTGCCTTGCTTTGAAAATCTATAATTGTCATAATGGTTGTCTCTGGGTTTAAGCATTGAATTTGGGTGGTTTCAGATATCACCAGGGTCTTGTAGCCTGCTGCTATAAAGAAGGGGACTGATGAGTACTGTGAGTCCTTGGGGCTTGCTGCAGCTGTAGAGAGATATGGCAAGGCATGATAGGACTGAACTTCCTGAAATGCATGATGAGCAACCTCTGCTTTTCCCGATGTGCAGAACCATCTGTGTCTGGGGTTCTGTAAAACTGGTGTCCAGATCTGAGACTGGTCCCAAGCCAGCCCACAGGAGGTCTTACAGAGAGTGTCTCACATGCAATGCTGACCTGTGCTGCTGCGTGGTGCCATGCTAAGAAAATTTTGTTTCTGCTCTTGACCCTCGTGGTTTGTGAAAAAACCTTGGGAAGTTATCTCAAACATATCTAGATGTTTGTGCTCTCCTTCCTGACTTTTTCTGCAGAAGAGCACACAACGGTCCATAGCCTCTTCTCTCCCCACTGCAGACCAGTCCCCAGAAAAATGTATCGCTGCTGGTGTTTCCCACTGATACCTGTGGGATTTGAATTAAATCACAAATAGTGGTGTAATTTGATCTTTAACAAGACCACTTTCAATGGTTTATGGTGGATTATGGATGGCAGAGTTCAGCCATCCATATTGACTCTATGCCTTCTTCAGATGAAATGATTTCTAGATACACAATGCCTTCATATGGGAAACTGAAGCAGTGCACTGGAGCTGTGGCCACTCAAGGAACAGAGATCAGAGCAAATGAAATTGTCTCTTCCAGTACTTCATTGGAAAAGAATTTCTAGGCAAGTTGCCTAGCAGGCACACTGCACTATATTCTTAGAAAGCAATAGATTTATTTAGGACTGCTGTATCTCTTTGGAATTTACTGTATGAAAAAAAGCCCTTTGGCAGGAACTGATCTTTAGTGCTGACTGAGATTTGCAGCTTCTGACTGACAGACTAATCCAAGCATTTTATTAGAGACTGCTTCCCAGTAAGTCCTGTTTGCATTGCATCTGAATTCAGGAGGATCATGTCAGAATGAGAAATGAAGCAGATTTCTTGCTGAATTTTTATCCCCCCTTCATTCACAGGTGCATACACGTGCACACACACACACACACACACACACATATATATATTTGCACTGGGGTGCAGGTTTTTTATGTTATAACAACAAAAGTATTCCAGCTTGCTCCTAAACCTTTCCTAGGGATAATGTAGATAAGCTAAGACTGGTGACTTTTAATTATTTAAAATGGCAGAAATGCTTTTTTTTTTTTTTTTTTTTTTTTTTAGTGTATAGGTGGCACAGTCTCCATCTATTCCTGCCCATCTATTTTTTGTAAAGCTTGTGAGGTTCAGTGAGTCACCTCACAGAGCTGTTCCAGCTTTACATATTCTTTGAATCCACAGGTCCAAGAGCAGGCTTGTTAAGGCAGTGCATTGTGTTCAGCTTCCATCCAGCTTGGATGCAGAATTGCAATCCAAGCCACCCTGTGGGCACACTGTGCGGGGGAACCTCGTGTCAGTGCTACAGATAAAGGAGCAAGGCAGGTCTCCAACCTTTCTATGTGATTTCTGAGTGGGGAATACCTTCTGTACAGGTTTCCTGGCACCAGAGCAAAGTGTAGTCTCCTGAAAATCTGCACCTGGAATTCTGCAGTTCTTGCTGGAGTGAGACAATTTAGTCCTCTGTTTGTGGGAATGTCACTTACAGGCACAGTTGGGCCTTAGACTGAAAGTAAATTCTAGTAATGTATTCAAGGGTGAAATGGACCATTAGGAGCAACTTACTACACAGATGTGGATAACAATAATTCACCTTAAGGCATGATTTCCAGTCTTGTTTGTAGGACTGAAAAGTAAGAAGATACTGACCTCCACATGGAAAGTTTTCAGAAATCCTTGGGGATCTCAGCTATGTCAAGGCCCTGAGAATAAGAAGTCACATTGTAAATAGTTATCTGCAAGAAGAAAAGTGGCAGATGGTACAGCAGATCTGCACAGGCTCCTCAGCCCTGAAAGCCCTTTGGAGTGAGAGAGCTCTCACTCACGACGTGCTCGTAGAGCCTGCAGCACGGCAAAGCCTGTACCTTCTTGTGACCTCTACATGTGGCATGAAGGACAGGCTAACCAGCACAGAGTGAAAAACAAAAATCACAAATGGAAATAATTTCCTGAAATTTGTTTTATCTGTTGTCTGGCAAACAAAAAAAAAAAAAAAGTTTTAAGTCCAGACTACTCGTAAAATATACAAACTTTCCTGTCCTGTTGCTAAATGAGAGAGTATGAACAATAAATGTCGCACAGAGATAGTGACTTACACATGTAGTAGCTTAAAAGAAAAGTGAGAATCATCCTAATGTCTGTCTCTGTAACTCTTGCCACTGTAGTTTGGAAATGTAATGGAATTATTGCCTATGAAAAACATATAGATGTCTTTCCCCTTCAAATATACCCACAATATCTGCTTTTGAAGTTGTGCAGGAGTATTGTCAAACTTGTGATGATGTGATGCAAGCTTTAATTGTGAGATACAATTCATTATTAAGACTTTAAATACTTTTCTATGCTGATGTTTGAACCAATGAAAAGTATTGAGTTCCCTTTAATAAATACATTTTAGAAGCACTTTTGTTTGAATTTTAATTACAAAGGGAGATATTATTCCTGTCTGCTGAAAGGCATTTCATTGTTTTTCTTTCCTTTTAATTTTGAAACATAATTCTAAAGGTACACCTTCCCAGCAGAATGGCTTGTCATTTACATGTGCAAATCCCAGCTTTAGCTGCAGCAAGAAGAAACAAGTGAAAAAGCTGTAAATGGATCTCATATATCATGTAATTTTTGGTGAGCAGTATTTAAGTGTATCAAGTTTGCTCTGATCTCTTAACTATGCTGACACCAGCATTTCAGCTAATGCACTCATGAATCCAGAAGGAACACAAATGTGAATATGAAGAGTTGAGATTTTGTATGATATTCTGGAGTAGGACATCAGGGCCAAAGACATTTCTGTATGAGCTGGTTACAGACAGAATGTAACTATTGTTCATGTGCTGGGTTAGTCTGAGAATGGAGCCACTTGTGTTTTATCATAAATGTGAAGTGGAGAAAGAATACAAATTTTTCATGGCTCTGGTAATGGAGAGATGGGTTACCCTACACCTCCCTTTCCCTGGACAGGATACTCTGGAAGCTCAGTTCTTCTAAGGAATGGGATCCAACAAAGAGGGTCTTTGCCCAGATCTGTTTCTTAACACTGACCATGGCTGAACCTTATGTATGAAAACAGAGCTAAGCCATTTCTCAAGGGAAAATAAGGAAGTTGAGGACTCATTGTGGCTGACTTGAGTGTCCTTTTTTCTCTGGAATAAATGTCACCCCAAGGTCTCTCTGTCTGAGCACCTCTTCAGCCAGAATGCTTCAAGGGGTCGATTTCCATCCATGTGACTGTAAGAGGCAACTGCTTTCCAGATACTCTGCAAATCATGGTCTGGGCTAATGCTATTTGAAGTACATTTTGTAGTAGTCTGATGACAGGATTTAGAAAACTTGTCAGATGGTCTTTCTTCTGATGGAGTAACTCACAGTGGGCAGCTCTATCACAAAGATACGAAATGTTTCCCAAGAGCTTATTTTGGAAATCAGATTCTAGTGCTGATCATCAGTGGCACCATTTGCTCTGGGATTTGAGCTGCTTGGGAAGTGCTGTCTTGAAGAAAGTGTGCAGAACTGCAGTGCTTGGCTGGAGAGAGACCCTCTCCTCCTGCTGTTTGATAGGCTTGGGAACCTGTATTTTCTCAGCAACTCCTCTTTCTGAGTGAACACTTCATTCTGGGCTGATGTGGCACAGCTTCAGACCTGCTCACAGCTGGAAGCTCAGCTGTGGTGAGATAAAGACCTGGGATGCTTGTTTAAATGCAGGACCTCTCAAGGACAGGGTTATGGCAGCAGCAAACTGCTGGGACACCAAGATTTCCTTGTCCCTTCACATTAAGTCTTTCTCATCTCTCATCTCACTGCCTTCATTTACTCATACATAAACTAAGTTTAGCAAGAAGACATCATGTTCCTTCCCAGAGTGATTTGAGGCTGATTTAGAGTTGTTTATACAGCTATTTGCAAATGTAGATAGCCTATGGTGTAGGTTACTACAAGCTGAAGGGGATGGTGGAGTTAATGAGATTTTTATTCAGGAGATTCTACCTTTTGAACCACCAAGAGGTGTGCTCCAGGACTCAGTGTAATGAGAAGTGAATCCTACAAGGTGTTGAACACCTCCTGTGAGATGCTGAGAGCTCTGAGTGTCTGATGGAGGATTGTCACAGGAACCTGGCTTTATAATCATAAATTTGAAATTTGAAACGTAATCTCACGGAGGATCTGTGTGGAGGATAACAAAGACAAAGAAACCTTTCTGGTGCTTAAAAGCTCATGAGAGAGAGAAAAAATTCCACTCTTCATTTGCTGAACCTTGAAAAAAAAAAAAAAGAGGGGGAGGGGACAGATGAAATATGTTTTATCTATTTTACCTACTTTGGTAATTAAGATTGTAATCTAGATGATTACCAGAGCTTGTAATGAGATTATACCCTCCATTAAAAAGAATGCTCCAGAGCTGCAGTGAAGAACGCCTCAGATCTGTTTAGTATGCTATCTGTCTTAGCAGAAAGCAGCAAAATGCATTAAACACACTAGGAAACAGCCTTGTAGACATACACTCCCAGTTTAATTTTCAGTAGAGTGAGCTGGCATTGGATTTGTAGTTCTCTTCTCATCAGTATTTGTAAGCAGATCCATTTAGAAAATAGTTTTCATAATTCTCAATTGTTCTGTGAATCACATTTGGAAATAACTCCTCACCCCATTTTTTTTCTGAAGAGAAGAATTTTCCTGAAAATTTGCAGACTGGTATTTCATTGTGAAGAAACCCAAAAAAGCCATTGTTATGAAAAAAAAAAAAACAAAACAACTTTCTGTTGATCCATTGGCTTTACCAGTTTCAGCTTGTATAGTTGCAGTAACTATTCTGTTCTTGCAGTGTATGGAGAGACTGAAAATCAAGTGTAAAAATAGCTGGTTTATGGAGCTTTGATGGTTTATAAATGATGCTGAAATGCTGCTGGAAGGCAAAGCTGTTACTGAAACTGCTTCTTTCCCTGGGTATCCACCAGTGGCATTTTAGTAAAAGTAAACAGCAATAGCACAGTGAATAGTACATACAAATCACCTCAGAGTAGAAGTGGAGTGAAATATCTTTTCTGCCTGTCATCCCTTTCAAATCCAGGCACAATCACAGGGAATGGAGTCCATCATATAGGTGCTTCTTTCTCCTGCTTATCCCAAACCTGCCAGCCTTTACACTCCTGCAGTTGCTGTTACATTTCTAGGAAGTGCAGTTCATGCAATAAAATGACATTTCCCTGGTCATACTGTGCAGTTTATGCGCTGTTAGGACTGGCTCCAAATCTTTCTATGAACAACAAAGCCAGGAAAGGCTAATTTTTTCAGTGCTGGGACCATCTGAAAGATGGTTTCTGGAAAAGAGTCCTGTAGTCCTTTTGAGAAATTATTACCCTCCCTATGACATTTACACCTTCTCTACATGTCATTGACCCCATGACAGCAAGGGGAGCGTGCCATGCTCTGGCTGCTCTGGCTTGCAGTCTCTTGCTTGAGCTCAGCACATTAAAAACTGTATTTGCGTTAATCAATGCGAATTTTGCTCCTCAAAATAGGGTGTTTCCTTCCCATGATGTTTTGATTTTCCTCATAAAATGGCTTGGTCTTTGTCTTACTGAAACAAGTGAAATAAAATGAGTTGAATATGAGGAATAACTTTATTCATTAGCTATTCCTTAGTCTCAATAGAATTTTGAGGTTTTAAAGATTTTTTCCAAGCTAAGATCAAATTTGGTACCTGAAATGAGTGGACCAGATATATCTGCTCTGCTCTAAGGACTAAAAAGAGCAGGGAGTTGAACCTGATGATCTTTATGGATCCTTTCCAACCAGAGATACTCTGTGATTCTGTGACTCTGTCTGACATCTTGTGACTGGTTATTAGCCAAACCTTGGGCATAAAGCTCTTGTGGTGTCAGTGGAATGGAAAGTGGAAGACCCAGGAAACTACAGGCTGTTAAAGCAAACATCCACACTAGGTAAGATGATAGAAACTATAATAAAGTGTAACATTAGCAGGCATGTGGGTAAATATGATATATTGAGGAAGAGTCTCTGTGGCATTTATAGAGTTGTGCATCATAAATCTATCCTTTGAAGAAGTCAATAACCACATAGACAAGGGAGATCCAGGCAATACTTGGGTTTCTAGAAGGCCCTTGACAAGGTTTCTCATCAAAGACTTTTAAAGAAACTGAGCTGCAAAAGGATAAAAGTTCTTGCATAGATGAAAGAGTGGTTAAAAGGCACAAGAAAAAAGGGAAGGATTAAACTGTCAGTTTTGTCAATGGTGGAAAGCCCCACTGGTGTCCCATAGTCATTCTCAGTCAGCATGCACAGTTCAGTATCTTCACAGCTGGTTTAGGAAAGGATGTAAATAGTAAGATGACAAAGTTTGCTCACGACATCAAAATATTTAATGTTGTAAAATGAGAATTTCTTATAAAGAATTTAGGAAAACTCCCATGGTACTGAACAAGAAAGAACAAATATAAAGTAACACATACGGAGAAAAAACTTATGAAGAACAGGCTGTGGAGTAGACATTGCTCATTAGGAATGAAATCTTGGGATTATAACCAAGAACTTGGGAGAAAAAAACCCCAAGAACTCTATGAAAAAAATAAACTTAATGTTGACTAGAAACCAAAGATGTATGTTATAAATATTTAGGAGAGGAATAGAAAGTAAAACATTCTGTGTGGTGTCGGCAGTTTCATGAGGACAAAATGCATTTTTGGTATTCCAATCACTAAAACCATAGACTAGAATGGAAAAATAAGCAGAGACTGGACAATGTGGGCAATCAAAACTATGGATTGGTTTCTGTTTTAGCAGCACTTAAAACGCCTAATGGTAGAAGAGGTTGTGGGAGCCAAATATTTACATAGGCTTAAAAATAATTAGCTACATTTATGAAAGAAAGATGCATGGAGGTTTATTACATGCAAAGATATTTCCATTGCTGAGCAAGTTCATGAACCATAGGCAGGCAGAGACTGAGGTGTACAGAACAAAATGTAATTTACACTCTTCCTGGGTTCTAACATCTTTCACCTGGGTGTCCAACCATGCTTGCAAGAACAACATTGGATTAGATGGACCTTTAGTCTGACTTTACAAGAACACTTCCACTGAATTGATGCCTGCAGATGTGAAGCTTCGATGGAGTTTAAGCAGGTTTTGGTTTGTTGCCTGAGGTCACTGACAGATCAGGAGCAAAGCTGGGTGTGGAACATTAAAAATCCTTTCTTCATGTTTAAGCCTTGTAATTATTTCATTTTTTAATTATATTGCAAATCCAGGTTTGTAATCAGCCCTGGAGAGAAGCCAGAGTACATACTTTAGTTTTGTCTAGTGACAGAATTGTAGGGGGAAAAAAAAGTCTTATTTTTTTTTTTAAAAAAAAAAACAACCCAACATTTTATTTGCAATAAAATAATAAATACAAAATTTCAAATATGTTTGACCTGCAATTTTCATGGAACCTGAGACTCTTCTCATATTGCAATCCTAGGAGCTCACAGTTTGGGACAGTTAGTGGTCATCCCCTCTCCCATGCCTCCACTCTGAAATTTGTGATGTAGTAGTATACTTATTGTAGAAATGAGGCACAGGTACAAAATGATTATGACTAGGTCCTCTGGAGTAATGCTGTGGTCCTGGATCAGCTCTCTTCCATCCTATAACTCTTTACTCTCTTAAGAGAGTGTGAAGCCTTCTGTGTCTGCTCTACCTCTGCTGTTCTGGGCCTGACACCCAGCAGCACGGAGTGTCAGATGCCTCAACTTTGGTTTCTTTTCTTCCCTTCTGTGGGAGCACCATGGAACCATTGCTGTCCTCTCTATGGGACCTGGTGCAGGGAGAACACTCAGGGAAGCAATGCAAAGGAGCAAGGCTGGAGGAAGACTTGCAGCATCGTGCTGCTGCACTGGCCTGGGGATATTGTCCTGACTGGGATGAATTCCCTTAGCATCAGTCTGAGTCCTCTGAAGCAGTCTTAAGGGGAGAGTACAACTGGGGCCCAAAGTCACCTTGGTCGCAGCTCTTGAGCTACAGGTCCTGTACTCTGGCTCTCAGTGAACTTCCCCTGGGGAAGCTTTTTTCCAACCACTGATTCTAGTGAGACCTGGTTCAGCTCCTCTTGTGATCTCTTTTACACTGTATCGATTGTTGCTTCACCGCAGCAAGTGATTAAAAGGCAAGGGATAGTGCAGCAGCCATTAAATGCCCCAAGCAAAACTAATTTTTCTCTCCTTTTTTTTTGCGGTAATTGTGAATTTCTTGCTAAACCTGGGAATAAATCTGTCTAGATCAATTCTGTCTCACTGTCATCTGTGACAATATGCTTCTTTCAGGTTGTTCTCATCAGCTCAGGGGATATTGTTTACTGGAGATTTTTAATAGAGAAAGAATAAATGAATGTTGTGGGGGGTATCCGTTAAACACGTATGAATCCATAAAGTCTTTTGTGGAGAGACAGAAGTCTGCAGTTCTGTAAGTGGTATTCCTCTGCTCCATTAGTATTTGCTATCTAAAAATATGTGCAAAAAAAAGATTTATCCATCACTTGTCCACTTTTGGTTTTGTGACTTTGCCGTTGTGTTAGCTCTGGTTTTAATTCTGCATACATTGTTGAGGTCTGTGGTTTGATCTCTGGTTGTTCAACTCCTGAATTATTCTGCAGGCTTGATGTGAGTTACTTCTGTATTATACATTTGTAAAAAAGGGAAGAATTAAATCATGGAAGTTTATTTTCAGTTTATTTATTTTTGTTCAAGAGGGTTCATCTACAGGGCTTTATAGCATGCTGCTTGCTGCTGTTTAGTTTTTTGTTGGTGGGATTAATCCTGTTAATCATTGCCCAAACTTATTTTTTGAAGTAAAAGCTTTATTGTACTGCTTTTAAACTTGTTATCAAATTACAGATTGAAATTCTCAATTTCAGGTACAAAGGTAACTAGAACTTCTTACAAAGGTTTTAAGAAAGTTATTAAATAAATATTTACCCTGGGCATGGTTGTAGTGCTCAGAGATTGAGTAGATTCTCACCACCATTATAGCATCCAGCTTTCCAGGTAAATCTCCTTAAGATGCCTCTGGAGTTAAAAGAACCACCTCCAGGGAACAATTCACAGCTCTGGATTTGGGTTTTTGCTCTGCATTGGCTTCTGAGGAACCTCTCCTTTCTGTCCAACAAAATGGGAAACTGGAGGAGGCTTCCCCCACTGAGAGGTGATGGGATTTTTCTGAACCATGAAATCAGTTCCTGGGAAGGGGGACACATGCTCAGCTGTGTGGTGGAATACCCAGCTCTGAGGAAGGATGCTCTTGAGCAAGGAGGGGAGCCACGCACACCTCAATGGCCGCGGGGCTGCACCTTGCAGTTCTGCCTTTTTTTATGAATACAAGAACGACGCTTGTGTATGATGTCTAACAATGGTACAGGGCACAGAATAATCTTGCAGCATTTCATTTTCATCCTGATGCCTCACAAATAGAGGTTGGCCTGAAGCTTGGAGCAGAGGTTGCTATATAATCCCAGATTATTTCTGTGCTAGTTTTTGTCATTTGAATGCTCTTTTTCATGAAAGAATATGTTCTGGCTTTGAGTTGTCTTTCATCTCTGAGGTGCATGGGTATCTACCCATATTCATGGGCCAAAAGCCAACGAAGCAGAGGGCCACAGCTCATTTTAGGGCTGCAGCAGATATTGAACTACTTCTCTGAACTGTTCTAGCATAAATGTAGCCCTGGTAAAAAGCAGAAATTCTTTGTCTACTTTTCGCAGACTATTTATTACTTTGTAATTTTCTCATGTCCTCCTCTGATTTACCCTCCTAAAGATAAGCAATCCCTGTCTTTATCAAATCTGTATTTTGTTATCCTCCTTTGATCCCTACAATTCCAGAGTTCTCTTTTGAAGTGCTGCAACAAATGCTGCATACCCTGTTCCAGGAATGGCTAAGCAATTGGTTTATTATGCATTGTGTGTCTTTCAGTACTCTTTATGCTATTCCACAAGCTTGCAATGTTTAGTCAATGTTTCTTTTAATAATTTTTTTCTTTCCTGTAGCTGCATATTGAGCTGAGGTCTTCATTAGGCTGTCTTCAAAGAAAGGGACCTTTATTTCATGGAAATAAACAATTTTGAAACCTTTGAGGTAGATGACTATTTGATATTTTTTTAAGCAATGTGCCTTATTTTGTGCATAGGTCCATTGCTCCTAGCATTGATGTTCCTGGTGTTTAAATGGTACAGTGATGGGAACTCTCGGGAGAGGAAGATGCTGACAATTCTGCCTGAAGGATAAGGGATACTGTAGGGAGTCTGTGCTTTCCCATGGAGTAAAACTGACTTCTTTTACTGACACAAGATGATGGCTACACACATGCATTTTGGGCTGAGTTCTTTTTGCTACTGCTTCCATGATAGATTACTGTCTGCTAGCTGTCAGTCAGTATTGGTGTCAAAAATATCTCATTTCATCGGTGAAACAAGGTATGTTGTTGGGCTACTGATTTGTAACATGGGGAACCATTTGTATTTTAAATAATGCAATGATGTAGTAGGTACTGAGAGAAACATGAGTTGAATGTGAGTTGAATTGCTGAGAGCATCTCAAAAATGGAAATAATTTTATAGTTAAGATTTAAATGTCACTGGAAAAGTTCAGATTTTGACCTGTCTTGAAGTGTCCTGCCTTAAACTGTGTCTGAATATCAAGGAGCTGATAGGAAGAATAAATTTGTTTAAAATAAAAGAACACATATTTGAAAGAGTTACAAAGAAAAGTGTGACTTTTCCTGGCTAAAAACCCTACTCAGCATGCAAAGTGTGAAATGTTCTAATGATCAGAGCCACCTCTCTTATTGCAACAGAAATGATGGTTGCAGTTATGATGGGCCAAGTATCTGACAGAAGGCATTTAGGTGGAAGTGCTGTCCTTACACCAATTGATATATTTGTAAAATCAAATCTCAAACCAACTTTCAGATGTACAAATTCATTGTCAGGTCTCTTTTATATTGGGTAGGTGGTTATTCCAGTATTATTCTTTTTAATTTCAGCCCACGCTATGTTTCAACTACAAGAAACATAAAAAGAGGGTTCATGTCCCAGACCATCTGTGCTGCATTTTGGTTCCCCATTTTAGCTCTCCATAATCTTTGCTAAAGACTTAAAGTAAACACATATTTTGGAAGCAGCTAAAATGACGGTAAATTTTGAGAACAACTAAGTCAGGATTACTGTGCACATTTTTAGTGAGATACTATTTTGTTCCCCCCCAAATGTGATAAAAAATCCCAAACAACTATTGCAGGTTATTTATAATCTTACAGTGTTATTATAACATAAGAATTAGAGGACTTAGAAGTTCTTCTCTGAATCTTGCAACTTAACCATTCATAAAACTGGTTTGTTTCCAAGGATTTTGCATGCACTGTTTGCATACTGCTGTGATATCCAGTCTCTGAGAAGTGATCTGATGGCTAAAAACCTCTGCCCAACTTTCTTAATGCCAGACTGGGACTCAATTTGTACTGGCAAGATAATAAAAAAAAAATCTGTCTCTGTCTTGCACAGCCAGCTAGCACCACCAAACATGAGGCTGATGTAAAAGAAGTAATTTGTCATTAAATTTTTGGGTTAGAGGAAATATCAAAAGCTGGCTTCCAGAAAATCTGACACTAACCTAGCCTTTTCCATGGATTCTGGTTCATTGGAGAGCTGCTGATTAACTTGCATTATTGCCAGAAGACTGCATCCAAATCCATGTGAATGGGGGAAGGAGGTGATTAGTGAAGGGTTACTGGTTCTTCCTTGAATTCTGTAGGTAAAGAAGGCAAATTAAACTACTGGGTGCCCAAGCTGCCCCATGAGGGAGATTTCCTTTTGTTCATCTGCACATGTTGCTGTCCCAGTCTCCCTGCTCACACACAGGATCTGATATTGCCATGTAGGGCTGAGTGTATCTCAGAGAAAACAGTCACTGTCCCCCTCTCCCTTTCAGTGCTGTGAAGTGGCAACTGCAAACAGAGATTACTTATCCTCCAAAGTGATCCTGAAGGGCCTGATTCAATGAAGGGAAAAAGCCTGGCATCTCCGTAGGTCTGAATCGTTCCCTAATTTTTGGCCTCGATGCTTTTATCTCTCAGCAATTGCTCTACTTGCTTCCTCATTCCTTTCTCCCTAAGGCTCAATGAGGCCCAAAGGGAGGAAGTGCAGGGAGCCAAGGCTGCGCTTGAAGTGAATTACATCTCTTTCATTTTGTTCTGCTATGTACAATTTGATCTTTCTGATCAGTGATGTATCCCGAGGGACTTACAGCACTGTGCTCCGCGACTCACGATGGAGGAGGTTGTAGGCTTTAGCAGCCATGGTGTGCAGCACTGTCAAGGTTCCTCTGCCTCTATGCTGACAAAGAAAGCAGAGGAAGACATCTGCCTTGACTGCCTGAAGAGAAAAATGGTCATATTCATGGGCGTTGAGATTATTCCAACTGGTTGAATTTGCAGCCAGCACAAAATGACATTATAATTTTATTTTTATTTTTGCCTTTAGTTTGACATTTACTATGAGCAAAAATATGCTGGCTGTATTTAATCATTCCAATTTAAGGAATGGCTTTGGGGAAACCACATCTAAGAATCATTCACAAGATACAGAACAGGATGGAGTGAAATGCTGTTTATCTGGTGTGTGAGAAAAATCTAATTAAACCGATTGCTCAATTAAAGTAAACAAATGCCTCCATAAAAATGTCTTCTGTCGGTATTCTGTGTTTGTTAGGTCATTCTTGCAAGACTTATTTGGGATCCAAAGCAGCTTCCCCATGTCAGGTTATGAACTGTTGTTGGCTGGTCCATGGGGTCAGGTGTTAGTCTGAAAAGGAGACTGGCTCTGCTGCTGGCTTGGCTGGTGCCTTGCTGTAGAATCTGGGAATGTTGATTTTACCTTGTTGCATTTATCCCTTGGCCTATCTTGTGCATTCAAACAGACTCCTCATCAGGGCAAGGATTTGTTTCCTGTTACAGTGCCTGGCACAACTGTTTGATTGATGTTGGGCATCTCAGGCTTTCCAGCCAGAAAAAATCCTGCATGATGCTGACATAATTTTGACCCTGGGAGAGGCACAGCATTTCAGATGAGAGCTTAAGAGAAAACTGCTATCACAGAAAAATCGCAAAGAGTAAAATCCCTGCAGACAGATGCTCAGCAGCACAGGGTCAGGACCAGGAATGGTGTGGCTGATGGGGGAATGCAGCTGCTCCCCACTGTGTGACAGGGAGCTTGCAGGTACCAGCCAGCACAGCTGGGTCTGAGGAAGGATAGGTTAATGCTCCCCTGGGGCTCTTTCCTGGCTAATGTTTCCACTGGATACCTCTGCCACTATTACATTTTTAAGGAGGCAGGATTGGTTGTCACAGCTTTTGTGAGAAAGGGTCGCAATGGACAAAGTGAAGAAAACCCCTGCAGTCAGTGGGTGGATTTTATCCTAGACTTGCTGCTGGTCTTCAGTGGCTATGCAAGGAAAGCTGGCTGAGCAGCTGTCTTCCGACATGTGATTTGGAGAGTAAGGTAAAGGGCTTAGAGAAATCTGAATATTATGTGGGTAATCACTCTGGCTCTGCATCGCCAAAAATAACATTTAAATTTGTCATAGAGTTGATTTGGTGCACAATGGGATTCTTTACTGCTGCTGCACACAGCTAAAAAGCAGCCTAAGACTAAAGTGTGAGTAATTGCTAATAATTAAATGATCCAGCTAACAAGCTGTATGATCCAGCTCCATCTGGTGAGCTCTCCAGAGAGTTCTGGACTTGGACCTAATGGAGAAGACTTGTCGCTTGTTGTCTTTTCTACAGCTGCTGAGGTTAAGAAATACTTTGAACAGGAAAGCTACAAGTAAGGAGGGCCTTTTTAACTGTACAAGGTGACAATGCTAATTTCTCTTGGGATTTTTAATACATTTTTGAAGGATCCAATGATGATTAGAATCACAGAATCACAGAATAATAGAATGTTAAGGTTTGAAAGGGACCTTAAAGATAATTTAGTTCCAACTCCTCCTCCCATGGTCAAGGACCTTTCCTACTAGACCAGTTTGCTCAAGGCCTTATTCAATCTGATGTTGAACATTGCCAGAGTTGGGGCAATCACAATGACCCTGGGCAACCTCTTCCTTTGTCTCACCACCCTCACAGTAAAGAACATATCCCTAAATTCATCTTAAATTTCCCCTCTTTCTGATTGTATCCCTTACTCCTTCTCCTATCATTACAGTTCCTGATGGACAGCCCTTCTCCAGCTTCCCTCCAGGCCCCCTTCAGATACTGAGGGCTGCTATGAGGTCTCCACATAAACCTTCTCTTCTCCAGGTTGGACAGCCTCAACTTTCTCAGCCTGTCCTTGAAGGGGAGGTGCTCCAGTTCTCATCAACTTTGTGGCATCCTCTGGACTTGGTCCAACAGTTCCATGTCCTTCTTATGCTATGGACACAAAGGTGCTGTCTCATGAGAGCAGAGGGGGAGGATCACCTCCCTCAGCATGCTGCTCATGGTCCTTTAGCTGTAGCCCAGGATTTGTTTGGCTTTCAGGGCTGTGAAAAGGTGAAAGTTTTTTTCACTCAAGGTGAGTTTTTCATCATTCCCAAGCCTTTCTCCACAGGGCTGCCCTCAATCACTTCTCTGCCCAGCCTGTAGGTGTGCCTGGGATTGCCACGACCCAGGTGTAGGACCATGCACTTTGTTTTGTCAAACTTCATGAAGTTTGCACTGGTTCACCTCTCCAGCCTGTCAAGGTCCCTCTGGATGGACCTTGGATGGCATCCCTTCCCTCCAGCATGTTGACTGCCCCACACAACTTGGTGCCATCAGTGAACCTGCTGAGAGTGAACTCAATTCCACTGTCCACATTGCTGACAAAGACTTTATATTTCCATTTTTTCAATCATTGTGAACTTCACCTCACTGCCAGGATTTTTCAGCTGGCAACTTCATCTGCCCTTAGGACTCTCTATCAGGTCCCATGAACTTGTGCACAGATTCAGATTCCTGAATCTTAAGCCTCATCCTCTCCTGCAGTGGGCTTAGGGTCTTCACTTTCCCTGTCCCTGCATTTGCCTTTCCCATGGCTAGGGCATTTGAAGACTGAGGCATGGGAGTCACTGAGAATCTCATCCTTCTTTTTGTCCAGCACAGCCAGGTCTTCCATTTCCATCTGGAGAAGACCCACATTATCCCTATCTTTCCTTTTATTGCAAAACATGGAGGCCTCTATGGAGGCCAGACTCAATTCTAACTGGACTTTCATTTCCCTGACCCTATCTCTAACTTCCTGTACAATTTCCCTGCATTCCTCCCATGTCATCTTTTCTGCCTTCTGAAAGCTTATTTTTTTTGGTCTGAAATTGCTCAGCAGCTCCTTTTCCTTCCATAGAGATTTTGCCAGATATCTTCCTTGTCAGGATGTATCATGCCTGAGATAGGAGGAGGTGATCCTTGAATATCAGTCAGCATTCTTGGTCCCCTGTGCCTCCAGGGCTCTCCAGGGCTTATCCTATGGGGTCACAGAGTATGTCTGTGAGGCCAAAGTAGAGGCCAAAGTAGAGGCCAAAGTCTGCTCTCCTAAGGTCCAGAGCAGTGAGCTCACTGCTTGCTCACTGTCTGGAGGACCTCAAACTCCATCATCTCCTGGTCACTGCAGCCAAGGCTGCCTTGGAGCACTACCTTCCCCATCAGCTGTTCCCCAATGGTGAGCAGAAGGTCCAGCATGGGACCATCCCTTGTTGGCTCCTCAGTCACTTGTATAAGGAAGTTGTCACTGACACATTCAAGGAACCTTGGAGATTGCTCATGCCCTGCCATGTTGTCCCTCCAACAGATATTCCCATGGCTGAAATCCCCAATGAGGACCAGGGTTTGCAGGTGTGAGGCTGCTCCTAACTGCCTATAGGGGATTTCATCCACACCATCCTCCTGCCTCTACCTGCCCTCCCTTTAACCTGACCCACAAGGTCTTGGTTGGCTTTTTGTCCTTCTCCAGGCAGTGTTCCATACTCTCTGGCTGGTCATTGACATAGAGGGCTACACACTCTCCTCATGTCCCTACCTGTCTTTCCTAAACTTTTTCTTTGCAGTGCTCCAGTCATTGGAGCCATGCTACATTGTCTCCATGATCCCAGTGATATCATATCTACCCAGGCATGTGCAAATATCTAGTTCCTCTTGTTTGTTCCTCATACTTCGTGTGTTTCTGTACAAGTATCTGCACTGGGCCCCAGATAAAGCCAGAGTGTTTGCTGGAGTATCTGGAATGCCTTTGCTCTGTTCCAGGCATCCATTACAGGTGTTGGCATCTCACTGGCAGAACTGAGATGGATAGGTGTCCCCTTCTCTTGAGAAATTTAGTTTAAATTTAGATTTTAATTGTTTTCACAAGTAGCAGGGGCCACAAGATAGATAACATTTGGCAAAACATACATTTTCTTTTGTTTGCCGCTTCCTCACCATGTACTAGTCTCTGTGATTCCACTCCTGAACATGGAAACAAACTGAGTATGGAAGGCACTGGAATCTTTATGGTGCCATAGCCTGCTATCTGTACAGGTCTTTATCTCTTGCAGTTGGTCTAATGAAAGACACTGCCTCAGCTTACAGCCCAAGTGTTTACCTGACCTTTGTCACTGGCACCCAGTCACCAAACCACAAGAACGTTAATTTTTACAATACCTAAGTGAGATAGGAAAAGGTGTTTTGTCTGTGTTGAAGGAAAGAAGGTGTCATGTTGTCATTGCTACACCTCAGCTGGTGCCTAGAGTCCCCAGGAGAAATCACAGTGCCAGTGTGTGTTCACTGCCCCATTGCTCCTCATTGTGGTCCAGCTGCCTGACCCAGGTGGTGTGACTGCTTCTTCCCTTTCTTGGTACACAACAGGTGGCTTGGACTGCTTGGAGTCATAGGTTGATGCTGCTTAATTTTAGCCCCTTCTGGTGCATGGCCTGAACATGGCCCTAAATAACTGGCAAAGGTCACAGAGGAAGTGGGTCTTGTTTTCCAGCTTCCTGCACAGATTTCCTAAAAATTGCATCATTTCTGTTTTTCATTGCTGTTGAATTATGGGTTATGGGATGAGTTATGGGATATCAGAAAGCAAGAGTTGTGATTACTGCTTATTTTCCCTTTCCACCTCATTCTTTGTCTTTTTCAGTGCTCAGTTAACTATTTAACCAAACTGTAAACAGGAGAAAAGCCAGGTCTGAGATTCAAGTGTGGAGAGGATTATTTTCTTAAGGCTGCAGATCATAAAAGACAAATAATGAAAAAGCAGAACAATCTGTGTTCATCTCAATGTATTCTATCAAAAAAGATGTTTACTTGGCATTTTGATCTAAAAGCCAAAAAAATTGAAAGGCAACTATTTGTCACTGGACAAACATAGAAGCTCAAAAGGTTAAAAACAATCAAACAGCAGTGCTCAGACAGTCTCAAGATATCCAAACTCCGTCACATCATTCCATACATCTTGTTTATGCAGCTCCACACAGAGGAAATCATTGGCTTGGCACTCACTGGTTTAAAAATCCTTTTTTGTCAAGATAAGTTTTGCTGTAGGAAGAACACAAAGCATGAAGTCTTAATGACTGTAAATTTGATCTAAATGGCAAAAGCCCTTTTACTGTGTTCTTGAGTAGCCCTGCTTACATCTGGAAAAATATAGAGTATTGTATTGTCATTTTTAATTTCAACCTTCAAGTCATAAACTAGCAAGGCTCCTGTGTCAATCCTAAAGGTCTGGCTCAAGCAGAGGACCTGGATATTGAATTTCTTGATAATACACTTGTTGAAATACAAATTCAGTATTGACAGAAGCAATATTTATTATGAGTCTTTGTTTTTCTAGATACATGGATAGATCAGGAATTGTCAAATTTCTGTAGGTGAATTTTGGGAAGAGAGGAACATTTTCAATGTCATTTTGGGTTGACTTGAATTCTTTAAATTCTTGAATTCCCTTGAATTCTTTAAATAATTTCAATTCATTCACTTCAGGTGAGTAACAGCCTCTAGCTATTTCTTTCCTGCGACCTACCTTGCTCAGTGTTCAAACTAATCAAGGTAATGACCAACTACTCAGCACTTTGCCCTGTCCTCCTTGGATTCTCCTTATCACATTATTCGGTGAAGTCTTTTTGCTCGTTACTGTATTCTGGGGGCATGCTGACTTGTTTTCCCTCTGAAGGCAATCCTTACCCTACCAGAGCCCCTGAGCTGCCTGTTCTTGCTATTGTCCCAGAGAAGCTGCAGGAAGGACACTCATGTTGTACTCCTCAGAATATCAGCTGGCTTACAGAATCCCAGGATCACAGAATGGGTAAGGTTGGAAAGGACCACTGGTGGGATCTAGTCAAACCTCTCTGCTCAAGCCGGGTCTTCCTAGAGCACACAGCACGGGATTGTGTCCAGGTTGTTTTTGCATATATTCAGTGAGGGAGACCCCACAACATCTTCTCTAATCTGTTTCTTCTCTAGGAATTAAGCTTGGTCTCTTATTTCCACAGATGGTTTGAGGAAAAACAGAATGCAGGTGGCAGGTGGGAAGAAATCAAGAGCAGGAGAGCTGAAGTTGGCATGAGCTGATTCCTCACACTTCTCAGCTCACATGGATGTAGCAGAGAACATGCTGTGAGGAGAAGGAAATGTCTTGACTCAGTCTTACTTGTAGGCTTCCTCAGCCAGCAGTCTCTGGACTTGCAGGCTTCCTCAGTGGCCTCTAAGGCTGACATTATGAAGTTCCAATCATGGAGGGTCCAAACACAGCCAAAGCCTTAATGTCTGGGGTTTGTGACAGTATGTTGTGAAAAGGGTTGCGAATTCAGCTGGTGCCTAAATGTTGGATATTACAGCCCAATGGCTGTAGTTGAGCTCAGATAAGGAAGAACATTTAATTCATTTGTATGAAGCTTTGAGGATGTTTTGTAATAATCTGGATACAAATTGTTCCTAAGCTGCATAGACACCTCTGTACAAAAGCTAGCCTCAAAATATGTGTCTGGGTTGTAGCTGGAGGGCTGACTGGGGCTCAGCAGAGACAAGTGCGATGTCCAGACCTGCTGAGGAAACATTTTGGGTGAGTGGTGCAAGCCCAGATTCTCATAAAGATTAAGATGCTCCTTGTGCTACTTGGGAGCCCAGAATTTAAGAGACTTTGAGCTCTTAGGCCTTGCTTTGGTCTGCCTGAGCATGCCAGCAGTTGTATTTTGAGGGAGCAATATTTGTATTTTGCTTCCACACTGGGGAGGAGTGAGGGGAGTGAGGACTAAAGCTGACCAGTGTGAAGTGCTGTCATGGTGTTGCAGCAATGGTGAGATCCATGCCAGGTATAGACTGATGGGACTCTCTGTGATGGGAGGCATAAACCAGTGGGCTGAAATGAATGTTGTTGGCATGACACACTGAAAGAGAAAGGCGTTGATTTCTGCCCTGCTGTTATTTTTTCCATATCTCAGTTATTCTCTGAATGGACTTGATGTTAATGCTCTCATACAGACAAGGCTCCACCTCAGCAGGTGTTTCACAAGCATAAACGTGCTCCTGTCACCAGCCTTCAGATAGATTCTGACAGGGAAGAGTAACCCTTAAGTATGAAAGAGTGTGGGTTTTTTCAATTCAGTTGAAATTCCTGCTTGAGATTTTCTATTCTGGGGCAAGGATCTTTCCCTCTGTTTCTGTACAGTTTTGAGCACAGAGGTGCTTGGGATGGGGACTCTCAGCTATCCTGGGCTATAAAGAATAGCTGGGTTTGAGTGACAAAGCAGGTTAATGAACTGGGTTTTAAGCCTTTTCAATGCTTTCTCTCCTTAACTAACCCAACCTATGAGGTTTGAATAGAATTAATTCTGTTTGCTCAACAAAGCAAAGGTTAGCATGAACTGGTCTGTGGAACCAAACAAAAGAGATGATGGTTCATCTAGCATGGATTTATTGCCAAGGTTAATTTGGCCCACACCCCAGATCAAAACTGATTTCATAAAGAAAAACGACAGGTCGTTGTTGTATGGGACTCCCTTCTGAAGGAAACAGAATCCCCAATATGCAAAACTGGACCCTCTTCTTAGGGAAGTCTGCTGCCTCCCTGGAACTTGGGATAAAGATTTGAAGAGAAGCAGAAATGGTCCTGCCCAGGTACAGCCCTCAAATTATTGACCATTACTGTTCTTTTTAAGTAGGTGAGGAAGAGGCAGCAAGAAATCTGAGGTCAATCAAGAGAGACTTCATTGCCTGGTGATGACTGGACTAAGGATCAGACACACAAGTAGTGTTCTCCTCTTATCCTTCCAGTTCCAGGGAATGATGAGGGCGGGAAGAGGAGGACCCTGCAGTTCAATACTTGGCTCCAAGCCTGATTTCACTGCCAAAATTTGCAGTTTTTTGATTGTGAGTTGGTTTAGACAACACCAGGCCTGCTGTCAACTTATGGAGTACACCTGCCTTTAAGAATTGTTGTGCAGGAGGTAGCAGGGCTGGTCAAAATTGCATTAAACTGGATTTGAGGGGGACAAGGGATAAAACCAGGCTCACTAGAGAAAAGCATGAGGGCCCTATTTGTTTGGGGAAGTTTTACAGTCTGAGCTTAACAATGATGTTGAAAAGGTGGAGTGTTTATGAATAAAAATCAGAGAAACAGGCAGATATCATAATAGGAGTCTGTTAGACATCACCCAACCAGGATGAAGAGTCAGAAAAGATATTCCTTAAGAAGCTGGGAGAAGCTTCACAATTGTTGGCTCTTGCTCTTGTGGTGGCCTTCAATTTAGTAGTCTTCTGGAAATACAGCACAGCGTAGAGGAAACAGTTCAGGAGGTTTTTGGAGGAGCTCAACAAGATGCTTTTCATTTACCAGCAGTCCTGGTTAAGCAAGGAAGACCCAGAAGGCTGGAGTTTGCCAATGTGGCATCTATTTACAAGAAGGGCAGGAAGGAAAAGCTGGAAAACTACAGGCCTGTCAGCCTGGCCTTGGTGCCAGCAAAAGTTGGGGAAGATTGGGTGCCATCACACAGCACATGCAGGACAAGCAGGGGATCAGCCCAGCCAGCATGGGTTCTTGAGGGCAGGTCCTGCTTGATCAAAATGTTCTCCTTCTATGACAAGGTGACCTGCTTATTGGGCGAGGGAAAGGATGTTGTCCACCTGGACTTTAGTAAATCCTTTGACTGTTTCCCATGGCATTGTCCTGGAGAAGCTGGCTGCTCAAGGCTTGGGCAGGTGCATTGTTCAGCAGCTGGATGGATGGGCCCAGAGTGGTGAAAAGTGTCACGTCCAGCTGATGGCCAGCCACCAGGGGTGCTCCCCAGGCCTCAATATTAGCATCAGTAATTTTTGCCCAGCAGAAAGGACATGTGAGTGCTGATTGACAGTCAGCTGAACATGAGCCAGAGTGTGCCCAGGTGGCCACAAAGGCCTGGTTTGTATCAGAAACAGTATGGCCAGCAGGACCAGGGCAGCGACTGTCCCCCTATGCTCAGCATTGCTGAGGCCACACCTTGGGTGCTGTGATCAGTTTTGGGTCCCTCACTACGAAATATTTTGAAGTGCTGGAGTATGTCTGGAGAAGAGCAGCAGAGCTAGTGAAGACTCAGAGACACAAGTCTTATGAGGAATGGCTGTTGTTTAGCCTGGAGAAAAGAAGGTTCAGAGGAGCCCTTATTGCTCTTTACAACTCCCTGCAAGGAGGCTGTAGCCAGACGGGGGTCGGTCTCTTCTCCCAAGTAATAAGTGACAGGACAACAAATGTCTCAAGTTGCACCAGGGAAGGGTTTGATTGGATATTAGGAAAAATTTCTTTACCAAATAATTATCAAGCATTGGAACAGGCTGTCCAGGAAAGTGGCTGAGTCACTACCCCTGGACGGATTTAAAAAATGTATACTTGGGGACATGGTTTAGTAATTACTTGGAAGTTCTGGGTTAAAGGTTGGATTCATGGATCTTAAAAGATGCTTTCCAACCTAAATAATTCTGTGATTCTGTGATTTTAAGACCCAGTCAATTGCAGTAGCACTGAGAGTCACTTAAATGCCCTAAGAAAAGTGTCAGTTTTACTTAGGAGCATGTTTGATTCCAAATGATGCATTTATCCTCAAAGTATCATTTCTGAAGATACAAAACTGTGAGTACAAAAAAATTTGGCAGGTATTGGAGCACTGCATGAGCTAATAATTGAAGGAAAAAGCATATGCAGATTAAGAAAAAGCACTGCTGAAGGAGCAGACATTTTTTGGCAGGTTGTCAGGGATTATTTAAGATGGGTTTTGTGTATTTATTATCCCCTTACACACATGGTTGAACTTACGCAGCACAGAGGGTCTTGCTGGAGATCACTGAATGCTACTGTAAAAGAGGAGTGGAGATCAGTGCCTGTGTTCCACTTCATATCTCTGAGGGGAGGCAGCTGGCCTGGGTGGGAGCTTTTTATATATTTTTTGACCCACAGCCTACTTTCTTTGGTACATATAAATATGGCTATGTATCAAACTGTGTCAAAACAGTTTCCTTATCTTTTCTTTTTTTTGCCAGACTTTCCCTTTTTAGACAGGGAATTAATTTATGCTACCTCTGAGTGTCCTGAACTAGGGGGAACAAGTAAGAAGGCACAGCTTTTTTTTGTTTTTTTTTTTTTTACAGTCATGTGGTGCTTTCAGCTTGTGGTTAAACATAGATGGTACAAGAAAAGCTTGTTAATAACAAATATGTTAAGTAGGTACCAATGGACTGGGCTGATTGCTAAGAACAGATCTTGCAGTCATAAAACAGTTTAAAGCCTGAAGCACTTGGGCCAGAGCACTAATTATTACACATTTTCGGCCTATTGTCTTGGCTCTAGGAAATGTATTATTTTTAGTGATTTTCATTACTTGTTGGATTTAAAAATAGACTGAGTTATGGCCGGTCGTTGTTCTGCTGGGATGAATTACAGTTTGTTGAGGCAACTGCTTATTTTGTCTTGTCCCATGACATTATGTGAAGCTAGACAATAAAAAAAGGAAATATGAGTGGCATTAACCTTTTGAAGTAGAAGGGAAAAGGAGCCTTAATGAAATAGACCAATCAGGCAATTATATTGCAGCTCTCAGTTATCATATAAAAAAGGAAACTGTGTCCTATATCATTTAACCCTTTACTTCCTGCTGTGGAGGTTAGGGAGATGCAGTAGACACACAGTTTTTCTGCAAGTAACTGATTAGGAGGTGCTAATTAAGAAGGCTAGAAAGAGTTATCTTATTTAGGGATACACAAAAGAGCAGAGTCAAGATAATGCCAAGTGTCTTAATTTCTGCAGTTCTTCCTGTCTGATAATGCAGCCCTGAATTATAAAAACTGACTTTTCCCCACATTTGTCTCCCCCTGCCCTGTTCTTTCTTTCTTTTTCTAGACGAAGGTAAGAGACTTTTTATTGGGGACAATACTGTTCTCTGTCCATAGCTACTTGATTTTGACTTTTTCGTTCTGTCTGGGTGGAATTTTAAAGACTCAAGTGTTTTTAAAATATGTTAAGAATACAAGCTCAGAAATAGGTCCCACAGGCATTAAAAAAAAAAAAATCCTCCCACTTCTTTTGCTGAGGGCATGATCAGATGAACTGCTCTGAAAAGTGCTGAGCCAAATGAAGCTATCTTCCTGCTGGGCCTTCCCACCCTCCTCTTTGTGAAGGCTGTCTCCAAGTTTGCAAGTTTAACCATTTATTTGATTACTTCTCACCCAATTCAGTAAGGAACTTGAGTTAAAAAGCAAACCCATCTCACTTTGACTTACTTGTTTTTTTTTTTAAATTTTTTTTTAGAGAGTATTTCTCCTAACTGAGAAAGTTTTACAAATCTCTGCTACTGAGGGAAGCTTGCAAAGTCCCAGGAATTACTTCTTGCTACAGCAGAACCCATCCTAGTGAACAGGGACACATATATAAACTAGGTTACCCTCTTTTTTTCTTTGTTAGAACACCACCCCTACCTTAAACTGTTTTGTAATGTGAGAATTAGGAAGCCTTAAGTCAGAGTTTCTTACCTGTTTATGACTTTGTAAAACATCCCTTTGTGTTTGACAGCAATTAAATTGATAGCCACTAAGGAAACTGCAAGTCTACAGTGTTTCACTGAGGCAAAAATCATTATCTTCCCTGGGTCTCAATCCTCCCATACTCAGACTAGATGTAATTTCTATTGAGCAGAGTGCATCCAGCTTTACTTACTGCCACTGTGGTCTTGCTTGTGAGGGAAAACTAATCTCCAGGATGCTGCTCCCCATAGTAAGTGCCACAGCTGTGGACTGAGCACTGCAACCAGGCTGCATGTACTAAAGCACTTCTGCAAGAGCTTCTCTTAATCACAGTGGTTCATGTCTTTGGTGCCCTTCCTGTGGGGAGGATGGCTCTTGGTAGAGAGGCAGAGGAACCAGCTCTTTAGGAGGAAGCTGAGAGAAAAGAGACAGGGTTTTCACTTCTAGCCTCAACTCTGATAACTCTCCTGCGTAAACTGCATGGAAAGCAGATTTCTTGGCTGAGGAATGGCAATTGAGCATGAATTTGAGGTGATAATCAGCGAGTTCATGTTCAGTGAAGGAAAATGCCTTGATTTAAGTTGTTGGCCTGGCATTTCTTTTTAATAAGCAATCTTGTTTCAATTGTCAGCTCTTCTGTTTGGCCTTGGGCCTCAGTTTCATGCCAGAAAAACAAAATGGTGATTATTTCCTTTGCCCATCTTGTAAACTGTTTGTGGCAAGACCTGACTCTCCTGTTAACACAGTGCTTGGCAGGAGAGGATGCTGATCTACACTGGGGCCTTTCAGTATTCCTATGGTTCAACTGGAAATATGTAATTATGTACTTTTAAAGGTGGATACCAGAAAAAGGCCCCCTAAATCCCTGTTTAGGTATCTTTGATAGATATAAGTTGTTTGGTTTCCTGAACAGATGAGTGCTCGTCTGCAGTTCCTACCACAAAGCTTCTCTTGATTCACCTGAGGTGAATGGAGAAATGGTTTTATTTTTGAGACTTTGCCTACAGCATGCTCTTCCCATTGGAGATTAGGCATCCATCCAGGACCTGTATTTGTGTGTGGATGCATGTTTCATGTGTGCTCCTTCTGGATTTCTTCCAAAGCAAAGGCTTTCACAGAACAATTAAAATGCAAATGTAGATGCAAATTGTGACAGGCGAAAATGGCAAACTCACCTGCAGAAGAATCATAATACATGTCATCTTTGGCATTTCTCTTCCTCTTTCCTCACTGTTTTTGTTTCAGCAGACTATAATTTCCCCATACAATGAGGCTCTCAAAACCTTGTCAAAACACAAGTAGCAGTCTAGTTTCAGAGTGTTGATTCACCTCTCAGACAAACATTTTCTCTCTGGAGCACAATCCAGGAGGCAAGTGTTTTGCATCTACAGCCCACTGCAAGTATGGAGGCATTTCTTGGCAGCAGGCAGTAGTACCTCTCATACCTGGCTCTCACCAGGGCAAGGATCCTGTCTGCTCCCAACCACTTCAACAGGTGAGTGATAGTGTTTGAAGGATGACTTACTCTGCCTGGTTTAATTTTGATAGTTTACTATGTAAATTCATACTTGTTACAAGGTAAAATCATATCATTTTTGCAGTACTGGAAGAGCTGCTGTGTTTATCAGCACAAACACACATGAACACACACATGGAAAAGAAGTGCCTGTCTGGTTTCACGCAGTCTGAAGGACAGAAAGGGAAATCAGTGAACCTGCCTGATTCATTCACAAGTTGTTGAGTTGAAGAGTTGAGATTTGGATCCATTCATTCCTTGAGCTCTTAATTCAAAAGCCCCACTTTTATCTTCTCCCTTCCTGCCCAGACTGGTCACTGTAGCTTTTGGGACTGCTGCAAACTGCAGTGGTGTTTGCTGTGATTCCTGATGAGCTTGGCCATATCATAAATGGGTAGCTGTGCTCTGGGTTTGTGGTTCTAGCATGAAATTTCTTCCAAGAGTTCCTCCATCTTATCCTCCTCACTTCCTTTTCAATTATTTCTCTGGACATCTTCTAATTCTCAAAGAAAGGGATAAAAATTAAATAAGTTGGGTTCTGGCTGTGGAACTAATAGCAGACATTTGCTGTTACTGTGTTATTTGCCCCTGCTTGTTTCAGGTTTCCCACTTCCCATGCTGCTTGCTTCACCCTAATTAGGAGGTCTTCTGCAATGAGGCCTGGATCTCTGCACTAATGATCCTGGTTCTTCAGTGACCCTAGGAGATGGTAGGAGTACTGGGAGGCTCCTTGTACTTTGAGGACAAACCTCAGCAGATATGACTCAGCAAAGCAGCAAATTTGATTCTTCGTTCCCTGATAGGAATCATCAATATGTTCTTTTGTGAAACAAAAGCCTACAGGCTCCTTCCTGATAGGCAGATGGTGGCAGACCACCACTTGTCATCTAGGAACACTAATACCAAAAATGTCTATTTTCACAGCAGTCTGAGATGCTGCCTGGATCTGCAGCACCCAGGCAAGCAAAATGCCTGTGGTTAAAACATAGGTTTGTCTAAAATGCCTGTGTTTGAATGCTTTCAGAAGCTAAATAATATGGAACATCTTTCTTTCTTGTATATCCTCTTGGTAATAGTGCTAGTTTTACTAATTGGGAAAGTTTTTTTTTTTTAAATTTGACCAGAGATATTCTCATGGGAGTTTGCATTACAGTATTGGAATGGGGAAACCAGAGATGAGATGACTGAGTGTAAAAAGGATCTTTCTCCACTTTAGACATCATTCAGGTATCTGAAAAATAACACTTTAAAATGTCTTAGATGATTTCTTTTGTAGAACACTTTAGGAATTTAAAAATCTGAACCTGTTTTTGGTACTGATTATTTGCTTGAGGGTCTTAGAGCATTTCCTTTGTCAAACCTTCCACCTGAGGCTTATAAAAGTGAATATAATTGCTCGTTCCTGATGCTACATCAGTCTCAAAGCTACCTCAGTATTTGGCAAAAGAACACTTGGATCTTCAGTTGTTAGAGCAGGATGAATCAAGATGAGACACTATTATCTTTAAAATCAAAAGGAGGCAGCCAACTCCCGGAGCCTCTGTGAGGATGGCAGCTTTCTGTCTGTTTTCTGAAAACAGGAAAGAAAGAAACCTAACCTTTTATTAATAGTTTGGTTATACACAAAGGGACACAGTCAAATATTTCAGCATCTACTCTACCCAAACACATGAAACACACTGCACTAATTACACTAGTCAGACGCTGGTTGAAGGACAGTTAATTGGTTTTCAGAATATCTCAATCAACACAGACAGCAAGACACACATCCAAGGATTTGAAAAGTCAGCAGTAATAGATGTCTGTGAATTCTCTGTTGCAAAGTAAACCTTTATTTTCACTACAGCGTGTTTTATAGTGCAATAAAAAAGAAGGAAGTCAATAGCTATATCTAATATAACTGTAGCTGAAAAGATACTTTACTGATTCAATATTGCTTGAAGGGCAGTGTAATATAGGTATTTGACCTTAACCAAGGGCTTACATGCAGGTGTTGGGTTTAGACTGAATTGTTGATGAAAGAATCTGAGCCCAGTTCAGACCAAGAACATGTTAAAATGAGTTGGTTTTCACACTATTTTTCACAAAAACATATAAGTCGTCTACTAAGTTTTCTCAGCTTTTAATCTTGCTTAGGCCCATCTACTCCTAAATACCTAATACACATATATTTTTTTCTTGAACCAGGATATTTGTTGCTTTTTGGTAAAATTCAGCCTTAAGTGTACTTGGTCGTTCAGTTTTGTTGTTTTCCTGTTGTCTTAGTTAGGGTGTTTTTGCTAATGATAAAAATCTTCTGGTGAAGTTATTGAAGAGAGAAAAAAAAAAGGGGGGTGGAAATGGCTACACATGATGCTGTGACAGACTCTTTTCTCCTCAGCTCTGAAGCAGGGATGTTTCACAAACACACTGAAATTTCTATTAGAATTTCTGGGAACACTTGTGGTGCATAAATGCATGCATTTTACAGGACTGATGCCTGATTCATGAGCTCTTCTAGCATGACTTGTGAATTCATCAGTGCCTTTACCGTGACAAATCTGAATTATGTTTCTGCCACTATAGATATGTTTTGGGAAGAAAGAATAAAATTTTACAGGTTTGCAGGTGCAACTGCATAGGTTTTCAGGTGTGACTGCATCCTCTCTTGGAGCAGTTGCTGTAGTATTTCCAGACAAGTGTAAGCTTGCTCTGACTGTACTGTTAGCAAAGTGGAAGCCCTGTAGGTCTCCTCATCATGCTTCTGAAACTGAGCTAAGTCGTCTGAGAGTCTGCACATACTGACTCTGCGCTGAGTTACTTTGTCCAAGAGTCAGCTTGTACCTTGGCAGAGTAAGCTTATATCTTCCTGTAGAATGTTGTACAGCTATCCCTTGAACGTCTTCCTGAGGTCTCCTAGAGCTTTTTAAAGCTGTCCATGATGCTTCCATTGGTTTCAGAAACAATGAAGTTAGGCCAGTGCTAAACCCCAAATTAAGAGGTATCTCCTCCTTTCGTTCAAGAGCAAAACGATTCCAGATCTGTGAATACAGTCTGGGACTTTGTGTTCCCACTTTGAGCTCACCATAAAGGCAGCTGATGACTGGGTTTTACAAACCTGCTCCAAGATTTTAGGCAATGCTTAAACTAATAATTTCAGATAGTGTATAAAAGCTCAGGTAAAGAGAAGTCTTAGCCTGAATCTGACCTGTGAAAAAGACTTACTGTCTCCAAAAAAGTAGAAAGTAGCAACAACTCAGCAAAATATCCATAGTATTTGCTACAAAGTTCAGTTTGTTCAGAGTTTAATTTCAGGAGTTTAATTTTGTTTTGTGTTTCTGGCCATTCCTTCCATTTGGTTTGATGCAGTTCTTCAGATGATTATATCTTGCCCTGGTCCTACTCAGCCAAGCACTTTTCCATTCTGTATGAGTCAAAACTTGTTTTAGTATGTTGGAAAAGAAATCTTTTAAAATTTGGGCAAATAATTTCAATTTTTAATGATTCTGAGGGCAAAGCATTGTTTTGGAGAATTCAGCTGTTGCTACTGACTGCTAACAGTGACCATGAAGATTATACATATGTTTCAGTGACCTTATTGATTTCTGATTCAAAGCTTCACGTTAAGAGTCAGCAACAAACTTAGCGAAACATCAGGTACCTGATGTTTCTGGCATGTCCCAATATTCTTTTAGCTCTGCTATTCTCTTCCAGATGCTGCAGAAATTGTGAAAAAGCAAGATGATTTTCCTGAGGAACTTTCTGCTACATGGAGAAGTTTTCTTTTGGGAGAAAGCAGCAGAGATGTCATATTTCCTCCAGAGAGTGATTATTTAGGAGTAAAATTAGGAAACAATTAGTGAAGGTACAAATCTTTTGTAAAATGGTGTTGACTGGACTTCCAGAGAAGATAATTCAGGATTCAACATCATTTGAGATAAAGTAAGGTATTTCACCACTTTTGAGCAACTCTCTCAGGCTTTCTGCACATACATGTGGATGTTGCTGTATATCAGATCTGACTTTGACTCTCAGTGTGGGCTCGGTGTTAGAAAGTGGTGTGGATCTTAATCTGGTGAAATACAGGCTGGGAAGGTAAATGGCATCATGAACAAACTGCAGTAGTGCAAGTGTTGGATTTTCAAAGAGTGTGGATTAAAGCAAGGGCAATGAGCGTGGAGTTTTGCCTTTTTCAAGTCTGTGATATGAAGGTGGATGGTGAGGATGTTTTTTTTTTAATTGAGGAGACACTCACCACCCCTCTAGAAAAGCAAAAGTTTCTTGGCCACGGACCAGCTTGAACCAAAGATCAAAGATCCTTCCTCAGCTCTGTTGTGCCTCTGTGTGTGTGACTGTGGTATTTTTTCTTCTTGATAGTGTCTCCTCAGGCTCTGTCTCCACGGGTTTACAGCCTGAAATACTGGTTCCTCACTGCTCTTCCTCAGAAAGCTGTAAAGCCAGAAATGCAGCTGGTAATTATATTGTGAGCTTATGTGTTTAAAATTAATAAAGTACAACAAGATTTATTATTTATCCAGTTGGCCAGATTATTCCGTGGTATAATTATTTGGTGATTGCATTTCATGTGATGATTCCATACAGAAAGAACTAATAATTAGCCCTAAATGTTAGAGGGCTGTCACAAAGTAGGGCATTAGCAGAGATTTGGAGACTGGAACTATGTGGTCTTCAAGGTCCTTCTCAACCGAAATCATTCTATGATTTTATGATTATTTCAGGAAAAAGCTAAACCAGCCTTTGAAAATGTGCTTAGCTGACTTTTGTCTGTGCCATAGTGTTACCCCATAATGATGCAGAAAGAAGGTGTCTGCAAACTCTGATATTGTGGGCTTTATGTGGCCCACAGGTGAGAGTTTTCCCATCATTTACAGGCCCAAGGCTACAGAAATATATGGTTGTCACACATGTCATCTGTTGGATCACTCAACACTTCATTCCTTTTTCGTTTAAGTGGTTAGTACTGAATTTACTCTCTAGAAATCATAGATGGATTATCTTTGAGAAGTGCAATTGAATTCACAGGTCAAGCTCCAAACATGAGGAGGTCTCAGTTGTGGAAAACTGTCAGGGGGATGGAGACACTTCTGCCCAGAGGAAGCCACAGGTTCATCACAGGACACCCTGTTAGCAGCAGGATCTGTCTGAATATACTGGGGTGGAGGATTAAATGCTGTGCTCCCTGGGAGGGCTCTAGACACGAAAGTCTTCTAGAGGGACAACAATATGTATTCAATTTGCATACTTCTAGTTGAGCTTCCTATGTTTTCATGGTAATTTTGGATATAAATCTCTCCTCATTCCTGATAATAAGAGTTAGTTTTAGAGTTAAAGAAGCTTTTTGATTCCAGGGCTTTTGCTGAGAGCTGCTGAAATTACCAAAGATTCATCTCCTAGTTTAATCCACTCTTTTCAATTTATCATCTTCTGAAAACATCCTGATGGCAAAGAATTCAGAAGTGTTTGTAGGACTTGGAAACAGAATTTACCAAAAAAGCTTTATTCTCCCTGGTAATTTTGCACAGAACAGAAAGACAAAAAAAACCCCAAACCAACAACAAAATCCCCACACTTATGAAATTTTCAGAGTATAAAAAAAAATCCCAATCAACAGAGCACTGCATAAAAACATTTTCAATGGCTTTTGTTTAAAATATGTTGAGACTAAATTTCAAGATGACCAGGAAAATGCTCTTCTGGGAGTAATTCTTTTCTGTATGAGACAGCACTAATCCTCTAGTCCTGTGTGAAGACAAAAAGTCCTGTAGAAGGCTGTGCCTTGGGAAAGGTGCAGAATGACCAGTTTATTCTGAGAACCAGCAAGAGAAGATTATGCATTGTAGAATTGCAGTACATAAGAAAGGTGTTTTTGCAAGCCTGTGAATTGTGTGGCCTGTGTCACGTCCCAGTAGTCTCAAAATGAAAATGAAATGTTATCAAAAGATTATGCCCTGGGCCATAGGCTGTATCTTTGTGGACCTTGGGAAACATAAACCACCTTGCTATTATTGCTTCCTTTATACAGGAAAAAATACAAGGAGCTGAGTAAGGGTTTCCCTTTGTTTTTCATGTCTCAGGAGCATAAAAGTAAAGCTATGTGAGACGTCAAAGAATTTCCAAAGTCTGGTCATTCTGTAAATGTCAATATTTATGACAGGTATGAGAAAAAAAAATCCTAGGTATCCAACTATATCATTGTTCCTTTTCTTATTTACCAAACTTTTATTCATCAAGGTTGGTTAGAATTCAGAAGGTGAATGCATATTTTACAAATATTAGATTTTTAATCATAAAATTACATCAGGCTTATGCACAGCAGATCAGTACCTGTGGTCTGTTTTTTATAAATACAACACATGAATTGTTTCCAGAAAGACTGGAGGTGTGTTAAGTGTTTGCAGTGCTGATGAGAGCATGAAGTGAATGGTGTTGGAGGTATCTGGAGAGCACATGTGAAACTTTACATTTGGTACAGCTTCTCTGACTATATCGTAAAGTCAGGATGAGTTCCTAATGAGAACAGCTTTGTAAAAAGAGTGGAAGCAAAGACGATAATTTCCAGTAGGTCTGGACAAGCATGTACAGTCCTACATGTCCTACATGTAGGACAAACATGTCCTACAATGAAGAGCAATGAATGCAGGTATTTTCTGCAGCAGGAGGACTGTCCTGGGAAAGTGTAGGTCTTGGAAAGATTTATGGGTCATATAAGATCATCCATGGACATGAACTACAGCCACTTTACCAAAAATGCTAATTCAGAAATGTAAATATGAATATCAATGTTTTGGTGTGAAGTGGAGAGCGTAATTTGCTTCCTGTACCTGAGTGGTCCTCTCATCATCCACAGCAGTGCTTTATCCACTGCTGTATTTCAGGAATGACTGATAAATTAATAAATATTCAGAGAATAGAACTGAGAAACTTTGTGGAACCATGAAATGTGACTTATTGAGAAAATTTTAAGGACCATAGGAGCATGGGGGCATAATCTGCTTAACTTATTGAGGGCTTTAAGGGTGATTTTGCTGGTCTGTGAGTACCTCCTTGGAGAGCAGGAACATGATTACAGAGAGTTCTTCAGTTTGACAGAAAAAGATACAGCAGATTGAATATCTGGCAGTTGAAGCAAGGTGTAATTGGACTACAGATATGGCAGTTGAAACTAAGATAGCATTAGGTGACTCCTTGATGTAGAAGTGCAAAATTTCAGGTCAATATTGGGAGATGTTAAATAGATTTGTGCTGTAGTATGTGGTCTCAGGCTGTCTTTGATATGTGAACCCCTGTGGATTTCCCAACGGGAATAATAGAATCATAAAACACTTTGGGCTGGAAGGAACCTTAAAGATCATCTAGTTTCAACCCCACTGGCATGGACAGGGACACCTTCCACTAAACCACATTCTCAAGGTTCCATCTAACCAGGCCTTGCACATTTACAGGGATGAGACATGATACACCTTTGTACAGTGTATTTAAAAGCCTTTTCTAATGGCAAGTTATGTACTTTCTAGGGACATAATTCTGAAAGGTCCATGGACCACAGATTGAAAAACTACCACTCAATCCTAAACCAGGGCCTTGAAGCAGGAATCAACCAAGTAAGTCCTGTGGTCTGTGGACTACAATGGTCAGGCTAAGTAATAAACATATGTTTCCTCTAACATTGTGATCTAGGAACGTCAGCCCAAAACAGCTGCCTCCAAAGAACACTGATGCTTTAGCCCTTACTCAGCTATTGTTCTCTACCCTGCAAAACCCTGATGTGCAGAAGATGACTTAATGGCTTAAACCATATTGCTTACAAATTTTATAGCACTGACGCCTGAAGCCAAATCCCTTCTTCACTACTCTGGTTCAGTGGTTTTCATTGTCTCTGTTCTCTCTGTTGTGATCACACATGAAAATGAGGCAGAAAGGTGCCAAGAGAGACAGGTTTTTTTATTCATTTACAATAGCCTGGATTCTGAAAGCTGAATGGGCAATGGGTTGCAATATTAACAGATCTGCTCTGCACAGGCACTTGTTCTCAGCCCCATGTTATCCTCTTCTGGCAAAAGCATGGAAAGAATTGGGCCACCAGCTCACAGGAAAACAATTTGAATCTTCCTTCCTTCCTTCCTTCCTTCCTTACTTCCTTCCTATGTAAATTTTTTTCTATGTAAATTTTAAGGTCAGTCCCTGAGCTGTTTCTCTGTAAGAATACACAAATATTTGCCTACTCAACTTGGCACAAAATAGAGGGAAATTTTAGGATAGAACTGGGCATTTGGGGAATTTAATGACAAAACCAACAAAAAGAAAACCAAATACAACTATGTGCTGTAGTTGAAGCTTTTGCTTGTCACTGTCCTCATATTTTTTTTCTCCTTTGACTTTATTCCCTGGATATTAGGAAACGTCTTGATGATAGTTCTATGAATTTTTTTTTGTGTGTAGAAGATGATGCAATCAGATATAATTTTAAAGATGCAAAATATTTAAAGTAGCCAATTATTTCCTTTCATCATGGGTTTGCCAGCTTTCACAGCCAGCTACTTAACTGTAACTCCCCAGTCAGTTAAACTCATTTTGATGGATTGGATTGACACTGATATCCATTTACCTCCATTTTTATTCCAGCTTCCTTTTAGCAAACAATTATGGAACAGCAATAGCTTCCCGCTGGGCAGACAAATTCTTTCTGTCTTCCTTTAACACAGCTGTGCATTTTTCCAAATGATGAATGCAGTAGAACCAAATCATATGGATCTATGATCTGTTCCAGCTGCTGTTGGAAAGAAATGATTAAAACAACAGAAACAAAGTGGAAAGAAAACTCCCTGTTTTTTTCCCCTCCAAGCCAGCAAACGTTATCATTGAGCATAAGCAGCAAAATGCATTTTTAAACTCAAGAAGCAAATGTGCATATAAGCAATAAGAGGCTAAGCAAATAATAAAGCAGAATGACATGACACCATATCACAATCCTCAACAAGTAAGTAGCACAGTTCAACCTCAAAAGCTACTGAGCAAGACGAAAATGTCTCTTTAACAGTATTAGGGGACAATTTATTATGTGTCTCCTTCGAGTGCGGCACAATGTCACTGCAGGCCCATTGCATTTGCATTATTTCCAGACAACGGCAGCAGCAGAAAAGGACACTGATTTATTTCAGAGCAGGCACAGGTGATTTTTATGTCTGTTGGGACTCAGCCAGATATGGCTTAACCCATTCAAGTCTTTCCTGCTTATAGGAAGAGGTGTCTTTTTGCAACATCCTTATCTTCCAGCTCAGATTTCATTTAAGTTACTCAAGGAAAAGGTGGGGGATTTTGAAGTCCTTTGCTCTTTCAAACAGTTACTAAAGCTTTGTTCAATTCAGAGAGAATGAGTGATCAGCAATAGCTTAATCTGTTTAAAATAATTCTAATGATCATTTTCACTGTTCAGGTTTTAACTTACTGTGTGACTTCCACATTATAGAAGCCAAAATCAAATGATTGCCTGATAATGTTATTCCCTATTGCATGTAGCTAATTTGCCAGGATCAAAAAATAACATACAAGAAAAAAAGTCACTGTCTGGCTGTCATAATCCAGTTAAAGATGCAAGCTTTGTTTCTGCTCAATTGGAGAGCCTGAGGACTGCCTGCATCTCAGTTTTCCAGCATTAGAGAAGAGGAAAATCTGGCATCTTGCTGAAAAGTGCCACCTTACAAAGAGATAAAAAGCTGGAGTTGGGACCAAGTGCCATTGCTAATGGCAATTAGAGAGATAGCAAAGAGATTAATCCAAAGCAAGTATAGCTGGCTTCTGATAGTCCATCACTTTTATTTCTTCTGTTAAGCAGCAATATTTTTCCCCCCTTCTGAACAATTGCCTGGCATTATGTGGGTATATGGCTGTAATTCTGCTGATGGCTGAAAGAGATGCAGAAAGCCAAAATGTGAATTCATGTCCTGAATGAAGTGACTCCTGCAGTGATGTACACTGTGCCTGGCACTACAGCTGAGAAAGGGGATTTCTTTCAGGAGTTAGCTACAAGATTTGTTTAATCCCAAATAGGAGTAAAACTGAGTATTCTGAAATTTTCTCAGTGGAGTTTTGCAGAAGTTTCCTTTCAGGTCCACTACAATATTTCAGTGTAGCTTGAGGTTGTCCCCAAGAAGAGGCATTATGAATCTGATTGAAAGCATCAGAAGAGAACAAAGAAAAGCTTCCCACAGTAATACAAATTTTAAAAAAGGACAGTTTTTGGAAAAGATTATTTTGTAGTCTACTAAAAGAATGTTCTGGTAAATTAGCCCAGTTTGTGAAGTTTTCATTTTTGCTACATTCAAACCAGCTGCTGGAGCACTGCCCTGATAGATTTAGCTCTGATCTGCCCTTCTCTCCTATCTGGTCCCTCTCGCCCTGTGACTACTGCAGGAAAAAGAGATTGGTCAGTGCACAAATAAGTGAGCACAGTTCAGTGATATATGCAAATGTAGAATTAAAAAAAAAAAAAAAGTTATTCAGTGTGTTTTGATGCCTGTGATGAGTCAGAGGTACTTGTAAAAGTGGAGAACATGCCCTTGCTCTAGCAAAAGCAATCATGGGAGGCACCTGAAACAAATCACTTTTGTGCTTGTGGACTTGCTGGGGAGTGATTCTTGCACTCTGTCTTCAGGATGAATTGCTGCTTTTATCTTCTTGCAGGAGGAAAACGGAGCTCAGTGGCTGTTGCACACCAGAGCAGCAGCGTGTTCTAAGGCCAGCTCTATCACTGGGCAGCCTTGGCAGGTTTCTGCGGCCCATTCTTCCCCTCAGTAAAATAGTTTGTTCCTTTTTAAATAATTTTGAAAGCTTTTGATAACATACACTTCTGGCATGGCAGAGGGTAGTATTACAGCTCCGTGATTTTGGTAGCTCTGAATGGGTTCATGGGGAGCCTGGGTGTTGATGGGTCAGGCATTGCGCTAACTGCTAGGAAATCTTGATCCCAGATTCAAGAAGCTTACAAAAAGAAAAAGTCACCGCAACAACAACAAAAAAGCAATAACTAAAAAGGGCAAAGTAGAGGAGGAAATGATCCCAGGGACTCATACAGTCCCATAAATTAACAATTTGCACAAACTCTGCTGAGTTTAGTTTGGCTTCTTCCTAGTCCAACAGGCTGTCAGGCCTCTTAGCTATAAATCACATATTCTGAATAGGAATTACCTGGTGTTATGGTGAATTATAGCAGATATCTGCTCTCTGCAATGATGTTTCAAATGGGCAGCTGAAGTCTATGTAATATTAATAAAAAAATCATTGTGTTTTGACGAAAATATAGCAATGCTGCTTCTGCTTTATAAAGAACATAGTCTCATTATTAAGCACAATATACCTAGGTGATGAATCATGTGGACTGAGGAAAAGACAGGTTTTTAAAAATTAAGATAGTATTTCTTTTTCCCTTTCTTCATTGACAGTTAAAATACCCTTTAAATACCAGAGGACCTGAATGCTGCCTTTGTTAATCATGCAGTTCAGACTGAACTGAACTGAGTATTGAAAAACAGCTGAAGTGAGTACTGAAAAATTTAGTAACAATCTGTACTTTTTCCTCACCTCAAGTCTAATTGATGAAGAAAACAAGCAACATATAACACAAATTCTTACAGAAAATAGATTAAAATTAGCATACGACTTAAACTACTTAAACCTATCCCCAAAGAAGCTATATAAAATAAATATGCCAAAGTGCTTCCTAAACAACTTAAATCAGTTTTTAAATAAAAATATGCATTTCAAGGGTGATGGGTAAGGAATGACCATTTAGGACTGCTGTGCTTGACACTAATCACAGAGGTACTGGGGTACAGAGATATTAACAAGCAGCATCATCAGATGCCCCCTGGGAAAATGTCTGTTCCTGGTGAGAGTAGAGCAGTCATCCAGCTGCTCATCACAGTCTTTGTCCCAGCCCACGTGCCAGATCCATGGGAAGGGAGTATGACTGTCCACCAGCTACACAGATGGGTTTTTTTATTTTTTAGCTGCCACCAGAAGTAACTCCAGGTCAGCTTGCGCCTCAGGATAAACAGGGCTGTGAGTGCCATGAAGCAGACACAGATCCCTTTGGTTTGAGGCATCCAGACTTCTCAAAGGGTCTTCACCGATCTGGCAAACACCATCTATAATGTTGGTTTCATTTGATTTTTTCTCTTCCTCTCTTGTAAAATCAGGTGACCCCTCGACAAAGGGAAAAATTATGCATCTGACTCCATTGATTCAGAAGGCTAATTAATTACTTTATTATACTATACTATATTAAAGAGAGATACATACTATACTACATCTTACTTACTTCTAACTTCTTCTAACTACTATTTCTTACTACGGAAAACTGGTGACTGTCAGCCGACAGTCCCGACACACACACGTGGATGCAATTGGTCACCTCGGGTAAACAATCTCCAGAATAGATTCCCCATGAGCACAACAAGAGGAGCAGCAAATGAGGTAAGAATTGTTTTTTCTTTCTCTGAGGTTCCTTGTGGCGATTCTTAGAAAATATCCTTGGGAAGTTGTGCCTTGCTTTTCTCTGTGAAGAGAAATGTGGCCACGCTCTTGTACCTACAAAACTTGCTCTGCTGTCTTTCAGTTTCAGCCTTGCAGAAGTAGCTGCCAATAAGTGTCATCTGGGAACCATGTGTGTACAGCTCCTGATAAAGCACTTCCTTTTGTGCATTGTTCTTAATACTGCATTTCATTTTGGTACTGAGTGATGTTGGGTCCATCTGGCAGTGCATACCCAGCTCCTGATCTGTGAGGACAGGCAGGGCTCTAGAAACTGGCCTCAAATTGGCCCAGGACATCTGATATCTAATTTATAAAAGACAGAAAGATTTAGAACCAATGACACACCAATGCTTTAACTGACATCACCAAGCAAAACTGTGGCCTTAATGATATGTGTTTAGTGAAACTAATGTAAATACACAAGTAGAAGGAGATAAAGCATGAGTGCCATATTTAAAATTAGATGATGTTAGCTCCTGTAGAAGGCTGCAAAAGAAATAGATTCCTTTGTGCATCACGCCTTTCCACCACATTAATATCACGCTTTTACTGCCCTCTCCATGCACAACCTGGCTGTAACCTAGTGGCAGCAGCCAAATGCTTCTTCCAAACAACAAAGCAGAAGTTTGGTTGCACAACTGTTTTTTATAATAGAGCAAAATCATGGCACACATAATTAACTGTAACTCATGCCTCCAGGCCAGAGCTGAAATGGGGGAAGTGATGCTATCAAGAAGCACCTTAATCCATTTTCTAGGAGCCATTAGGATGTCCTTTTCAGAAGCAGGTGACTGATGTGGGGCAAAAACATCCCAGCAGGCCCTTATTTGATGTGGTTGGAGGCAGCTGCAGCTTGCTGCATCCATGCCCTGCTCATAAGCACTCCTTGCTCTGATGAGCACTTGGTTGATGCAGTGGGAGCTGCTGCCTGGGGATTCAGGGAATCTGCTGGCTGAGGGTGACACTCACCCCAGAGCCTCTGCTGGCTCTGCTGTGGGGTATCAGCTCTCACTACATGGGGTCACGAGCACATGGGACTTTCACACCTTGAAGAGCTCCAGCCTTTTCCAAAACTGAGATTTCTGCCATGGCATCAGCCACTTCCAAAAACATATTTGACACTAGAAAGACAAAACTTCATAGATTTTAAGGTGTGATTCCAAAAAGGCAATAGCTGTTTTTTTCCCCTCTTCACTCCAAGGATGCCACTTCTGTTTTTAAGATGTCCAAACTAACAGTTAAATCTCTAAAGCACTAGTATTCACTGCTTTTAAGAGTACATTAAATCTTCAACCCTGTTGTTTATTTTCAAATTTATATTCTGGTGACACATGTTGAATTGAATTTTACTACTGGGTTGAACCAAGGCATTTAATATTCAGAAAATTATAAGGATTACCTAGGAGCAATTACCAGAGGTATGTTTTCTAAAATAATATAGAGAGACTAAACCTGGGACTAGTCTTACAAATTTGTTTTTAAGAAAGAAAGTAAATCTAGGGGGGAAAAAAATCTGAACTTGTAACTTTCCCAAAATTACTCTGTTGTTCCTATTATTCATCAGGTCCTTCAAACATTCCCTGATCTCATGCAAAATCATTCCTGCCTACTTCAAAGGACACATGACCAAAATGGGCAGCAAAAAGTCAGGGAAGGCTCCTGTCAGTGCTATCAGTCTGTGCCAGCCCAGCTCACCACGTGTCTGTTCAGTTCCCTTCTGCCCAGGCCTCCTTTCCCCTCCTGGCACTGCAGCCCTGCCAGTGGCCTCAGCGGGGTCCGGGATGTGCTCAGCTGCAGCAGGAAGGAGTCACAGAGTTTCTGGCTAAGACAGAGCAAATAAAGACCTTTTCACCATTGGTGGCAACATAATCAGCTGCTGCATACATTCTGTTGGGGTAGCAAAGTGAGCTGGCGTGTGGAAAAGCAAACCCACTCATTTGTAACCTGAGAACTGATAATGTGCATGGTTTCAGCAGAGGAGCAGCAGCAGCAGGAACCAGCCCTTGCACATCCAATAGGTAGTGACTAAGCAGTTTGTCTTAATTTTTGTTTATCACCTGAAAGGAAATGGTTAATTTTTTGGGAGGGAAGATTGTTATATAAAACTGCTTGTAAGCCTGTGTTTGTACAAATTCATATATATATAGTAACATGTATATATGTAGTAACATCATTATATATATGTATATATAGTAACATGTGTATATATAGTAACATGTCATTAAAGGAAATAATAACTTTTTGTTTATTTTGAATAGTGAAATTCATGGACGTTAGTTTTTGTGGATATTATTAGATGGTATTTTACTGGACGGCAAAACTCAATACCAAATCAGGGTGAAAAACCAAGCAGAAAAATCTACAGTGGAATTCTACTCACATATATTCAATTTAGGCAATAAAGGTCCAAAAAGCTGATGAAATTGAGCAGCACTAACAGGACTGTTAGTTTTGTTGTATGTCTGATATGAAATGAACTGGTTAAAAATGTTCTTGCAAATGATCACTGGACATCAAAGGAAATGAAGAATTGTGAAGAGAGTTTTGTTGCATAGGCTCAAGGCTTTTGGGTTCTGCTTAACATTTTAGGTATGGAGAGACTGTTCTGTCTTCTGCACTAACAACATTCGAACAATGAACAAGAAGGTTACAGAACTACATGCTGTATTTGTAGATATACTCTTCTGTTTGCTACAGTTTAATGGACTTAACAATGCATGGTGATTATCACTGGGCACAGAGGATGCTAGTTCTAAAGACGTGCCCTAACTTTGTACAGTCCAAATCCCTTCTTTATGGACTGCTTTTCCCAGAACCATGCAATGATCTCAGCTAAAAAAACTCAACCAGCCAACCAACCAGCCAACCAACCAACCAACCAACGACTCCCTCTGACATTACAGGATCCCAATAAACTAAACTTTGACATCCTATTCACCACCACACCAAGTCAGTCTAGAAAGGCTGTATATGGCACAGGAAAGTTCCTCAGTGGATAAATGCAGGTAGGAGAGAGGATGATGAATTACCCAATTTTCTGGTCAGCAGATTTTTTTTTAAATTTTTTTTTCTCTTGGTATAGGCACAGGAGCCTATACCTGTGGACAGGTGTTTGTATTGGACAGAGATCCAGGACAGGACAGGATCTGTGTTGTTCCTCATTGGTGCATTTCTTCCATATTTTTGAGCTCATGTGGCTCTTCAAAGGTTCTTCAAAGGTACACATGGACTGAGATGGACTCTACACATGGACTGACTGGATGTGATCTGGATCACATGCATTTTTTTCTTTTTCACCAGCTATCAAGAAGTTGGAGAAAAAAACATGATTTGGGAAGTGCCAAACTCTTCCCCAACTTCCTTCAACTTTACTGACTTGAAGAAGATAATGAACTAAGAAAATGTGATTTTAAAAATAACATTTATTGGGTGACATTTTCAAAAAGCTCTTATTTCTCTTGAATCACAATGATTTCTCATTAAGAAGTGTTCTTAATTTTTTTTAGAAAAGCTGACTGCTCCCAGAATGAATTTGGGTTGGAAGATGGCTGGGAAAATATGACTTCTGTGATGGCTTCAGAAGCACTAGTGAACTAAAAAATATTTGCATAGTGGTAGTGATCAGACCAAGATGCCTTATTCACAAGGAAGTTATGGAAAACCCTTGCAATATGCAATATGTGAAATAGTCTGCACTCTCAGCCCTGTGCTACAAAAATGAAGACACAAAGAACTTCTCTGCTCTTAAAGAAGCTTCATCCTAAAATCAGGCCATTCAATTGTCTTTCTAAAATTTGCTTCTCCTCAATCTTATGAAATTCAAATTGTTACTGTTAGTCATATAAATGTACAAGCAAGTGGGGCTTTTGTATTTTAAGTCTCAGGGCAGACCTGAAGACTTAGACCCCATAGTCTGATTGCCCATGGTATGAAAAGAGGTAGTTCTCTGGGTGTTTTTGAATATCCTACCTTTTAATTTAGTTGAGTGCTCTTTATTCTTTTCCTTTCTCATGCATGTGCTCATTTCAATCTCTTTTCACATGAAAGGTTTTCCATCCCTTTCTTTTGTCACCTCCCTTTCCTGAAAATAAATTTGTCTTTACCAGCATTTGCAAATTATCCCAGTCAAAGGCATTTTTATTCTCATGGCCATCTTTGTTTTCACTGTATACTTCCAAGAGAGATATTTTCTTCTAAGATTATACTCCTGTGCCTAAAATCTTTAGGTAAAACAGAACCTTTGTAGCAACTGCTGTATGTGTCCTTTACTCCAGTGACAGTTGTGGCTGCTTCTGGCAGGACTTATTTTGGCATCTTTATCCTTTGAGTGTGAGACTCAAGGAAACCTGTCTTTTTTGCAGTTGGGTAAATATACCTCTCCTGAGGCTTAGCAAAAGCACAACACAGAGCTGTGGTTTGTTCTAATTCCTACAAATAAAATAGCGTAGCTGTTTCAATTCAGGTTTAATTTATTTAGTTGGAAAAACATAATTTTGTCACTGTTTGTGATAATACCAGTATTATTATTGATTCAAGCGTTCTTAATTTGCACTGGGAAGTGCTGAAGGGTTGTGGTGAAAGCATGCATGGAAAATGTGCAGACAGCCAGATAGCTTCCATGGGCAGCTGGTTTCTGAAGAAAGAATTGGCCACTTTTGGAGCTGTTTGCTTGTATGAAAGATAACATTATCATGATATTTTCTCAGCTGTGCTTAAGCAAAAGGAAACCAATGGCCTTTGTCTTACGGACATTAATTTCCTCCATTAGCCCATCTCCTGATTCTTCCTTGTGGTGAATGGTGTCACCAGTTGTTTTAAATTTAGTTCAGCTCCAAGTAATGGGGCTGAAATTTTTATGTGTTTCCTTTCATTCTTTAGCCTGGAACTGCTTCCTTGTGTGCTTGTATATTTCTGTTAAACATAAGCACCATTCTACTAGTTGCTTATTTAACACAATATTCACACTGAAGGACTAGTTTTTAGATAAAATTCCCTCTTAGACAGAAAGAGGTGTTGTCTCACCGGTCATGCAGTTGGTCACCTTTTGTTGTTAATTTCTATAACCCTCTGATTTGTCTATCTTGATGACTCAGAAACTCCCTTTAAACCTTCACCTAAACAGTTCTGTCATACTTAACTTACCGTTGACAATTCCTGGCAAATGCAGTTTTTAAAGCCAGAAGGGACCTTTATATAATTTAATCTGATTGTGTGATCTGCTCTTTGCCAAAGGCTTTGATGTGAACTCTGCACAATTTTTGAACTCCATGGAAAACAATCACATTGAGACCTCCCACTCATGATTTTAAATTGAACAACAAAGTAGATGAAGCTTAGATTCAGTGCTAAAAGACTAAACAAGAGGTTCTCAGAATCTGGGGGTGAGAACACCTTGGTTTTGTAGGGTACCATGATACACCTTGGTTTTGTTGGATACCATGATAAGTGGCTTAAGGTACAAGTGCCTTGCACCTCTCTCTTTGTTAAACTGACAGCCACTCAAAACAAAAAAATCTAAGATTGGTGCATAATAAGTTTTAAGACTGTTTCAATATCATGGTTGCATTTATGGAAGTATTTCCAGTCTTGGAAAAGTAACTGATATGTAAGAAGGATTGCCTCCTAGGCTATGTGTGATGCCTGATGTCCTGTCATGATTTACCTAATGATTTACCAATGAAAGAGTCACACTAGATACTAGAAATTAAATACTAGAAATTTCAACCTTAGAACTGCTTTGTTTTTGTTATGAATTCCAGGAGGAATTTGCACCAGCTTAGGCTGTCTTCTTACAGAAGTAGTGAGGAGGCAGAGAGTTTATTTGGTTAATACTGCAATTTTGTGCAAACATGTCCCAGTTGTCACTTAGACATTAACGAACTGAACACAGATGTTCTTCAGCAGCAATATACTGGACATCCTCACAGAATCATTTGTGTAAGAAATGCTAACTTCAGCCTCTGTTTCCACACCTTAGCCCTCTTTGGTGAACACTTCTTATACCATCTCATCTGCTCTCTCTAGATGAATTCTTTTGGTTTTGCTGTAGGTCTCAAAAGCAGAGAGTGGAAATGCCTTATGTGTCTGATAAGGAGAAGGAAATCTTGATTTACAGATTTCAGAACAATAAAGAAGTCTGACAACCTACGTGGGTATAAGGCCAACACTGGAAAGTTTTATGAATGACTGCCTGTAGCTATGGAAGTTATATAGGTATATAAGCTATAATCCCCAGTTTTAGAAAAGAAAATAAGTAAGACCCAGGGAATTACAGGCCAGTCAATCTCACCTAAATGCTTATAAAAGATCATGGAGTAGAGCCTCCTGGGAACTATGGTAAGGCACATGGAAAATAAAGAGGAGATTGGTGACAGCTAAACTGTGCCTCGCAAATTTGGTGGTTCTATCACAGGTTTACAGAACTGGTAGATGGGGGAACAGACACTATCTGTTTGAATTTGTGCAAAGCATTTGGCACTGTCCTGCACAATATCCTTGTCTCTAAACTGGAGAGACATGGATTTGACAGACAAGCTCAGTGGATAAGGAGTTGTATGGATGGTTGCATTCGGAGTGTTGTGGTCAATGGATCGATGCCCAAATGGAGACAAGTGATGAGTAATGTTCTTTAGGGGTCAGTACTGGGACTGGTGCTGTATAAGATCTCTTTTGGTGACAGGGACAGTGGAATCAAGTGTACCCTCAACAAGTTTGCTGATGACACCAAGCTGTGTGAGGCAGTGGACTCACTGGATGAAAGGGACGCCATCCAGAGGGACCTGGACAGGCTTGAGAGGTGGGACCTGTGAAGTTCATGAAATTTAGTAAGGCCAAGTGCAAGGTTTTGCGCCTTGCTCAGGGCAATCCCAAGCACAAATACAGGCTGGATGGAGTATGGACTGAGAATAGCCCCGAGGAGAAGGACTATAGAGTGTTGGTTGATGAGAAAAAGGGTCACAAAGATGATCAGGGGGCTGAAACACCTCTCCTGTGAAGACAGACTAAAACAGTTGGGGCTGTTCAGCCTGGAGAACAAAAGGCTCTGAGGAGCCCTTATAGCGCTCTGAAGTACCTAAAGGGGGCCTAGAAGAAAGACAGAGAGGGACTTGTTTTACTAGGGCATGGAGTGACATCTAGATCCCTCTGAAGTCTCATCAGCTTGCACAAATCAGGATTCAAAATCAGTAATCAAATTGAGGCAAGTTATCTTTCTCTGTGTCCAAGGATGCAGGGACTGTGTGCTGATGGTCAGTATTGGAAGTTGGGTTCACAAAGGCCACAACCTTTTTTCCACGTGCATATATAGTCCTAGGGTGACATTCAATTATTATACTCTAAATTTTTTTACAGCTGTTGTTTAAACAATAGGATTTTCCTTGAAGATATCAATCAGAAGGGAAATGTCACCATGAATACATCCCAGAAAAAGACTGAGCTGAGGGAAACCAAACCATGTTCAGTCTTGGCTATATTCAGACTGATAAAACTTTTGCCTCCAGGTGTTAGATCCGATTATTATAGAGAGACAAGCCATATCATCTGGAATAAATCCTCCACAAATGGGTGCATTAAAAATAAAACAGATATCTTAGATGAATTTATCCATCTATTTCAGACAGTAGGAAAAAGTAGATATGAGTAACTGAGGAACTGTTGAGGCAAGAGGGCATGTGGACACTGAACTGCCTTGAACACTACACAGCATCTATGGAGAACAGCGCTGAGGAAGACTCTTGCAAGACCAAGTCTGGACCTGGATTGGTCCTGAGTTTCTATCAGACAAGTCATTGAAGGCATGCCAATTATTCTGTTTTAACATGAACATCAGTAAAACCTCACTTTTGGTCACAAATTGTATTTGAAGATGCTTCATTTTCTCGGTGACCAGTTCTTCCAGCTTTGGTGCCTGAGAGCTGCACTGAGTTGTCACTCTAATTCATTGAAAGTCAGAGGAGGAGAAGAGGCATGATAAAAATTGACAAAGTAGGCATGACTAAGTAAAACCCTTTATTTCTAAATTACTTTCCAAATTCTAGTGGTAGCAGACCCAGGCATCCCTTCTTCTTTCTCTCTGCTCTGCATCCCACAAGGCACAATATCCTCCAGTCAGCAGATGTTTTGAGTAAACAAGATATGGTAATACAGACTTCCTATCCTCACCTCTCCATCAGCCTAGAGCTTAATATCCCCTTCCAAACGTTCCAGAGAGCCATCTCTGCTGTGCCTGTTCTCAGATGATCTGCCTTGATCAGGAGGGTCTCAAATACAGAAAGGAGCCTGGCACTGGAATTTGACAGCTCTGTTCATTATTTCTGTTTTCCTCTTCCTTTTTTCTGTAACATCTTTCCCAACTGCTTGCCAGAAAAAATGTGTCTGGGGGTTGGTTGCTGTTCTTCATATTAAGCTGTGTGTGGTTCAGAGGAAGGACTGTGGCTTTTTTTTTTTTTTTGGTTGTTTATGTACAGCATACACAGCAGTATCTATAGGTGTAGACAACTATAAGGTAAAAAAAAAAGTTGATGGTAAAAATAACATATTTATGGTTCTATGTCCCATTTTTCAATCCACCCTAAAATAACCCTCTTCTGAGAAAAATAATGAAAAAGTCTGGAGGGGATGTGATTTCTCTGTTAAAATCATGTTGCCTCCACTGACTAATCACTCAGAGGTTTGTGTTGGTACTCTTGTCTCACACTGTTGTTCTCCTCTGAAGGTTTTTTGTGGGCTCAGATTATATAGTTAAACTTCTGTTTTAACAAGTTGCTGCACCTTTGCCCAAGGCTGTGATTGAATATGTGGGCAGTCACTGTAGTTCAACTGACACTTGAGGACTTATTATGCTGTGTTGACTTGATTCTGCATCTTGGGGAGTTTATTTAACTCAAATACTCATTTTTGTGGTGCCAAACTAAATCAAAAGCTCCAAATTTCACTCAAGAAGAAAAATCCAAATCTATGGAAATTCCAGCACAAATTGATAGTGCTAGGTAGTTGGTAGGAATGCTTTTAAAAGCTGTGAAGGTTTTAGTGTAACTGTTGGGAAACAGTGTGTGAATGTCAAGCTTATATAGAATTAGGAGATAAGAAATTTTATTGGAATTTTGTATTATGTTATGCATATATTTCACAGCACTTGTGTGCCATCTTGGCTCTATCTACCAAAGAGAGTTTCATTTATTTTCTTGGTGTACCAAAATGCTTGTGGGGGGACCAGAGCATGAAGGAATTTCTAAAGCATCTTTGGTGCTGGTCATTGCCAACAGAATGTCTCTGGTCTGATCTGGTCAGTCTGTTTTAATACTCTCCATGAGCATTTTCCCTGGCTGGATGGCAGGTCATGATCCTCCTAATCCTTGTGAGAAGGGTCCCATGTCTCATAGCACAGCTCCACTGATGAAAGATACAGACCCAAATGCTTGTGCTGCATTTTAAAGAATTCCAGCTGTTGAAAATATATAAAATATTTTTAGAGATTATGCATTTTTCTTCTAACAGTGACATCTTTGAAATCACTACTGTTTTACCCAAAAACATCATCATCACTGCTCTAACCTTTGTATCTCCTTACTATTGTAAGTGATGACTCTCAACAGTATGGAACAAACAAAAACACAAATCCAGGATGTTATCAGCTTGGTCAAGGGTTCTAATTGCCTCACAGCCTTTGGCTTAGCCAAGGAAGTGTCATAAAAAATCCAATGTGACAGCATAGGCCACAGCTAGAACTATAAATATTTTCAGAACCAGCACTGTAATTATTTCTGGCTATTAAATACTCTTCCCCCCAATGAAAGAGAAAATGTTTGAAGAAAAGGAGTAATTATAACTGTGAACATTCTGATGCCAGATCTCCATCATTAGAACAGGCCATACAGACACACAAAACAGAAGGGTTAGATAGGGAAGGTGGGAGTAGTTCTCAGCCGCAAGGCTAGAACAGACATGGTCCTTCCCCCAGGCAGTCTGGGGTGAGGCTGCAGCATCCTTTGGCTCCTTCCCCCATTAATCTGTCCCTGAGAGATAATATTTTCCCTTCCCCCAAAGCACTTTTAATCTGAAAAGTGAGTGGGTGATGCAGGAGTGGAACATGGAGGGCAGATGAATTAATAGTGGCAAAGGCATGTTTTCACAAATGCTAATGTATGTGTACAATTTGTAGGTGTAATAAGTCAATCTCTGCCTAGTGGGACACAGGGTTTTAAAGGCATCATGGCTGAGACAGAGCACAGAGGTAGAAAATGTGGAGGGAGTCCACATTCCAGCACTTCTTGTAGAATCTATTATTAGATTTCTCTCTTGCCTAAAAATGTTAAAAATAAAATGGTCTTGCCTGGTAAAGAATGGGGCGCAGTGAAAGATTAATTATGCTGCTCTGGATTTAATTTTGGTATCCTTACACACCCCATTCTTAGGTAAGAGTGGACTCTTACCCTACAAAAGAGAAATGTGAGGGGTTTTAAAGCTTAATATGTTTTGATTTCTCATGAAATCCAGTTCTTGGTGGTTGATTAGGAAAAATTCATGTTCTCTAAAGCCACTTGCTGTGTGTGAGGAAAACAGCATTGCACCACATTGTGACATGAAGGTATCTGGACCAGGCACATACCCAGAAAGGGCTGCCACAGCTTCTTGATGATATGAAATATATGAGAACTCAAAATCTCTGAGTATCAGCTGATGTAAATTACCAGAAATTCTCTGGCTTTACTATAAAGTTAACTTGATTTCAGTGAAGATTTGTCCATTTGTGTTCACATTATTCATTAGATGCCAACATCTGATGAATAACAGTAAAAAGTCCCTGCTGGACCTCAGGCAAGAGAAGACGAGAGGACAAAAACACTGGCAAGATACACCTCAGCATTTAGAAAGTATTCTGAAAAATTAGAAAAGAAATCACAAAGTATGGAGGCTGCAAAACTCTCAGAATGTATTTACAGGTTACTTCAATTCAATGCCATTTCATTACATTGCCAAAATTAATCACTGTCTTCAGCTCCAGTCTTGGCTTCTTATTTATTGCCAGCTTGATCTCCTTGGTGAATTTTATTGCTCCCAACCATCATGCTCTTTTAACATAAGATCCAATAAGATTGCAAGGAAAGGAATAATGTGGGAACTGAGCAAATGGGAACTTCTAGATCACATGTGACTCTGTCAAATGTAATACCTATTCCATTAACTACATAGTATACGTACATTATTTTATAAGTAAGCATAAGATGCTTACTTATAAAATAATTGGATTATGTGTTGTTAACTACCAAGAACAAGAAGCACAGATGTAATAGGAAAGTGATGTTCTTTATCAAAACAACAATCTGAAGAAGGCAGTGGTTTGCCCTCAAGCCCTTCTGCAAACATAGCACTGACAGTGGCTCCCAGCTGTTCCCTGCTCTGCCACTGACAAGTGGCACAGGGTTGGTTTAGGTGTGAGAAAAGCCACCTCATTGTGGCACATGGGGAGAACTGAGTGAGCTGTCTTTCATTCAAAACATTGAATTGGTTTGGATTAGGCCTCTGAGTTGCTGTATAACTACAAAATACTCCTCACTGTGTTGAACCTCTTCCCATCCATGACCTTTTTTTTTTTTTTTTTGGTCCTCCATTGCAATTTCTGAAGGATGAGAAAACTGTAATTACTCTGTGTATATGGTGTCTAGCACAACAGGACCCTGACCCTAACTGTATCCTATGAGCTGAAGTCCATGATTCTTAGAGGGTTGCTATAATAAAATGCTAGGATGTAATAAGGGCAAATGCCCCAAATGTCACTCCTTCCTCGACCTTCGGAAGATCAGACTAAGCCCAGCTCATTAAATGAAAAAAAAAGAAAATCATCAAAACCCCCCTGAAACTAATAAGAATTCAAAATACTTTAAAGTGTTTTGAAATAGATTGTGCATGTGAAAAATGTGCCAGTTGCTTCTGCATGTCTTTACTAGATGTATCACACTGGTAAGAAAAGTGCTCACACAAGGAGGAAGAGTTGTAGTGAGTGAAAGCCACATGGCTGAATCCTTCAGAAAATATCCTCCAGTGCATCAGTGGGAAAGTGGGAGTCAACTTGGCTTAGGCAGAGAACTTGTTCTGATATCATAACAGAATGGCTAATGATATTTAATCTCTTTCTTTCCCCATGTCAGCACTACTCCCTCAACAACTTCATTGCCTCTGATTAACAGCAACCCACTTTAATCGGATAGTGATGATGAGCCCCTCTGACAAAAATAGGTGCAGCTCCAAATAGCAGTGAGTTTGTTACCATTCCTTTTCCATAGCACAGTCAGAATTGTGTGTAATTGAGTTTAGGACAGTGTCATTCTAGATATTAGAAATGTCATATAATAAAAGATAATTCTCTGTCCTGGAGGACAGACCTGGCTGAGAAAGCTCAAACAGAAGTGGTTTTTTCAATGTTAGAGAGGAAAGAGAAGATATGGAAATAGATCTTTGAAAACTCAGTTGCATCCTTTGCACTCAGTTCAAAGTCAGCTTGCAGGCATAAGGGTCTTCTGCAGGGCATTTGAGATCCTTCAAAGACAGTCTGTGGAGAAGGGCCAGTGAAAATCCTCACATTGCAGGTTTTAAAGGGAGGGCACTATTGGAGGCACTGTTACAGTGTGAGCCACCTGATAGCAATCTTAGAAGATATACTTTGGGATGATAGGTACCACCAATCAGGTCATGCAAGAGCATATAATTATTGTGTAATAATTTCCCATTTGTCATGTAAGGTTACATGCTTTCATAAGGTGTGGAGCTGCTTTTTACACAGCAACCACATAGCTTGGGGCACCTAATCCCCAGTGAAATTGCTGTACTGTAGAATACAGTGATCTCTGAGTAGACAAATGCTTCACTTCTGTTACCATGCAATGATCTTTTTTATTGTCTATGTATCTTAGGTCTCAGACGGCTCATGAAGATGTTAATGTTGCCCTTTCATTCTGCAAATGAACTCAAGCAGTTTGGAGAAAAGTGTGTCTCATAGTTGGATATTTTAGCATTCTGCTGATTGTAACATGTGGAAGGTGGTAGTTCAAAGTTCCACAAGTAGCAGGCCAATGAAGTGGCCTTTGATTGAGCCATGATACCCTTTTCTCAATTTCTTTTTTTTTTTTTTTTTCTGGAAAAAACAGATGTTACAAATTATCAAGATCTGCATGGGTGACTATAAAAAACAAGCTAAAATAAGTCATGTTCCTCTGAAGGTGGTGAACTGAAAAAGTGGCTTTCCAGACGACATGCAACCTCAATATATGTTTTGTACAGGCCTCTCATTAAAAGTAATTTCCATTAAGAACCCTACCCTACTATCAGATTTGGGTGAAGCTGGACCCAAAATCATAGAATCATAAAATTGTCATCAAAATGCATTAAAAAAGTTAGCATTTACCTTCTTTCCCAGCAAAAAACAGGAAAAGCAAAAATCTCTAAATCGTATGGGAAGTTTTCTCCAGTTTTCTTGAAAAACTTGTACCAAATCAAATGTTTCAACAAAGGAAGAGGATTAAAGAAGGTGTTTGGGAAGAAGGACTTGGTTACTCACATGAGCAGCTGATTCAGCTTTAGGACATCAGGGAACTCCTAAACAACTCCTGGGGACAACGCCAAACCTGTGATCTTCCTGCTCTATTTCTACTCAATGTAAAACCTTCCACTGCTGTTACTGTCTTTCTGTTCTCCCCTGCCTCACCAGGCACATGCCATTTGTCCTCTTTGTGACATTTCAATTTTCTCTTCAAGACCAGGATGCTGAAATTCTGCAGGAGGTAAGAATCTCACATTTCTAAATATGGTTCAGGTTTTTGGTTTGGGGTATTCTATGGAAAAGAGCTTGACAATACACCTCAAATCAATCCTAAAACTTCAAGTATAAATAGTAAGGTAAAAGACCCTCAAATGCTCTTGGAGTTGAAGGAGTTATTTTCAGATGGTAATACTGAAGTCTGAACGTTCATAATACCTGATTTGCAGGTGTTATGGACTTGCTGACTGAGAATTTTGGGACACACAGTTTTGGGTAACAAAGCAGACAATTGATTTGCACCCACTGGTGTACACCAAGGGGCTTGCTGTGTCTTTTACTGTCATCTGCTGATATACCTTCTGGTTTGCCTAAACAGAACAAATGAAGAACAAAGAACTTCTAAAGCCATTATGCTTCTCAGCTTTGAAAGAATGGAGTAAATATTGGACACTTCATTTTTTCTAGATACATCTGGGCTATAATCTTAACTTCATGGAATGCTTGTCCAAACACTTTGACTTCAATGGACTTTGTTTCTAGAGTCTCGCCTTTCCATTCCTGTCCAATATGGCCCTGCAAGTCACATCTTTGCTATGCTCTACTCCCACAACTGTGTTTGCCTTTTCTGTTTACATTGTCATTTATTTTCAATAGGCTACAGCTTCTCTGTGTTTGTAAGTAGGCTGTCAGCTGGGCTTTGAACTGGTGCTGCCATAGTTAGCAGTATTATCTTGAAGATCCTCCCTAACATAAAAGTACGTGCAAAATAGATATTTGCTCCTTTTTAAATGTAAAAAGTAAATGTAAACTTCTTAAGACATTGAATAACTGTCACTAGAATGTAATTTGGATAAACACCCTATGGTGAAGCTTTCATCTGAATTCAAGGTGAGTCTGCACTTATTAGGAACAATATCACAGTTTTGAGAGGTCCATATTTGCATCCATGAGCCTATCTGTGATCTGTAGAGTCTGCACATTTTGCCTGGAGACTTTCCAGGAAAGAGGCATTGCACTTCCCACTGTAAATTTTGCAGGAAGTTTCTTGCTCTTGAGACTTTGGAGGGAAGGTCTGTCCAAATTCCACAGAATTTGGGCTGGATCTTATTCTGCAGGCAAATGGAAGTGTTGAAAGCTCAGTTGGTTATGTCTGCATGCACTTCCATCATACTTCTGATTAGAATGAGATATAACCTGAGTGTTTGGCCTGTCATAGCCTGTGGTTTCTAGCCTAGCAAGTCACACCTTTGTGCAATGCAGACACATATCCCTACAAGGATAACACCACTGTGGTTCAGCAGTGCTGAGTTCCCCTCTGGGCACAAGCTAATGAAGGTGAATCACAGTTTCACGCCGACTTGAAATGTGCTAACAAACCTTTCCAGGCAATGGGCTACCTTATTTGCAAATGGCTTCTTCTAGTTCTGTCTATGTGTCCAGTGTAGCAGAGATGCCCAAAGTTCCTTGTGTATTTTCATCTGGTGCTCTGCACTCCATTCTGGGAGATCTTCCTCACGCTGAGCTTGCAGAAGGGGTGTCTAATATGAAAAAGGGAGGCTTTGCAATAACAAAAAATTCCATTTGGTTACAGGATGATCAGCTAAAGGTATTGTTGATACACAAGATCCATACTGAAAACAATTGACTCCACAAAGAGAGAAACACGGTGAGGAAGCATCATGTCACCGTATCACATCATGAAGCAAGAGACTATATTAAGAGTAAAAACAACTGTTACTCCATTTGTTTTCAGTAAATTTGTGTACATATTTCTGTGTATTTTCTGGTATGTTTAATTATTCCTGTGCAGCTGTCATGGGAAGGAAGTGGCATTTAGTGCTAGATGTCTGAGACATATAATAAGGATTAAAAATAAATTAATTCCTTCAACTTTGGCAAGCCAAAGTCTAAAAAGGTGCAGTTCATTCTGTAATGAATGTTGTACTCTCTATCAAATTAATCTTTCAGAGCCCCCTGTCCCTAAGGAAGTCAAGATCGTCTGTCATGATACACTTTTCTTTCATTATCTACAAGCACAGAGCAACTAAATATATAAAGGCCTAATGCTGATTCATTAAACAAATGGATGCTTATTTCCACAGTTCTGTGCAAATTGAATGAATTTTAACAGAAAAATAATGTAAGTAACTCAGACATCATCAGACAGGAATATTTTGCAGTCATACACAAGCAACACTGTGAATCTGGGGCAGAGCAAAAAGCAGAAAATAATGATACAGATGACAGAATTAAACAACAAAAGACGGTAGTTCTTGTGAGGACAATCTGGAAAAATCTGTAACATCTAGAGCACTGGAAAAATATTTTTTGTCTGTTCTGGAAAAGGAAAAAAAAAACCAAACAAAAGAGAGAGACAATTACTGCTGAACTAAAATGTGATATTTCCAAGAGAAGGGCAGATACACTAATGATGACTGTATTCGGCTTTTTTCTCCACAAAACTCAGATTTTATAAAGTCAGGCATAATATTGTCATTTAATGGTTCAAGACAGTTTTCTCTCCTCATTAGCTGATGGCACACTGCAAATTACTTCAACCCATTTGTATGGGGGAGAGAGAGATGGGGGGTCTTTTCTCATCAGTCACTTTGGCATACAGAAGTTGTGAATTCCTTGGAGCCAGTTGCAGTAAAGCAGGAGCACAGAGATAATGAAGACAGCTGCTTCTGATCCGTGAATCAGATTCCTGGTTTCCAGTCCCCCTCCTAACACTCCATCCTTCAGAGAGCTGAGCTCTCTGCATCAGGCACATCAGGGACTGTGGGGTGTTTGTGTGTGTATGCATCTTCTCTCTTTTTGCTGCAATGTTGCTACACATCCAAGTGTAAAACAAGCTCCTTGCTTCCTCTGCCTGGCCACTGAGTTTACCTACCTTAAAGATATCTTAATATCTGCAATTACCAAGGTGAAAATACGAAAATAGCCACTTATTTTCAGATATAGAAGAATTGTCAAGATGTCTATTGCATCACATCAAATTCACTCATATCTGGGAAGAAATATCCAGGAAAAGGTCCACAGATTTAAACAAAATCCTATCAAAATGAAGAAGGCTTGAGAAATCATAAGTCCTGATGGAAGTAAAAACCTGGCTGTCTAGAAAGCATGAGAGAAAGACATTGGTGTAGGGGTAATTTAGGGCACAGAAAGAGACTGGGAATTATTCTACATCAAAACTCTAAAATACAGTAAAAATAAAAAAAAACCCTCCAGATTTAAGGGTGATATTATTTTCTTATTCTAATAAAGAACCTAGTTCACTGTAAGCAGGAAGTGAAAGATTCTGTGTATTTGTAAATTCTTTTACAACCCAAAGACTTGCACAGAGGTAAAACAGAAGTCAATAGTGGCAGACATTTACAGAGCAACCACTGCTGCTCTGCACATCAGTGGCAGAATATTTTACTACAGCTTTATTAAATGAGTATTATCATAATTTTAAGAAATTGTATAGAACCATAGATAGGTTTGTGTTGGAAAAGATCTTAAAGACCATCTAGTTCCAATTTCCCTGCCATAGGCAGCAACTTCTTCTACTGGACCAGGTCATTGAAAATGCCATCCAAACTGGCCTCAAACTCTTCCAGGGACAGGTTATCCACAACTACTCTGGGCAGCCTGTTCCAGTGCCCCAACACTTCTGGGTATAGAATTTCTTTGTAATATCTAATCTAAATTCTCTCTCTTTCACTTTGAAACCATTATCCCTTGTCTATCACCACATAACCTTGTAAAAAGTAGATACATATAAGTAAAGAATCAACTTTTGTTTTTGCATTGTAAAGCTGAGAAAACATCTAGAGATTAAATAAAATCTGGATTTTTTTTTTTTTTTTTTAATGAATTACCTTTTGTTTAAGGATTGTGACACTTTACTTTCCAGGAATACTTTAACAGCTAATTTTTACTGGCAGACACATTTTTGAAAGTCAGTTTTGCATATGGACCTATCTGAGGAACCCAAATTTAAAGTATGTATGTATGCCAAGGGGTTATTGTATGCATGTTCAATCAGAGAAAAAACAGAGTCCTATCAGATTTATTTGACCAACCCAGTTCTTACCCATGCAGCTCTACTGTATGTTGGGATTTTCTCAGCAAACTGCTGCAGATCTCCTAGGACTGCATTTTCTGCCAGGTCAGACTCTTTGGAAATTCCTTGGAGTGTGTATTTTCCAGGGCATAATTACAGACTATTAGCTGTGCTTGCTCTACACCCATCCACACAGATGTGCGTAACTCTGTTATGCAAATGTTGACCGTAACACGAATCACGTACTTTGCTTCGTGCCTATTTGCATTTCCTGGTAGCTTCAAAAAGTCTCATTTAGAAATGGGCCTCCAATTGACACCCTTGTTGTGGACCTACCTCCTGCCTCCAATCCCATCAGAAATTTGGACAGAGTTTAGATACTTTTCCAAATGTTGGAGGTTGGTCCCAGTGCTGATTGGACTCCTCGTTCGCTTTGATTATCTGATGGGTGACAAGCCTGAACGGCTCACCGTGTGTAACTAAATCCACCACAGGAGCTCACAAATCCCAGCCTTTTGGAAGTGAAAGCTTCCTTTGGCTGCAGTTCAAGCTTTCCTGTCAGGACATTTCAAACACTCCCATCACAGGAGTTATTGCTCATATGGAAACAGGTATGTTAACACATTCTTGGCAAACTACCAAGCAATGGAGCACAGGACTCAGTGAAGTTATGGATGTATTTGTGTTCAGTGTTTTTTTGAAAACCCCTTTTAACAATGGGTGATCAGTAGATATTGAGCACATTTTATGTCTTGCACATTTCATCTGTTTATACATGGAAGGTTACACTATGGATTGATCACATACATACTGGTGGTGATGAACATGGGGAGCAGTTATTTGAAAACAAAAGGCTTTTCAATACAGTATTCAAATGTTTAATGAGATTTGACGCCTGAATGTTGAAGCTAGACAAATTTAAAACTGAAAATAATGAATACATTTCTAACAGTGATGGTAATTCAATAAGAGAAAAAGCTTCCTAAGATTGTTGTCAATAGTCCATCATTAGGAAGCTTTTAATTAAAATAGGAGATATAGAATCATGGAATCATTGAATGGTTTGGGTTGGAAGAAACCTTTAAAAACATGTAGTTCTAACCCCACTGTCATGGGTAGGGAATCTGCCACTACAACAGATTGTTCAGAGCCCCATGCAGTCTGGTCCTGAACACTTCCAGGAATGGGGAGTCCACAATCTCTCTGGGCAACCTGTTCCAGTCCCTTATTTTCCTCATAGTAAAGCATTTCCTCTCAATATTTAATGTAAACCTGCCCTTCTTCAGCTTGAGGATATTGCCCCTTGTCCTGTCACTGCAAGCCCTTGTGAAAAGTCCCTCTTCCATCTTCTTGTAAACCCCCTTTGACACAGGTCATTAGTTTTTTCCTCCTGTGTTTGAAGGACTGCTGCAGGTAAATGGGCTGCTTCAAGAACATTATGAAAAAAGCTGATCTAGCAGTTGCTCTGATTTTCTTCTATTTAGAGGAATACTCCTGGGAACTTTTAAGTGATTTGAAAATAATGATAAAACATATTTAAAACAGTTGTGAACAGCTCTACTTCCACAAACGGACATCAAGCAGAAATTAGTCTAGAGAAGTCCTGTGGTTTGTAAAGGGTCTGTTCATGTGATTGCCGCTAGACTCTTGTGTCCTTAAAAACTAGAATTTACAAATTTGTCAGAGCATGAAACTTAGAATTTTGTTTCATTATTTTGATCATGACTTTGACCATAACACATCTGTTCTGGTGAAGAACAAAACAAAAACATGTAACTTGTATAATGAGCTGGAGGTGTTTGTCAGCTTTCAGGACTGGGAACCTACTCAAGGTTTATTTACTATATTTAGTTACATCTTCTTTATTTCTATACAAGTGACAGCACAACATGAAAGTGTGAGTGTCTCTACCTACTATTATTATGAAGTTCTTCAGTTCCGGCTGTCCAAAAATTATCTATAATGATCTTTTGGTGCTCTAACCTGGTTTTCTCCCTCATGTGGTTAATCCCCTATATCTGCATTAAAATTTTGGCACCTTTTTGTTGAGAAAGTCCTATTTGAATGAGATGATATGCTATTGCTGCATGGGTGGAGTAGTAAATGATAATAGAAGAGTGTAGTCCATATCAAAGCATGTTAAATGCACTGAAAAATCATCATCAAACACAAACTCAAATAGTAAATGAGACCAATAGTAAGTGGAGCCACTTCATGTATGTAGCAGCACTGAAACAGGTGCTGCATAAACAGAGAACAAAGGGGTCTGTACCCACCCTTAAAAAAATTTTATTGTTTCAAGGAAATAGGTTAAAAGCATATGTCAAAACAGCATTTTCCCCATTCATTTAAGTCTTTTGAATGTTCCAGAAGTCAGACAGAATCACAGACCAACGCATGAAATACTTGAGGGACCTGTTTGTCTCAGGAACCATCACAGTCTGTCAGGACTATCTACTTCTAGCTACTTGACATAAAAAAATAATGCAGAACAGATGACTGAAATGGTTGTAAAATATCAAAATTACTACCTAAGGTGTTTTTATGTTTTTATTTCAAAGGATGTAATTTCTGTGTGGAGACTACTGAAGTCCTCTTTGAAGCCTGCTCCTTGTGACAACAGAAGTAATTTTGTTGTAGCTGAGCATTGAAACATATTTGAGTTTTTAAACTCAATGTTTTCCTGCAGGTTCAGGAAGAGTGACAAGAGGAAGAAGCACAGGAAGGTCTGGGCTTGCCTCTTCTGTCCCCAGGGACTCTCATGCAGTAGGTGGGCTCAGTGACTGCAAAGAAAACCTTGGGATATTTGGATCCTCCTCGGATTGCCCCAGGTGATTAGGTCCTGGTGAATCTTGGAGAGCTGCATCCAAGCTTGCAGGAGACAGGGAGGCTGGCTGCCACCTGCAGAAACCACGCTGCTGCTGCAGGTTTGACATTAACAGTGACATTAGGTGATTTTCCCCTTGCTGAAGTTCAGAGTGTTCCTCAGGTTCCCATGGTAAACATGTGACATGCTGACATCAGTGCCAGGTGAGAGATGCCACGTTTAATTTTAGAAGATAATTCAGAGCTCATTGCGAAATGTAGGCGTTTATAAAAGCGATGGTCAGGAGAAGGAAGAGGCTTGTACCATCATGCTCATTCTTCAGAAACAGGAATCTGCCCAAACACCACACCAGGAATGAGTCTGGCCAGCTGCTCTCACTGCAGGGAGAGAAATCCTGAGGGCTGCAGCACACGGGGATGGCACCTGGGGTTGCTGCTTCATGGACCAGGCACCAAGCAGGAGCTGCTCCGAGCCCTTCCCACCCCTCAGCTGTCTCACACCCTGCAGGGCTGTGCCATTTCCAAAGCCCTCAGGGGCATGGATGGGACTGCACAGGATGGCTTGTGGACCTGTCCCCAAAAAATACACCTTGCTGCAGAGTTACAGAAATGATTTTAAAATTAAAATTAAATCTGCGGAGTAGTTTCAGCTGAAGAAGAAAATAAAGAGATTTAGACAAGATTGACACGTTTGAATTTTCCAGTTTAAAACAAATGAAAATTAGAAAATTGGAAAAAATGTAAAACTAAGAACATAAAATGTAAGTAAAATATTAGTAAAATGAAGTAAGAAGTTTTGTTCCAAGTAGAACAAGATGTCTTAGTTGTACAACACTCCTCCTCACAGTGATACTTCTTTATTTGATTTTATTAAGCAATTACACAGGCAAATATACTTGGGGTTCATGTGAGACAACTGTGCCAAACATTAAAGTTCAGACTTTGAATCAAAAAGAATTAAAAAGTCTACAGTCTGCACAGTTCTGAGTGCAACTAACTGTTCTGTAGTACAGTTATCTGGAAGGACATAGAGCCAGACAAGAACCCTGCCCCTAAATTATTGTATGCATTTTTAGTAACCACCCAGATTTAGCTAAATGACTGAGTTCCCCATGTGCTGTGTCAAATCCTGTTGTATGATGTTACTTACCCTGATACGTATCAGTCGCAATTACTGTCTGCTTTCAGGTAGATGTTACTATGTCACTTGGAACAATAACAAAGAAAACAAAATCCTCTTCCTCTTTGAGTGAAGATTGCATCTTCCCAGCATGGGAAATGAGTCTATCATATGCTTCAGGACATTCATCTTTTTAATTTAGGGAGGTATCCTGGGCAAAGCTTGCCACATTCAGAGAGGCAGTTTTAAATCCATGAACTCTTTCCATGCTTTCTACTGATATTAAAGAGACCAGACCAATGTTTCTTGATGAAAACAATTGCTCGTCAGATGAAAATACTGTAATGAAGATACTAATGGGTGCTAAAAGTGAGAAGCTGACCACTAGTTACTCAACTGAGACTGATACTACAAGCCAATGGAAAAACCACCTGTATTGTTGTGCGTTTTCTGCTTCACAATTTATGCAGCTTGGAGGAATACAGCAGTTGTGTATTTTACTCTCTTGAAATGCAACATGTGGTTGGGTTCACACAAGAAACTGGATTTGAAATCTCTCTGATGTCTGTGTCAGGTAACCCCACACTGTGGCAGTCCCTGCATAGCTCACAAAGCCTTCCCAAGCACTATGCTCTTCTCATCCCTTCTTCCACTTGTATATCCAATTATTTATTTATTCAGTGACCCTCTGTAGAAGGAGCTGTACTATATTTTTTCATTGTTAAGCTGAGTGATTCTGCCTGTAGTCTCTGAGCCATGTGATTCCTTGAGATCCCCAGAGTCATCTGGGAAGCTGTGATGGACCAAATCATCTGCTCTATAAATCAGATTTTCGCCCTGCAGGCCAGTGAAAACCTTGAAAATCAAGATATGTAGTTACCTGCCAAAGTAAGTGTAGGTACCTGGATTTTCGAAATTGCTGCCTTCAGTTCCTTACTGAGACTCCACTCCTGGACTTTCAATACGTGTTAATATTTTCCTTCTTATATGGAAGGCAGAAATAAGTACTTTTTTGTTGTTACCCCTAAGAAATTTTTCACCTCAAATTTTCAGAATGGCTTAGGGAAAAGGCTCCTCCCTCCACTAAAAAGGTCTTGAACAAGTATCTATGAAAGAGTTAAGAAGGTCACTTTTCCTGTGTTGTTCATTAGCTTTGTATCCGTCACAGCCATAAATTGTGAAAAACACTGCTTAAAATACTTCTATGATTCCTCAATGTTACCCACAAGCTCTGTTGCATGTGTAATAACACACCACTCAGTACAGAAGAGTAAATCAGACTGTGGTTTTAAGCTGTCCATCCTTACTGGCAGCATTGCATGTGGGGCAGCCTCTGCAATTGTGTCCTTCCAAGGCAATATCTGTTCATCTTGAGTTTCCACCCTTTTTCTTTGAAAAGGACACTTTGCAATGATCTCTTTTTCATCAGCTCTCTACTGTGTGGCTGTTTCATAGGCACAGAAAATTGCTGCAATCCAGCACGTGAAATTTATTTTGAAGAGCCATCTGTAAATTAAGAGGTATTAGAACACAGCTGAACTGGAGCCTGTTTAAGAACAGAGTCTCTCTCTCTTCAGAGACAACCTAATAATTGTTTGTGCAGTGCCTTGCACATTGAAACTCCTGCTGGAAACATCTCTAGCACTAAAATCCTGCCTACAACCATTCTCTGGCATGGATCCCCTGTTATTAAACTCTTTTCCATTCTGAAAGAGGGGGTGGTTGCATCCAGGCTGCCTGTTGGAAGTAGGCAGTGAGCTTTACTAAATCTTGGAATTTTTTACTTGTCACAGGCCAGAAATGTGCCAGGAGTTGTTTCATAATCAAATGACAGAGATGATGGCTTCTGGTGTCCAGCAATGCTCCGTGGGATTGTTTAATTTACTGGCATAGACACAGGCTGTTTGTCTGTTACCGCTTGGAGTTAATATAAATGCTAAATGCTAATAGGCAGACTAGTGGTACCCTAACTTACCTTGCAATATATTTTACTCCATGAACATTTAATTTGGCTTGTCAATCAACAAGATTAACTAACTCACAGACCAGATTATTGATGGGTTTTATTGACAGACTACCCAGTTGGGTCAGAACATAATGTAGAAAGTTGGGTCAGAACATAATGAGCCCAAATCAGGTTTTTCTTTTCCCAACAGCACCCTTCAGAGAATCAAAGGATGGTTTGGATTGGAAGGAGCCATAAAGATCGCCTGCATCCCACCCCGCTGCCATGGGAAGGGACATCTTCCACTAGATCAAGTTGTTCAAAACCCCAACTAACCTCACCTTGAACACTTCCAGGGATTCCACAGCTCACCCACATGGCTGCAAAGTCACAGTCTTCTTGTTTGCTCATTTCATGCTGCCATTTTGGACGAGCCATCTGGGCCATGTGGACAGGAGATGTGAAAGCCAGCAGCTTGCTTTGGAGGCTGGTGATCAGATCATGCCTTGGAGAGTTGGGAGAAGGAGGCCTGAAGCCCCTCAAATTGAAGAGTCTGGGACCCTCCCCTCCTAGGAGTGTACTTGAAACATTAAACTACCATTAAAAAATTGATGGAATCTTTTCTGCAGGATGTTTTGTTATTGTTTTGGGGTTTGTGGGGCTTGTTGGTGTTTTTCTTTTTAATTGTTTTTATTTCTTCTTCTTTTTCTTTACTCTCAGAAGAGGAGTCTATGCTCTAGAGCTTTTTCTGCCTTTTTTTTTTTTTTTTTTTGGCCTGGAATAAGGCCTCCTCATCCCTACACTGAAACCCTTTCCTATCCAGGAGCTCAAGCAAACTCCTGGCTTAGCATGTAGGAGCCCTGAGTTGCCCTCAGGAGGTGTCTGATCTCGTTCTTGCTTGTGTTGGGAAGTCTGGGTGTCTGAGCTATTCTACTAGAGCCAATTACCTACCTCTTAGACATCAGGGCAGATAAGTCAGGCACCTGAAGATGGATGGTGTAACTCAGAAACCACTTCAGACTTTACCTTCCACCTATACAGGTTTTTGTTATACCTGCATTAGAACACCAGTGGTTTAAACTGACAGACTCTGCTCTGAAGGATTTATTCTGTCCTGGATTCAGATGGATATGAGTGAACATGGCTGTGGGCAAACCCTGACATCACCTGTAAATCATGCTGGTTTCTGTGACTTCATACAGGCCACCAGTAATCATGGCCTCAGACCTGCAGCTCCCAAACTGACCTGTCAGGCAGTCACTGGGCCTGCAAATTAAAGACAGTCCTAAAAATAAGGATCATAAATGTTTCAGGCTAATTTGTTCTGTAAAGCTAGATTAATAAAAAGCTGCTCCTCTGTTAAAACATCATCTACTATGGAGCAGCCCACAAAGAATTACAACAGGCGATTTTTATCTCTTTCCCACTCCTTCTCATTCCACCAAAAAGAAGGATTCATGTAGGAAAGTGCTGACACTTCCTTAATCAAAGCTGTGTGAATTGCTCACATCAGTGTAATTTTATTATTCTGTTGCCTGGATACTTTAATAATAATTATACTAATAATAATTGTGATGATGATGCAAAATCTTATTAAGTCATTGAAGGATAATGCTTTGTTTTTCTACATTTATTTTTAAATTTATTGAGGAAGCCTGTTAACACTACAAGAAGAGACAGTATATATAGTCTATAAATGGGAAGGGAAATTCATAACAAAAAATATCCCCGTGGTTGGTACATTAAACACCCTGTGGTTCCAAAAAGGATCCAAATGCTATGAGCACCTTGGAGAACATCAAACAGAGACTAGAAGGAAAGAAGTGTGCTACAAATACGTCACTGACTGTTGGGATATGGTGATAGATCAAAATCTACCCTGCCCTGTGGAGCCAAGTTTGGGAGGGTTTTTGCATGCTGTTCTCTGGCAAGGCTCAAATTTGGCAATTATTTATTTAAACAAACACAGAAAAATACCACTGTTCAGGAATGGGACATCATCTACCTTTGGCTTCAAATGCATTGCCCAAAGTGGTTTTGGATCAGTTGACTCCTAGGGCCTCTTCTTCCCTGTTTCCGTTGTGATAAAGCAGCAGTGCTCCTGCTCATGGCTTGTGCAAAATTATGATGTTTAATCTGTTTGTTCATGGAAATTGACTTTTGTCTGAATATAAAAAAAGCTGTCTACAACTATTTTTATCTCATTGACAATCAGCCTCATAATTACTTCCTAAAGCTGCTACCCAAAGCAGCCTCTTTTACCACGTCACAATTCAGGTGTTAAAAAACCCCATTTAAGACCCAAATGAAATAATCTCGATGTGATATTGCAGAGGTTAACCCTTGTTCTCTAGATATTCTCTAGCCATGAGCTAGTGTGGGATTAGTTAACATTGATGACCAAACTTCAAAATCATGCATGTCAGCTTTAAATGACTGTTGCTGTATTGGGAATTTCATCTTGAAAGTGCTTTGTGATGGGGAGTCATGGGGAGAAACTTTGTAGAAATAAATCACCTCTTATGAGAAGCAATATGAATTGGGTCAGAGGAAGAAGCCAAGAAGGCTGGACATCAAATGCTACAAGGAGGACAAGCATAGTAAGAAAAATAATCCTAATGGCAAAACCAAGTATTTTGCAGCTGAAATGGAAACGCTTTAGAAAGACAGAATTAGAGAGATTTAGTTGATACTTAACTTTCTATCTGCAATCAAAGGCTCAAAAAAAATGAAATCAATGAAAACAAACCAGGGTATCCTTGCCACATTTAAATGCTTTCAGTTAATTCAAGTGGCAGAGTATAGGTATGAAATTGCACCATAAAAATTTTAAGTGTATAGAATTCAAACCCCAAAAATGGAATTCAGAGAAAGATTTTTCAGCATTTGACTGCCAAGGGAAAATTTAATTGTAGAACAGACTGTGATTTTAATGCTGAAGACCTGTTTAGGAGGAAGCTTCAGTGAGAAGTCATTGTGAGAAACCAAGATACACTGAAGTCATAATAAACCTTTGACAGAGACTAATAAGAGATCCAGAATTAACCCAACATGTCTGTTTTGAATTTTCCAGCCAAATTAAATGGAGTCCACCATTACTTTTGTAGTGAGCAGAAGGTGATCTGGTAGCCTGAATCTGACGGAGAGGGCAATATGTCTCTAAATAGTTCAGAGGCAGGAAAATGTGAATTTGACTCAGGGCAGACTATCCCCAGACATTCCTCATGAACTTCAATGCAGCAGAACACTCCAGGGGTGTCTACCTAATGCAGTCCATTCATTAACTAAATTTTCACTAGGCACCAGTACATGAGCTGTGGCATTACTGAGAAGACTGGCATTAAAAAAGGAGGTGTTGTGGTGAAAAGTGTTTCTTTACTGCAGTATATATTTGCATTTCATGTGTAGGAAAAATAATCTCTAAACTGCAACACTTTTAACAGTGGTGTAAAAATGAGTGCCGGGTTAGAAGTATGTCAAGCTTAATTTTCCAAAGAAGGTGTTTTGTTGGACAAAGCAGGGGCTAAAATCCTTTAGGACATGCCTAAAGACATATTTCAGAGGATGCAGAAGCTACCTACAGGGTTCAGGTGTCAGGGAATTTACCATAAATCTGGTTTCTTCTAAAGCTAAAAGAGGACATAGCTAGCTAGCTAGCTAGCTAGATCAGTCTGTTAAGCAGTAGAAAAAGTAAAAGAAAACAAATGGTAGAAATGAAAGCTAAAATCCTCTCCTTGTGTACAGACAGGTAAGACAGGAGCATTTGCTATTGCCAACAAAGAGAAAGAGAAATGTGTTTATTTGTATGATAATAATTTTTTACACAATAACAAGGTATTTTTCTGGGTGGATATTCCAGCAGACTGAGTTGGAAGAAAAGAACACATATTTATGTTCTTGGAAGACAATACATTTTGAGAGCACTGTTTACATACTGAAATGTTTCACCAGTAACCAAAACATAATTTTCTCTGTATATGGAGTGTAAACATTTATTGAGATGACATTTTGTTTGGGGGAAGAGGAGTGAGAGTTCACAGACAAAAGCTCTAGGTGAGGAAGAAATCTGGAGCTGAGTAAGCTAATAAAAAGTGTACTACACAGTAGGAATAACACTTCCTTGGGAGAAGCTGAGGAGTAGGTTATAGGGTATAGCCAACCAGACTACTGCCAACATGACTGTCACAGTGAAGAAGAAATAGAAAGGCTGTACAGAGATTTACACCTATCTATAGATTCACTTTCTCTCCTCAAACCATCAGCCAGAGAGTACTCACTACAGCACTGGCCAGAGGAGAAATTTCCACATGTAGAATTTTGGTCTACTTGTAATAAATAAATAAAAACATTCAAACCAAAAGATCCTCTTTAGGTCAGCAGCAACATACATAATAAGCGTGTAACAAAGCAAGTTTACCCAGAACTGTCTCTGTACCAGATAATCTCCCTCCTCTGGCCCCCATGCCAGGTGTCCTACCTCTGACCCCCTTCTCTCACCCAATTTGTTCTTGCTCCTCTCAGTCACCCCTGCTGTGCTCCACCTCTAATTTTGTGCCAGACACCTCTGGGTACAAATCCTCCAGCATTTATTTTTGAGGTACAATATCTCTGAGGCATGTGGGTAAAATGCACAAGACATTAAACTGAATAAAAAAAGGATGCAGCCCTGAGTTGCTGCCATAATGACCCTGAAAGCCAGGAATTTGGGGCACTTCCACAAGAGAATTTCACGTGCTTGTCAGATCAGTATAGTCAAAACTGGAGGCCACTGGGTGACAAAAATAGTAATGAATTTTCAAATCTTCTATAAATTTAAAACTGGTTTTGAAATTAGTAATCCCGGAGACAGAAAAGAACTAGAACACTTTATTTTCTCCACCTGAAGAATTTTTTTCCCCTTTTCATTCTATTGGTTTTTTGTTTAGTTGTTTTTTTTTTGTTGTTTTTTTTTTTTTTTTTTGTTTTGTTTTTTTTTTATCTTTCTTTTATTCTTTTCTTGTTGCTTCCTTTATTCCTTTGTTCCTCTTGTTTTCTTTGCCTTCTTTCCAAAGCTCAGGCTGAATTTTGAATACTAACCCAAAGGGATTTTTTTTTTTATTTTTCTGAATACTGTCTCCAGAATATTTGCTGACTAGTCTCTAGAACATTTTGCTGACTACAGTCAGACTTAGGCACCATGTGTGTCAACATTATTTTAAAAGGACCTTGTCTGCTTGCAGAAGTGTAGGCTGGAATTGTTGTATCTATAGTTTGGGCTGAGGCCTATAGTAAATATGTAGGTGATTAGCATACAGTGGCCAGGATAAATATGCTCAGGTATCTGAGAAATGTGTTGGAATCATATTATGCCGTCTAAACACACCCTAAGAAATCCTGGCAAAACCACTCCTTAAGCCATTCTCTTTTGTGGTTGCACTGTGCAGCTCACAGATACAAGTTGTCCAGAACATAATACATTTTCTGACTCTTTGAGCATCCTGTTTTTATTTGTTTCCTCCTGGAAGAAATTCCTTTTAATTTTTTCTCATGGCTCTCCTCAAGATTTACTGTCAGTATTTTGCCTACTCTTTCCACTGTTTTCTTACAAATCCTGTTACATGGAACAAAGTAAATCTTTAGGTAGAAAAAACCCCAACAATATCTGCAGGGAATCTCTTGAAATTAGACAGATGTCCTTCTGCCCCAAAGTCTTCTCTGTGCACTGTCCTTTGCTTGTCACCATGTCCTGATCTACAGCAGCCTGCATTTTTGGGACTCTTGCTTGCCATTGCCCTGGGTTTCCCCAGCTTTTTACTTGCAGTAGTTATATAACCCCATTATTATATATAATTATATCTTATTAATGATTAATCTGCTAAGTGTTAACATTTACCATCCCAGGAGGAAGGAGCTCTTAAAACTGTACCTTTCATCTAGCTAAAATTAATCTGACATATATGTATTACACCTCAGAAAAAGCTGACTTCATTGAAGTTGTCTTATGCAACTCCATCATGCAATCTGCATGACACTTCATGACTCTACAAATATCACCTTGAGCTGACAATGCTAGGGAGACATTTTGTTCTAGGATAAATCTAGGTTACACCAGGATGACAAAAAGATATATCCTCTGTCTTCAATTTGTCATGGTATCATAACTTTACAGGCTCTGTTGACTGAACATTCCTCTTACTTGCACAATCAAAATCCTGTGAGTTCATTGTGATTTGTTATACATCTCCAATTTCTTCTCCACTTAAACAGGTAGTGCCTGTCAAGGGCCCAACACAAGGAGTGTGAATGATGTGGAGAATTTGAGGCCTCAGGCACCAGGGTAAAACAAACAGTCCAAGAGTAATGGTGTCAAGGAGAAGGTGGTGGAGAGAAAGCAAGGAGATCAAAAAGGCCAAAAAACTTGGTAGGAACAGAAGGAAAAGGTCTTCACAGCCCCTCTGTGCTGCACAGAGGTGCTGCAGGGATGGTAGAGTCAGCAGGCAAAGGCTATGACAAAATCACACAGAATCACAGAATCACAGAATTACAGAATTACAGAATCACAGATTTAACTAGGTTGGAAAAGACCTTTGGGCCTAGCCCTGGGTCAGAGCCCTCTGCCCCTCTCAGGACTCTCTTTTCTTTCTTCATTACATGCCTCTGATCTTCTCAAATTTCCCTCTTCCTCTTCCACCCATTTATTCATCCTGTGGCCAAATTCCTTGATAGCAGCTAAGAGTCTTCTCTGAGGCTGTGCTGGACAACCTGCCTTACCATGGAGGCCTCCCGAGTGGGCTACTGCAGAGTTTGAAAGAGCTCTTTGTGAAAAGGCTCTGTGCAGTGAGGGGCTGGATTTTATGTGTGTTATAAGGAAAGCTGAGGTGTGAACAGAGTGAAGAGTGAAGAGCCTGGAAAAATGGAGAGTCAGTACTCAGGACAAGCCTACGCTCTGTCCTTCTAGGCAAAGGGGAATCTCTTGGCTAAAACAGATAATTTTGAACCTCAGTTTGTAGTGAAGACATCTCAGCATAGTCTTCCTCTTTGTCCTGCTTAGTGTAGGATCGCCTACCTAGAACTTGGTGTTGGGTGAGAATTTGATTAATAATTTGTTGTTAGTCAGTTTCTAAAATAGATGAAGATATAGAGGCAATTGGACGCCACAGCTCAAGTGAGGGCAAATTGTAGAAAAAATAAATAGTCCACAATCTACACAATCTAGGTAGATGAATTTGTGCTCTGTAGCTGTGTGCAACATTTTTCACTCTGCAAATTTGTAGCCAATCAATAATGTATTCTCATGAATTCAACATTTCACTATTGACTCCACCAGGCAGGATCAAATCCCACTGATGCATGAACATGTTAATACAATGGATTGTTGATTACCACTGATGCACCTTCACATGGAAGTGCTTTACTCTGAATGTTAAGGATGAGAGTCCAAGTATATGTCTCAAAGTAAACACTTTCTGAGGAGACTGACTGCTGTGAGAAGTATTAGCTGGAGGAAGAGCAAGTTTCAAGAAATGAGAGGTCTACTTTGCACAGTAGCCTTGGGGGACAGAAAGATTTTTAAGCCTACTTGTTCTGAAATCCTTTTGTCTCTGAATGCTTTGTTCTTAGTACTAAATAAACAATAGTTTGCATAAATAGGTTTCTGATCACTGCCTACACCATTGATCACAACTTGCTTCAGGGAGAACCTGTGGGTGCTGGAACTGAGTCACATCTCGGGGCTCAGCACACCTGTGACTGGGGCTCAGCTCCTGAGCAACAGGAGCAGCAATGACTCCACGCCTGATGGTTGAAGGAGTACAGAATAGGCAGGGATGAAGAGGGAAGGCTGTCCCCCAGACTGTGTCATGTCCAGAGACATCTTTGGTTGAGGTTCACTGGTGTTGCTGACTGTGCTATGAGCTGAGGGAAAACGATGAGTGCAGTTGTTCATGAGGCTGCTCATGTAAATGTTTAAAATGTTGGCATTAAATATTGTAGTTACTAATTAATAATATGCATTTATATAGCACCATAAATGTCCATGGCACTTTACAGATAACAATATTTCTAACTGTTGGGAATATTAAGTCTAAGTACTTGGAAGACAGCCAAACAATATAAGCAGATAAGGTCTTCTGTTTGTATCTGTAATTTGGTGAGTTCTTTTGATTTTCCTTCTAGATGGAAAACACTAAGGGCAGTGCTTACTTACTTCCTATTTCTATGACCTTTGAGTGACCAAAATAAATGTATTTAAACACCCTAGGGACATTGTTTTTAAAACAATTATGGATGATTTTGTGTTAGCCTGATTCTGGATATCACTACAATCCTTGTGCACAGTGGGAAAAGTACCAGTGGGAAAGTGCTTAGCTCTAGTGATTTTTAATGAAAGAAAAGTAAAAATATCTGTGTCTTGTGGTGCTATGGGTAAATATGCTCATTTATGTAACAGATTTATCCAGGGGAAAACAAATTTTGGTGAGAGGAAAGCTAACTCTTTAAACACCACTGAGCTAGAACAATAGTCCATACTGAATAAAACACTGTATTAGCCAGGAGGTGTAACTTTCATCTATGGCCCCTGGCGCAAAGGAATGCATTTCTGGCAAGAACAGCAGCAAGCTCTGGCTTAATGACCCTAGACTACCTGGGGCATAGGAGTGAAGGAGGCTTAATTAGGCAGCAGGTCTAGGGTAGTTGGGAGATATGGCACTGCACATAGATGCTGCTTTTCTGAGTTCTTGGAGACTTGTTATGAGAAAAATACATGTCCTTTGCCAAGCCCAAAGGGGAGAGAGCTTAGCACAGGGGTGGAGACTTGGTCTCTCCACAGGTGGCAAAGATTCAGGAGCACATGGCATCTGTGCAAATCCCATATCAGACACACACATGCAAATCACAGGGAGAGAGGTGAGCTGGTTACTCCTGTCCACCCTCTTGCATTTCAGGGGGCAGGGGACCTGCTGAATACAACATAGAGAACACCTTGAATTGTCCTCTACATCCCTCCTACAGAAAAACTGCTAAAGAGTGTAATGACTTGGTAAGCTCCTGGAGAAGACATTCAGGGTGAGCAGGACTGTCCCTAAAGCTAAAGGAAGCTGAGAGAGCTTGGCTCTCCATCTGCTGCTATAAAGAAGAGAACTTTCATCCTTCTCCTTGGCTGGACTGCAGAACAGCATTGCACCATCATTTCTGATGGTTTATGAACCCTGTGGTGAGGTGTCTCTCTCTTGTTCCCACCTATTTTTACCTCTATGTTAGGCTCTTTTTCTGTTTTCTCTAGGCTGCTCCTCTTTTCTCTCTGCTTTTCCTCAGAGTGTTTATTTTGAAAGTAGAATTAAGTGTGCTCTTGGTGCTTATGATTTTCAGGGCAGATGCCCCATATACATGGAAAACTGACCAGGAAATATAATGAGCTCCAAAGCTACTAAATGCTAGTAGAGAAAATCAGTGAGGGTATTTCTCCAAGCTTGGCCAGGATTAGAGGGTGCTGCATCATAGGAAAGCACTTTTCTCCTTTGAAAGGCCATGTTCACCCTGGTTAGCAGATTGGATGCACCTTGACAGACAATGTGATGGGACCTATTCTTGCTGAATTTGGAAGTGGGTTCCCATCTGAAATATGAGCAACAGCATAGCCAAACAAAGGATTTCTCACATTTCTTTGAAACTTAAATCTCTGCCTTGTAGACATCTAAAATGTTTGACTGGTTTTTCTTCCCTTCTGGTTTTATGCTGACCATGAACCTCATGAGAAAACTTGCTCCTGTGCATTCCAGTGGTTTAAACAACTATTTTTTTTAAAGTCTTCTGAGGTCAGAGGAAGAATTCCAAGTCTTTTGAGGTTCTACCTCTAAAAGGCAATTTTTAAAGAGAAGAAAATTCATGTATGAATTTTGTCTTCAGATTCTGCTTCAGTAAGTCTCCAAGTTCAAGGCCCAGGCCCACATTAAGGGTTTTAAATACCTTTCTTGACTAAAAAGAAATTATGCAAAGATATTACTTCCTTACCTTCCAGATCTGGGCTCTGTAGGTGTTCACACTGATGACTGTTTACTTTATTAGATACAAATAAAGTGGTTTTTGTTTACTGTGTTTCCCTTCTAGTATTCCTGCTGCTCTTGACATACCTCTAGAGGAACATATTGGATTTTACTCTTGTTCTCATCTCCTCAGCAGGGCCAGCAATTGAGTTCTGCATTTGTTCTGCAGAGCACACCCTCTCATCCTGACTGTGGCAGCCCTGTGCTGTGGTGCCTGTTGCACAGTGCATTTCTGCCTGCTGAAGGATGTACACTACCCACAGGTAAAGGGGCTGAAGAGAAAACCATAAGATCCAAGGAATCATGCAAATGGACGTTGAACCTCAGGGGTTAATACAGTTGTCTGGTACAGGTTTCTCTTTAGTTCTTTCATTTATACTGCATTAAGAGAGTAATGAAATTTGAAGTAGCACCTCTGTACCTTTGACAGGCACAATGAGCCATGGATCACTTCTGAAAACCTAATATGCCTGGGAAAATAAATGGCATAAACTGTAAACAAAATATATTTCAATGATGCATTGATAAGAAAAAACTGGTATTGCAGCTTTCTGGGAAATAGGTATCATTCCCAGTAGTGATATTTTGCATATTTTAGTCAGGACTGGGAACCACAGAAGATACAGAGCTTTCCTGTCAGGACTTGATTGTAGGATTTGTGCATAGTGAAGTGTGCCAAACCCTACCCTTATTAACTGTTTGACTATTCCTACAGGCCCGTACATATAATCTATGTGGTTGCAAAACAGGAACAATTGCAGGACAAAGAACATACTGTTAAATTAAAGAGTTTCATAGTTATTGCCTGCAGTATGTAAGGCGAAAAAATGTAGCAGGAGATTGTGAAGGCATGTATATAAAGCTGAAAGAAAAGAGAATGCCGAGTTCAAGGAACTTGCCGAGTTCCTGTTCCTGACACTGAGAAAGTAAATGAACAGCTGCTTTAACCTACTTCCTAACTGAACTATATTGTGTTTACCTTATTAGTTGGCAGTATGCTTTGATTTAGAACAAAATATCCATTGAAGAAATGTTTGACATAGTTTGACGTTGTACCTGTTTGCTTACCCCAAGTCCCAGTGTTCCAATGATCTTTCACTCCTGCCTGATGGCTAGAGAGATTTGGGGGTCCCATTTTGTTCCTGTCGGTGCATGGGCACCTTGAGCCATGTAAAAAACAGTAACCTAATTCTGTTTCCTGGATGCTTGCTATTTAGGTAAGAATACTGGCTGATCAAATCTCCATTGTCTCCATGACTGTGATTGCACCCAGCTACAGGTAATTTTTTATCACATTTGTAGCAGTTTTTTCCATATTACTTTCTACCATTTTTGTAGTTCTTTGCCTGCCTGGTTTTGGCATTAAGCAAGCAGATGATTTAGCAAGTAGGAACGAGCTTACCTCCTACTGCTGTGCTGGGAAATATTTCAGCTCTGCCCTAGCCCTATGGCAGAGTCAAAATTCCTGTTTCTCTCAATTGTTTCTTCTCAGTTCTGCAGCAGAATTCAGGCATTAACCACCTCTGCTGGCTCTGGTGACTCCAAGGGATTGTGATCCACTGCACAGCTCTCAGAAAAATGGAAATCCAAAAGGCTGGCATTGGATTCCCAAAAGCAGAACTCTAACATCAATAAGGATAATATGAGAAAATGTGAGTTTCATGAATGACCCATAAAATCTTCGTTTGATGTCAAGTTCAAACTACATTTCTTAAAAATTTGGGCTACACATCTAAGAGGAGAAAGCCATGTTCTCATTCTATTTAATATACATTATTATTCCTGCTTTGCACCTAGTTTATGATCTTTATCTTAAAAACCCTACTCCTGATGTCACCAAGTAGGATTAAATCTGACCAGGCTCTGCCACTGTAACTTCGCCCTTGTATCTTCAAGTAAAACAGTGCAGCTTGCACCACCAGTTTCCTATGAGGCATTTTCAGAAGACTTTGATCATCACTGATCTATTTTACATTTAGTTGCATCAGTGACATAAAGATGAAAGTCTTCTGGTCTCATTGCTGTTCTTTCAAGCTCTCTGAACTCTCACTAGCTGTGCTCAGCAATTAGAGTTTGGCCTTCATTTAGTGGCACCTTTGTTTGGCTGCTGATAGGCATAAACTTTATCTGCTGTGGAGGTTTACACTATTGGAAGAACCGGCCTGATGCACTGGCAAATGCTTCAGTGGTCAGCAGGAAGCAGGGTCCAAACTAGAAACTTCATTATCCACTGACTCTGTTGGATAGTGGTCAGAAAGGCTCTTTCCTCCCGTTTTATTTAGCGTGGATATTTTCTCTGAAATGATCCTGTATTGCCAAAATAGGTACCTGAGATTGTGCCAAAACATTGAACTTCAGGGAAGTTTGAGAAATGATGTATTTGGATAATACTGTGGTATGTGGGTGTTAAGTTCCTAGTAGGTTCCAGCTGACTTACAAAGAATCTCAAGAACGGGAAACCTGGTCTCCTGTGTGGCAACAGAAAATTTCATTTAAGGACAGATCATATGACTGTAGCATTGTAGGAAGGAGATAGAATAAAGATTAATATAGAAATTAAAACTGCAATTTTGTGTCACATAATTTGATTGAGGGAAGAAATTAGAGTAGTTTGAGATCTAAAAGGCCCATCTTTTCCATTTTTGAATTCTTACTATCTCTAGAGAAAATGGAAATATGAAAGAAACCTCCATACCACTGGATAGGCCAAAGTCCCATTTTAGATATTCAGAATTAGTAGCAAAAGGGAAGTCAATAAAAATACTTTGCCTCCAGAGAAATGAAGCAACAGAGACCTATGATTATTGTATTTTGGTAAACATCTAAATATACTGCCAAATGAGTACAGTTTTTAATATAGAAAAGATGTCATAAAAAGGGAACTTTAAAATAATCAGGTTTTCCCAAGAAACTAGACAGAAATGAAACAATGGCTGACATCTTGAAAAGGGATTTGATGAGTTGAGCAACCTGATCCAGATTTGCTATCAGTGCTGCTTTGAACAAGGGACTAATGGACCTCTAGAAGTCTCTCCTAACCTCAATTTTCTATGAATTTATCAACTGACCCTTTGAGAAGAGGACACTAATACAAAACATCAGGGATTACTCTTGACACACGTTGCCAAATTTTTCATTAGTGACCTTAACATAAACCGTAAGAACATGTAAATTAAATTAGCTGTTGACACAAAGCTGAGAGGCATTATCAATACAGCAGAGAATCAGAATATGGAAGGCAAAGAAGAATTTTGATGAGTGAGCTAATAGAAATGGATGTGTGTAGCTACATGAGGTGCAAGGTCATGTGCTTAGTGAATAATCACAACAATTTCCATTATAAACTTTGTTTACATCTATTGAAAAGGACAGAGAACAAAATAGTGTGCACTAGTCAATCATGGGCTAATTAGGTGTAACTGTTGTGATGTGGCTGTAAAATGAGCAAATGCCACACAGCAGATAAGGCATTTTGAGTAGTGATAAGGAGAAACTGATACTATTGTTCTTAATTTAAAAAACCACAAACACACAAACAAAAACCCTGCCCCAAAACAAAAGCAACAGCAAAACACAAAACAAACCAGAGCTGAGAATAACAAAAACCTCAAAAATAAACTTTTCAAGAAAAGGCAATTTTTGTCATGACAACAAATGGGCATCAGCTGCCAACAGGTAGAAATTCAGATTGACAAAGAACATACCTAACTTTGAGACTACAGGATAGTGTGTCATTAGGAGCAGCAAGAGCTGTGGATGAGAGCACAACCTGTGCTAATGTCAGCTCCTAGCTCATCCTTTTTGGATGCTACTCTTTCTGCTCCCCCACATCCCTATTGTTGTTACGTGTTCCTTTGTGACATTCCAAAACCTTACAGGCAATGTTGATATCAATGAGTCAAGCCTGCTAATGGTCCCTGAAAGATGGCTTAATAATTCTCTGCCTTTCGCTCACAGTTATCAGAGTAAATTCAAAAGGGCTGCATGAGGTCACTGTCAATAGAGAGCTCAAAACCAAAGATAGTCCACTCCTCCAGCCACCAGACTGCATGTCTTCCCTCAAGAATGGGTATGCCTGCCCATGGTTAATGGAAGTATATCAGACTTTGCCTGCACCCATTTGCTATCTGAAATAATTGCATGTCATCAAAGTGTGAGCTCTCCTTTTCCCAGATTCTTATTTTTGTATAGTGCATCTGATAGTGTCTCTGTGAATTAGACGTGCTATGGCACATCAAGGCCCCATCCTGAAATGACAGCATATAGGGAGCCTGGTAGTGTACAAAGAAGCTATGGAAAAGGGAAATTATTTATTTGCAGTTAATTAATACATTCAACTATTTCTTGGAATCAACCATTAAACTAACAGAAAAAAAAATAGCAGGTTGCAGTAATTTAACATCTATTAATTGCCAAATAATATGGGTTTGTCCTAACTGAAGTTTACTTCTGAAATTTGAACACATTCAAGCACAGATATACAGTGTTCTCTGATCTGCAACTCTGGTGAAGAGCTATTGGCCAAAATAGCTCTGACCCAAAGCTTCAGACATCAATCCAAGCAATCTCAGACAAAGTCAGCAATTGACCACAATTCTGACTTCCCAGGCTCACAGTCCATGAGAGGATTTTGGAGTCAACAGTGTTTATTGTAACTTAAAAAAATCACATAGCCTTATGGACTTGATCAATTTCCTCATGCACACAATTTTATCTCAATTTAATTTAAAATAAATGCAGATCAGAAAATATGTTCTGTATGCGAGTCAGTAATATTCCTATCCCTGAACCTACCATTCCTGAACATGTGTTTGCAAAATGTGGATTTTATTTTTTATCAAGGCTGGCTTATTTGGTCCCAGTTTTCACATTTGGCCTTCTGGCATGCAGTGTGTATCATAAACTAAGTTCTATGTAAAATTTAAGTCTAGATCTATTATAAGTATTATTATGCATATTGAAATACACTGATGAATTGAGCATTCATATAGTATAAATCAGATTAATTAAGATCAATCTGAGTATGCTCACAGATCAGAATTAAAGGCTGATTGTTGGGGGCACAGAGTAATGAAGCCCAAGAAATGCTGTATACCCAAATGGTACAGTCCTGTGAAATCCTGTTATTGTTGCCCAGCTAAAGGAATTTTGTATTTAATTTACTTTCTTCTACAAAATACTTGAAGTCCTCAGCATTTCAGACTCAGCCCACATGTCACAGCTTACCTATGGTGCAGTGAATTTACTGGGAATTTACTAAAAAGAGAGACAGCCCAACTAGCCTTTCCTGTTTCAAAAACTCAAAATGTCGCTTGTGTGAAAATTTCAAGCCGTTAAGATGACCAGTCTTAAGGAATGTGGAGAAACACAATTGCTTCAGTCACTTGCTTATTCCCCTCATTACTGAACAGAGGGGTTTTCTTAATTTACAGAATATAACCCACTTTTGGGCAGTTTTGTTCTGTAAATCCCGTGTTTTCTGCATTTACTTCACCTCCCAGCTTGACTACAACCTTAGGTAATATCATAAATCAAACAATAAACAGGGTTCCTCACAGCTTGTATGCAAAAATGTAAGAAACATAGCATGACTTCTTTTGTATTAAAATACTGTCTAAGATCCATCTTTAGGAAATATCTACTGGAGTCTGTTGTAGACCGATGAAAGCAAGTCCTGGCTATGTTTCTAAGTAGCAGTGCATGAATCAGCTGTGATCCAGAAGATGTCTGACAGTGTTAGCATGGTGCTGAGTCCAAACTTACCTTGGGCTTGGCCAGACACAACTGCAGCTACCTGGTGGTATTGGACAGTGGATATATAATTACACTGAACCTATTGCGTCAGATTCTTCCCTCATTTACACCAGTCCAGCTTCTTGGAGGTCAGTAACTTTGAAGTGGTAAGAGAAGTATTTGGCTGAGTCCCTCAGTTTTATGCAAATGTTCTATGTAACATCAAAAAAGGAAATTTAGAGAGGAGCTGGAATAGCATTTAGAAATCAAGTCCAGAAAATGTCTGCCTGTTGTTGAAACAGGCAAACTACAGCTGCTGTCATTTAGCTGTCGAAGGAAGTTTTCCCTAAAAGGTATTTCAGAGTCTGATGTTCAAGGAAACTATCCCAACTTTCCTGTATTTACTTACCAAGAACTGAATTGTTCAGAAGTTTCAGTGCTTGAACAAGCTGCTACAATTTGAATAAGGGGTAACGTCCACGTTCAAACTGCTTTACTGTGGACATCAAATGTAAGTGTGATACAGGCAGCAGTTACCCTATCCATCAGGGTGTCTCATGCCACCTAAGCTGGGCACCTAGGATTCCCCAAATGGACAGTGGGCAATTCAGCTGCTCAGTCTATTGCTCTTCACTGACAATACAGGGAGTTTACTGAACACTTATAGGTGTGATTCATTTCTGAAAGACACCAAGTGGACATGTGGCTAGGTTTTGGGAAGCAGCAGGCAAAGTTTTATGCCTGGACAGGCTCTGGAGTCTGGTCTTTAATGTCCTGACATATGCAGGAGTCAGAATAGCAAATGGTGTTTTCATGCTGTCAGTATTAGGCACAGTCTGAGCACATCTAATAAATCCAGTCTCTCTGAGGTAGCACGTCAGATCCTCATTGTCTGCCTCGGAGCTGCAACAATTTAGATGCTTAGTAAAGCAAACCTGACTGTTCCTCGTAGGAGAAAAGGTTGAGCACAACTCTGAGCACGAGAGGCTGAGTAGATTTTTCACCACCTTCAATATCACACGGTCCTGAATACTGGTACAGGCCATCATTTTGGACCTAGAGGCTGTGTTTATAGATGTCCTAAATTCATTGTTATCTCTGCACCTACTTGGTGAGAAATGAAGTGACTCAGAAGATGTAAGCAAAGCAGAGAGCAGGGAGCTGTTGACACAGGTCAGCGGGAAAAGAAAGTACAAGGACTTGGGTGCAAAGGAGGTGATGAGCATGACTCTAAGCACCCAAATTCTACCAAAGACAGACGTGGCCCAAATTTTCTGGCAAGTGGTGGTGGTACATTCCTACACCCTGTGACTTGAGCCCACAGGCACTGCAACACGTGTGCTACCAGAGGTAAGGGAAGTGGTGTTGGACTTGCAGTGACCCTGGCCAGAGGTCAAGCACTAGTGCTTTCTTCCTGCCTGCCTACATACTGGGTGGTTTCACCTGACATTGAGCATTACCAAAAAGGAACCCCCGCAGTGCAGGGTGTGAGGCAATCAGCCAAACTGTTTCTCCTAAAATTGGATTTCATTGTACAGGTCTTTTTTATTCCTTCAGAGCTCATGCTTGAGAATTAATATGGCAATTATCGATCCCTTTTGTATGCTATGGAAAAGGAGGTTCTAATCCTCAGAAGTGGATTTGCTCTGATGACACATAAACAAAGCCCTCGAGGGAGGAAGGTAAAACATAAAGAGGTGTTGACAAGCTGAACACCACTTGGTTATGCAAACACAGATGTGGTAAAGGGCAAAGAGCAATAATTTTGCAGAAGTTGAAAGTGTGGGAACGCTGGCGGTTGCTCTTTAATGATTATAACACAAAGGAATGCTAGCAACTTCTCTCACTGACTTTACATTATCAAACTGAGTCAGTGATGAGTAATAAGATATACTATTGTAAGTATCCTTTAATGTACCAGCTCTTTATATACCAGCTCTTCATATAAAAATGTAAGGCTTTCTATGAAATATTGTGGTGGTCCTAATACCACCAGAGAACTCTTGTTTGCAGATGCAGTGCATCATTGTTTTCAGATCATACCTATTGGCTGTTGCCTTATTTGCTTATAAGTGAGCTGGGATTAGGAAAGTAAAATAGGAAAGAGGTAGAGATCTCATGGGTAAGCTTGTCAAAAGTGTGATTTATGTAGCTTTCCTTTCATGGGTGCCCAGTTTGAAAGACATCTGTCTTTCATCTTCTAAAAATTAAGCTCTTTGAAAGGGCATTTACAAGCTGATATGCATAGTTGTGCCTGTGTTTGTGTTTCTCAGGAAAAAAGGGAAGACTTTCAATATTTTCCCCTCCAAGTTTGTGTGTTTGTGTGTCCCCAGCACTTGTGTGATGGTACAGGTCCTGTACTCAAAAGCCAAAGTTGTTGTTTGCCAGGTGAAAGATAAAAGATTTCTGCAGCCACTCAAACACATTCCTCACCTATTGATTTCTACCTCTGCAGTCAGATCAGAGCCTGGCATTTGTTGCAGACCCCATCAGATTTGCACAACCTATTTTTATGGCCCTTGACCTTACGTGCTCCAAAGTGCTGGTGAGCTAAACACACGTCCCGAGCACAAGAATATTGTTAGAAGAGTGCATGTGAGTACACATGGCAGAAATAACATAGGGAAAGGGTCTGAGGGAACGTTTGCTGTCCTTTTATGACCTATCCAACAGAAAGAGTAGATAAGAGCTTTTGCTGTCAAATTTCCTTCCACTGGGTCAGTCTGCTAGTGAAACCAGCTAGTTTACAATAACTTATTTTGGAGAAACTGGAGTCAGATTTGCCTCTTCAGAGATTTAAGAGAAAAGGCTTTCTCTTCCCATTTTTCTGTGAATATTCCCATGTTAGAGCTCAGTAATTCAAGTCAGGACATGCAAGGAGCACGTTCCTTGAGGTATGCTCACAACTACACAGCCTGTCAGCAAGTGAAAATCCTTACGTTGCTACCTCCACCTAGGCAGAGAACTAGCACACAAATAAGGAGGATTCCATGCTGCTTGCTTTCCAGCTTTTTCTTTGGACGTGGCCAGGAGCTCATCCTCTCTGCTTTGCCCTGTAGTATGCAGGGACATCTAGTGGCTGAGCAATCCTGAACACAGTTTTGGGCCATGAATTACATAAGGAAGTAGGGATGCCTCATCTCATAATGAATTTAGCATGTCCTGAGAGTTGACATTCATGGGCATCTTCTGGGAAACAGATGGTCACTGCTGTGGGTCAGGCCTGACATGGCTAATGATGAAGAAACTGTGATATTTTATTAAATTGTGACCAGTTTAATCTGACTGTGTCCTCCTTAGTCGGCCAGGCCTTTGATCAAGGTCTATCAAACCTCTTATCTGTAGACCAAGCATACCACTCCACAAAAGCTGGAGATACTTTTTGGTAGCCTGTTCACTACCTTGGATTTCATTCTTTCATTTCTCACAGGCTTTCTCTTACGCAAAGGATTAATCTGGGAATGACTTCAAGTATGCTCTATCCCATGGACTGCTCTTTCCCCTGCTGCTTTGGTGGATGTTATCCCTGCTGCATCCCAGGCTGGTGCTCTCACTGGGGCCCTTGAGAAGTCCTGAGGAAATGTGTCTCCTGGCACTCTGCTGCCTGCTCTGCTCAGTCCTGCCAGTGTCTTACTCTTGGCTCCTGCTCTGCTGCACTCCAGATCTTGGCTGAAGTCCATACCTGAAGTCCATACCTGAGTGTGCTACCCAGTGAAGAGAGGACTTGAGGTTAGCCTCAGATCTACACTATACTGCCTGCACAGGTGCACACAAATGGCAAATAGAGTTGACATTTCTCACAAGTCCCTGCCCAAAATTTTTCCAGTTAGGGTAGTGATGAAAACAGGGAGTGGTGGAGGTTCTGATACATTCAGTCTGTATTGGTGTGGTTTTTGCAAAAGCAGCAAGGGAAAGCCCAGAGGTAAGTGTCCTTCCTGCTGATTTCTTTCATGCATTGCAGGGGTGATCCCCAGCTCCTAATAAAATTCTTAACGTGATTGACTTTAAAGAGCTGTGAGTCTCTGTGACTAACCACCGAGAAGAGTTGAGCCAATGCTTTAATGGCAATAATTTGAAGGTTTTTCTCATGAAGATCCAGGTAAAAGGATCTTCATCAGGCTATAGGTCTGCGTAATGCATATTTCTGAGATGCAACAGCTCAGCTGAAAAACATGAACTTCTAGAATTTCTTTGTGGGACCCTCACAAAAGCTTCACCAGCATCTGTTTGCCCTTTTTTGGGGCTGGTTCTTAAGGTTTTACCCACAACATTCTTCAGTAACAGATGCCAAGACATCTCCTGAGACATTTTTTGAATAGGAACATCCATCTGCACTGCATCCTTAGAAGCTGCGACTTGGCTTCTTTGTCTGCAGGGTGGTTAATCCTAATGAGGCAAGCACAGCAATTTGCTGAGCAGAGATATATGCTTATCAGATCCTATTACTGAGCTGATTCTCTTTTATAATTATTTATTCTGACTTCAGTAGATGAAGCAATGTGAAAACACTTAAACCCAGGGCTTTCATCAAGAAGACACAATCTCACACTCCCTGTGAACAACTGAAAGCTGCCTATATGGAAATGGCTAACTATACTGGTATTGCTGTCCCAGAATATCCTGCCAGTCAAACTTCCCATTCTCTTCTTATCTCAAGATAAATGCCCTGATTTAAATTATGTTGAGATGAGCTCCATAGAAAAGAAGTATTTTTTTAGAGGGACAGCAGTGTCCGCAGAGGGAGAATTTTACTGGCATAGCTAAACTAGTATAATTATACTGGCATAATTATGCTGGTAATTTTCCCTTTGTATACAAGCTATGAGTCTCAAATTGTGCTTCACTGGCAGAAGAGTCTCCTTTGTTGGAGAGATTCTTTAGGTCTGAATCAGGTCATTAATAAGTGCTTCAGCACTCAAGTCAATGCCTCACATTTTATAATGAGTTTTACTCTTTGCCTCCCAGAGAATCCCAGCTCTTGTAACAGACTCTACATGAAACCTCATTCTATGCTGAGGGAAAGCCAGCACAGGGGAGAAGTGTAGCAGTTACTTCCCATCAGCATCATCAGTGGTTACAAGGCCTTGTGGAGAGGGAGCTCACACACCATGAAATAGCAGCAGACTGCCATATGTGTGGCTTTGTTTCTTTGCCTTTCTATTTCTTCTGTTTTATATTTCCATGGCCTGTTTTTCTCCCTGCTAATGAGATTTCTGTTCAAAGGGGGACTCATAATACATATGAAAACAAAAGCTGTACATGATGGTTTATGAGAAGACATGAAAGCTCATAAAGTAGCCACGTGAAATGGCTTAACTAATTTGAACAGAAATATCTTCAATGACAATGAGTCATCAGGACCAAGATGGGCTGCCTCATGTGAAACATAACCGTGTCAAGTGGATGAAGCTGTAATACAGCCACAGCTTTTGCTAAATATAGCCAGATACACTTATCAGTTGAACTGGAAGTATGCAGAACAGCAAAATAAATGGCTTAAACAACCATTAGACAATAGAAAGCTAGACAAATATGGTAATTATATTTTCTATAAATAGCAAAATAAACTCACCAATCAGTGGGTTTTCTTTATTAGCAATTATTGCAGAATTAAATGAATGAGAAATTATTATAGGTTTTACAGAATTACAGAGAAACTGATTGGAGCTAATTGGGATCAGCCTCCTCTTATACAGCACTACTGCCAACACCTGCTGTCAGCTGTGGCTTTGTCTAGGCAAGTTGTGAAAATTCCTATGGATTGTGATTTTGCAGCATCTCTGGGCACCTCCTCCACTGTTACCCTCCTAGTAAAGCTTTTCCTTATGTCCAAACTGAACCTCCCCAGCCACACCTTGTGACCATTGCTCATTATTCACTTCATCGTCTCCCCTTCATCAAATAAAACAGCTTCTTCCATGTTATGTCATCTATCTTCTGGACCATTTTGGTATCTTTCTGCTGGGTCTGCACATCTCTCTTAACTTGGGAGTGGGAGCATCCACAGTGGGACACAGAATTTCAGGTGTGCAGATGTGGACTGAAATTTGATCTGCTGGACACACTCTTCCTGTTGCTGCTCAGGATGTGGTTTGTCTATTTACAGAGAGATATTTCTGTTGGCTCCTATTCAGCCTGGTGCCTACCTATCCCTTTCACCGGGTTTCTCCCCAGCAGCCAGTGTTCGAATGCCTGGGGTTGGCCCAGCCAAGTGCAGAACACCACACTTCACTGATATTTATAACATTTTTTGTTATCTCTGTCTTCAGGTTTATCAAAGACCAGCTTCTGTGAGGCTCTGCTTTTCACTGTGTCAGCCACTCCTAACTTCCCAGCTTCTTAAAAACTGATGAGGATTTATTATATTTTATTATTCAGATCATTGATACTGTTTGTTACTGGCCAACAGCTGCTTGATGGTTACCAATCAAGACATTGACTGGTAGCCTTTGAGATCAACAGTCCAGGCAGCTTTCATGACATCTGGTGGACTATAAATCCTCAGCTTCCAGATGAAGGGGCTGTGGAGGTCAGTCAGAAGTCCTAGTGAAATGAAGTATACTTTATCCAATATGCGCTCGTTATCCAAACAAGAAGACATTTCATCCCTAGAGGCAGTCAAGTCAGCCAGGCTTGATCTGCCCTTGGTAAACCCACACTAAATGTTGCACTTAGGACTCATATCAACAAGACCACACTTATTTTGCAGTATAAGAGAAAACAGTAGTATATCCACTAGATAGGTGGAATTACTGGCCAGTCTCCCCAGCAACTGATTCTGCCCTATAGCCCAGACTCAGGGCTTTCACTATGGCTCTTGAGAAGAGCCAAAGACAAGGTCTCTTGGTCCACTTTGCCTTCTATGCTTAGTCCTGCCAGGTTTCTCCTCTTGACTTTTGCTCTACTGCACTCTTGACCTTGGCTTGTATCCACATGGAGTGTGTGCTTCTGCATCCAAACAGATCAGGAGAAGAGTTAAAATCTGAGATTAGACTCAAACCTACACTACAATGCCTACATAATTGCACCCACAGAGGGCAAATAAAGTCGACATTTCTCACAAGTCCTTGCCAGGTGTGCTCCCAGTTGAGATTTTGAAGCCTAAGCCCACCAGGCAAACAACTTTGGAGCTTGTTTTCGTTGCAATTCGTCTCTGTCCTGGCTGGTCAGAGGTTTAGCAGTTCTTAATCTTAGATTCCTAGCTGAGCAAGTCATGAACCACAGGCAGGGTCTCTGTCTCCTTCTGCCATTAGGATCTACTAGACCATTGTACATTGTAAGGACTGTACATTTCTTTCAAACAACAAAATCAAACTATCATTGTATGTCATACAGGTTTATTAGATTTAAGAAGATATTGGTCTTGAATTCACAGATACTCCTGTGTTATAAATAATAATAACAACACACCTCTGTCCCCTGAAATTCTTTTTTTCTTGTTTTTCCAAGGAGAATATTAACACATGTGGCCAAATGGGATCCCCAGTGCTTTAGGTTTTACAGCCATACAGTCCTCACAATTCTTAATTCATAAATTCCAGCACTGTTTTCTCAAGGAATTCCTGTTTAAAGAGTGTCAAAACTCTTTGTGATTCTTCATGCTACTGTTTTGTCTTTCAAGTCAGACTCCATGCATGGAGCAGATAAAAAAATATATAAAAAATCTCTACTGAGTAAGTGACAACTTTGCCTCATTTTCCCAGTCTGCACTGGATGAGGAGAATGGATTGCATCCTTTAAGGGTTACCTACCAGGGGAATAAAGACTTTTAATTTAGCCAGTAAATTGTCTTCCAAAGTTTATTTTTTATGCTGTGATGAGAAAAGCCATTGCACAGAGCAAAATGATTTTTTTGCTATCTCCATTTAGCCTGTTAATTCTAGCTTTCTCTAGTGCGTCCTGTGATACAGAAGGCTGAACAGTCTGCTCACATCAGGTCCAAAATGTAATTCCCACTTGGTCCTAAAGCTACAGGAGGTGTGGCAGTACTTTAGTTAATCTGCATGCCATTACTAGAGCCAAGTTTGCAGCATTTGTACTTATTACTGAAATAAGACTGTGTGAAAGGCACAGCAATTGATCTTTTCCAGGGTTAGGAACAGTGTTAGAGCATTATAAGCCTCTGTAATGATGAGAGAATAGTTCCATTACCAGACATAACTCTAAACCTTCCCAGTAAAGGAGATGCCAGTTCTTTCATAATATTTAACAATAGTTATATTTCAGATACTGGATCTCTTTAAGTCTTGATCATGTTCTCAAAAAAGCCAGTGTTGTGCCTTTCTTGCTTGTGAGGGTTCCTCACATAATTTTCATGACTTCCCACACTGCTTCTGTTCAACTCAGAGCTGCCCAGTGTTTGCACTTTGTGGACACACTGTGTTGGTTATAGAAGCAGCCAGAAGTGATGTGCTGAGCCAGTCTGTGCTGGGGAGCACCAGGCCACTACCCCAGGTCACAGGCAGAAGAGCAGCCACAGATCATCACTTGGACCAAATTAGCCCTATTTTAAAACCATCCAGCCTAATTTTTCTGGGGAAGCAGTTTTAAGCAGAGCACTTTTAGTTCAGATTAAGTCAGCTGAGCTTAGAAAGAAAGTTAACTTGTTGTGGACAATAAATAAAAATTCTCCAACTTTGTCCTTTTATGTATCATTTGTCACCATCTGCTCTTGTAGCCATGATCAAAAAGGAAAGGAAAGGGACAAAAGAAAAGAGTTAAGAAGAAACAACTCCCTCAGAAGTTTGAGTGACCTGTTAACCATACACAAACATGCTTTCAAAATGCTCGAAATTGAGCATGTTCACATACACATGTGTGCGCACAACATTTTTACTGAGTATTAAATAAGGGGAAAGAAAAATACACCTCTGGTGAAGCTGCTGCCTGTGTTCATCACACAGTATAAATCTTTGTCCAGAGGTTTAAATGTTTGCTTCAAGTAACCAAAGAACAACCCATTTCAACAGCCACAGATTGCATTTGAGCTCTCTTTTTTCCTGTAGATCCAAGCTGACCTCTCTCCTTTTCTGTTTATGTTCGCAGACAACTATCAAAAAAGATTAAACAGACTAATACTGTCAGAGCAGTGTAGCTGCACAGAATTTCTCTTGCCAGCTTAACAGAATGTGTTGATGTTGAATTTGCTTTGTAATGCTACAAGTTCACTTGATATTTCTATCCAGGATAATGATGTCCTGCCAGATCCATTGTGCTGGAGGAAAAAGTGTACTTTGCCCTTCCAATGCTTGTGATGGAACAGGACTTAGGCAAAAAATAATTAGCTAATATTTGTCTAGGGGCTTATCTGCACAGAGAAACCAGGCAAAAGGGATCTCATGCTTCTAGGAAAAAATTGCCTGAGAAAAAAAGAAGGTTTCAAGGCCAGGATTGAACAAAATGTTCTCAACTCTTCAAAAAATAAAAAAGTCATGGGAATCTGTTGATTTTGATAAAAGCAAAATGCTACACAAGTGAAAAGAGTAATTTCTACTTTTTCATTTTACTTCAGTACCCCCAAAACACTTCCTCAGTTCCTTCAGTGTCAGAATGTTAAACATTAGAGGTTATAAGTTATTTAATTATGGTTACACATTTTCGTTAACATAAACAAATAACTGCATAGAACCATATATTTTACTTCAGATAGATATATTCAGATAGATATATATTTATATGTTTGCATATACACATATATACCTATACCTATACTTATACCTATACCTATACCTATACATATACATTAGCTTTACACATGTTATAAATGAGAAGTTTAGTGACTTTTGTAGCCATGCCCCATAGTCTTGTAGCCCTCCCATGTCCAGAGGTGTCCCTGGCATTTCAGGTCAAAGCTACAGCATCCTAGAATGGCCAGAGAGAATACTGCTACTACCAGAAAAATTGTTTCATCTTATAGACTGCTTCTGGCCCATTCCCACGTGTAGCACATGTTAATCAGCAACCCAAAATGTGGGTGGATTCTTCCAGCAGGTTCTGTAGCCCTTTTCTGCCTTAGTGTTCACCGTCTGAAGACATGAAAAGGTGAAGATAAGAGGGATGAGGTGGCTCAGTCAGGATGGCAGATCAGTCTGGGCTAAAGCTCAGGTCTCTGGTAATCTGTGGTCCCTCTTAGTGGTGCAGTGCTGGCTTTAATTGTACCTGTTGACTGCAAAGCCTGAAGCCTGCAACACAGGTATGCTACTGGTCAGCAACTCCAATGCGTGCCCATAATTACTTCCTTTAGATATGGTGTTAATGACCATTGCTCATTGAGCTCTAAACAATTCTGGATTTTGGAGAGGAAATTTTGCAACATCAAGCCTGAGGCTTCTTAAGTGAAATTGATTCTCATTTGGTTTGTTCCTCAAGAGAAACTTGCAGGCCTCATAATGAAAAAGTGGGAGTTCAGGGTGACTTTAAGATGAAAGAGATGATATATTCATCATCTAGGAAGCAATTGACTGAGGTTAGCCAATATTCTCACTATAAGAATGATCAGGTCCTGTACTTCACTTTTTTTTGAAGTGGCAAGGAAGGTCCCCAACAGATTTTTCAAGATCATAGCAGTAACAACTCACTGAGTACTCAGCATGTTTCATAGATACCTTGTTCTAGATTTTAGTGTGTATTTTCCCTAGATAGAAACACAGTAATCCTTCAGGCTGTGCCAACTGATATTATGCCTCCTAATTTTTAACTTATTTGACTGAAATAAAGCTTGGGGATAATGAAATTATTTTAGAATAATTTTAATGTGCCATTTTCCAAAATGTAAAATTGAAGTTGGGTGTATTTTCAGAGCCATAATCAGAGGGTTTTGTTTGCAAATCATTAAGGAGACTGAGAGCTCCAGGTATTTAATTTATCCAAATGACTCTGAGTTCATCTTTACCTGCAGTGTACTTTTTATTTTATTCTAAATGTACTATGGAATTCTCAGCAAACCCTGCTAGGATTTGGCTTCTGCAGTTAACTTTAATCCCTTCAGAGCAGCCAAACCAATGAAAATGGTCAATAGCTATTGCATACAGTAAGGGGATCTAAAACTTGTCTCCAGTTTTGTGAATCTATAACTCAGAAAGAACATAACTGAAACTTACAGTCCTAGCAGTAAAAGGCAACTATACAGGTTCGGAATCTAACACAGATTCAGAATTTAATTTTTGCTATTTATGACTTAATATTTTCTTGTGTAAGTATGAAACCCTTGTTATACTGAGCAATTCCATGTTGTCTCATTGTAAATGTTTCCAATACAGAGTCCATCTGAACAACCATTATTAATCCCCTTTACAACCACAAGGGAAATACAGATATTAGTGGGTGATTCAGATAAATGTCTGAAAAAGAAGAACCTCACACTCTGTAATTGCCAGTTTTTTTCCCCCATGTTTATAAAAGGATCTTAGGAAACTCACTTAGATGTAGACATCCACATTATGGATGGCTCACTTCAGGTGAGAGAAGTTACATTTCTTTTCAGAAGAAACCAGTTCTGCTCTTTTCCTTGCCTACTGGAGAGAAGAATAAGATAGCTATTTCTCATCTACATGATAGCATCTGGAGATAACAGTTCAGCATGTACAGAAGATGGAAGAAAGAAACACAGAGGCAGGAAAATTTAAGTACTGTATGATATTCTGGGGTCTTTTCTTCTGCCTGCTTGACTTTTTGCTGAGCAACATGGAATCCTGCTGCTCTGGCAAGCAAACAGAGGTGAAACCTGGCCAGAAGACAAAATTGTGCTCTGTTATAATTGTGCAAACAGAGGTGGTTGGACACATCCAAAAGGGAGTATGACATTTCAGCATGTAACTTTTGTTTTGCACATATATTGATAATTTAAATTTTTTTAATCTTTATTTTGTATAGCCGCAAGTGTCAGAACTCTGAGGTTTCACAGAAAAGGGAAAACCTTCTGTTCAGCTCCACTTGTTTTATGGCAAGGTGCCTTCATTATGATTTCAGATATGTCATAGCTGAGGAATAACTTCTTACTCGTGTAGATAAACATGTGTAGGAAGAGAATGTTATTGGTGCACTCCCACTGCAAGCAAAACAATTTGAACATATTAGCTGCAGCTGTAGTTGCTTTTTAAATTGCTTTTGTCATCTAGAAGGTCGACATAGAAGTAGATTTTACAGAAAACAGTAAGAAAGGGGACAATAAAATGATACTGAAAGCAAAGAGGAAGAACAAATATATCCAGGTGGTTTTGTATTGGAGGTGAAGCATTGTGAACAATTGTAGTTGAGCAAAATAGACAAGGAAAGGGATTAGAAAATTAGATATGAAGTGATGGAATGGAAGGACAATTCAATAAGATGGTAAGAATGAAAGGCTGAAACTCTTTAATGCAATACTTTAATGAGGCATTGAAATAGATAATGGAGCTCTACAAAGATCTGTGCTGTGTTTTACCTCTCACTTTTAACACCCAAGTCTAAAATTCAGATACTCAGGGCAGCTGCACTGTCACCAAACCTGGAAGGGTCTACAGCCTCCAGATACCTAGTGCGAGGCTTTGCTGTGAAAACCCAAGGGTCTGTTTGAACAGAGATTTGAAGAAGGGCATCCTAAGAACCTCAAAAGCCAGGGATTTCTTTGCCTGATCCCCAGAAAACTCATGAAGTGTTTCCTGTAGGTCTCTCTTGATGGTTACAATCTGGTGATCATTCTCAGAACATGGTTAAGTCTCATCTAACATGACCTTAGAGTGGCTTTAGTTGCTCATGTTCTTCTTTGTACTAAATACTTGTATGTGAATGGGATCTGGAAAGTGAATTCTCATTTCTCTTTCCCTAATTCACTGACCTAAACTAAACTGTGACCCAGCGAGCCATCCCTTCTCTCATCTATTTTATCTCCTTTCTCCTCTCTTCTCCTTCCAATGAAAATTACTTTAATTACTGTCCTTTCCAACTGTGTGTGTGGAATAACCATGCTAAGATCCCTGTCAGCCTTTTCCTGAGGGCATCTTATGTGACATGGGAAAGGCAAAGGCAAGTCCTATCAGGGAGATGCAATGGTGGGAAAGTGGGATGAGTAAGAAGCATCACAGCTTCTAGGGAACTGAATGCTTTTCCTGAGTAGTTTAATGAAGTACTGAGTAGCCTGACTTGACTGTTTTTGTTTTTAAAGGACTGTGTTTATTTGGGCAATACATATGTTTGGCCTTGCAAGGACAAACAGACCATTGGAAATGATGAACACTCTGTGTGCACAGGGCCTTTTCTAATGGACTGTGCTGGAGTGATCTGGCAGTTTTGCCACTTTGAGGGTTCTTTGCTCTCTAGGTCACTGGCACAAAGAGTATTTTTGATGTCAACACAGAACAAAGTTCCCTGTGATCAGCTGCCTGTTTACTGCAAACTCACCTATGGCTAAAGCCTGTTTAGAAGTAGAAGAAACTCCAGTACATGAGGACAGTGAACTCTCCAGTGCAGAAGTCTATAACAAGCCTTCTCCCAGGCCGAAACAATGGGCTTGTCCACATAAAATCCTCTTTCTGCCAGGCTCCTAGGCTCCATTACTGCTGGATCCCCAGATTTTTTGATCGAGGAGAAGACTATTTAGACTTTATTTTTATTAAGCAAGCAAGCACTGTCTTCCTCACAAATATCTGTAAATCTGGCCAGGTTTCTCACACAACTCTGCACTCTTAATTAATGTGTGTTTCACTAATGCACACATTGAATATAAAAAATCAAGAAATAAATGACCTGCCTTTTCTCTTAAGAGCGTCTCCTGTTGGTTAAGCTTTCCACTGTTGGACCTTTCACTGCTTGTGTTCTGTTTGAGGAAGTAGCTAAGCAAGTGCAGCTCTTTCAGTGCCTCACAGCAGTATGTTTTACGTAATTTTCACATGATTTTGCTGGCTCTTCACGTTACTCTCCATAAGGTTTTTTTTTTTAAATATGTTTTTTTTAAAGTAGATATCAAAGACAGATAGGGTACCCTGGCAAAATCCTTTTCATACTCCACTGCTCCTGCAATAAAAAGAACCAGCCAAAGTATTTATATCAAATACTTAATTACTTAGTTTCATTCTATCTCTATTTGTTTTGCATTTGTTTACAACTTTGGAACTCTTTGTTGCATATATAATGCATGAATATTTCAATCCATTTGCTGTGCACAGGCTACTCGTGCCAACTGTGTCTCTGGTTGTTCAGTTCTCTTGTTCAATCTACTTGTAATTTTAAGTGAAAAATAGATCTTGTCATGGGACTGTGTATTGTATCAGACAAAGCTTTACTCTGATCTGCTCTAATCATTCTTTTATTTGTGGATATTTATACCCCAGAAAAAGGGAAAAAACATTAGAAGTAAAACTTGTGATATTAGGTTGTTCTAAGGAATATACAACAGTTAAAGAAAAAATGTTGATACACCCCAAATTTTCAGTGTCTAAATGAAACACTTCCATCTGTTATTTGAAAAACAGTTTTTCACTTAAAAGCTTCAGTAAATGAAAATTAACTGATTTTTAAGGGAAATCAATAATTATTGAAATTTTGAAGATTTTTGGTTTTTGCCATGTTTTAGGGCAGGTATGTGCCACACAACTCCAGCTCCATTCCAGAGACATGACTGGAGACATTTTTGGAGTCTTGGTGTTTTGTTTGCATGGCCAAAACTATTGCATGCAGTAGATGAGAAGCAAACTTCAGCATTAGCTTTTAAGTAACAATCTTGACATCCTATGTATATAAGAAAATATTCCTGAGAACTTTCATGGAAAAAGTGAAAAGTATTAAGATTTAACAATTTTCAATGTTTTCCTGAAAGTGAAAATAAATAAATTAATACTTCTTAAAAGCAATTTCCAGTTTTATTGTCTTTGTTTATATTAGTGAAAAATCTTAAGGCCACTGCCAGAGGTGTAAGCTTTTTTTTATAGGTAAAATTCTGCTTTCAAATATCATGATCAACACCTGGGCCTGTCTCCTACTGTCTGGCCTTGGGCAGATCACCTAAGCTGTGTTGCTCACACTCTTTGTATAGACAGTGGATCAAAAAATTTCTATCTTCTACAATTTTTCTCTTTTATTGTTTTACTCTACTCCCTCCTGTGAGAAGGAAAGCTCAGATTTATCTTACCTATCTTTCAGCAGTTCAGGTGTCTGCACTATTTATGTCTAGCCAAGGCAGAGAGTCACCTCCAGAGGGTAAGTGACTGACAAATGTCTGAAGCATCCTACATAGTGTCCCATTGTTTATAGGAGAAGCATCAAGTTATTTTGGTCCTAAATTAGATTTCTCAGGTAAATGTCTCAAGTTAGGCCAGCTGAATCCAGGCTGGACTCTCTTTCACTAATATACACCACTTATCACAGAGCGTTATATACAGGGGCTGCAAGTAAAATATGAATACTGACAAAACAGTAGTAATGCTTTATCCAGCAAATGACAAAGCTGGTGACAAAGTTCTCAGATGTTTTTTTTCTTTTTTAATAGCATCTGAACAAAGACAACAGTACAGGTTCTTTTACTATCAGGACCTAATCTTTAAAGTACATCAAAGTTACTTAAGTAAAGGCTAAAATGTCAGTTTGACTGGAATCAAAGTCAAATAGACTCAGCCAAAAGGTTGTTGTCCACTTGTGTTTCTAAAATGCTCTGTTCTTGGAACCGGAAAGGAAAATTATCAGGAAGGCTTCCCCAGGTGACAACAGTTTGTCAACTCTTTCCTGCCCTTTTTAGGACAGTAAATCTTATCTTTTACAAATGAGGCTTTCAAAGTTCAAAGAACTGCTCTTCAAAATTCTGTGAAGTCAGGTCATCTTATCGGTGCTCTCCTGTTTGAACCACTCTTACATGGTTTACTGTAAAGGCTGAACATGCAGGTTCAGAGCACTTGATTTATTTCTCTGTCCCTGCCTGCCCTGGTAGGGCAGGACTGCACAATAAAAGAGCATGATGGCAGAGCTCTTTTCCAGAAAATGTACTTTTGAAAGTGTCTCTGTTAGGAAAATATTCTCTTGTAAATATTTACTTCACTTTTTAACTGAAAACTGAAAACAAAGGTTCCAACTGTGCAGGCTGAACTGGCCCGAGGACACCCTGAGTTATCAGCATGTGTGTATTTCTGTGACACAGGACATTGCAATGATTTACTTCTGATTTCTGGCAAAGTGGACACATTTTTACTCCAAAATTTGGCTTGAAAACACATTTTCTCTCCTTGTCTTAAGAAATAGGTGATTTTCCTTTCTGTTTACTTGAGGTCAGGGCAGTTTCTTATCGTACCATGGAAAACAAGCACAGCTCCAGTCTCATCCCAGAGTGTCTCCCAGTGGTGGATGACAAACCATGTTGGATCATCAACTGTGGCAGAGACCTCCCCATCCCACAGGAATGTACATCTTTGAGGTTACAAGTCCCACAGCTATATGTGAACATACATAAGAACACAAGAAAAATACATACATACATAAGAAATCTTAGCAAGGCAAAGGATGTTTGAGTTCTTGTTTAAGTTTGGCCCAGTATCAAAGAGTTTAAGAAAATGCAAATGAAGGAAATCCATAAGCAAACCTAAGCCCCAGGCTCCTGAAATCTTTGAGCTGAAGTTCTTAAACTTCACATAAGGACTTGGATGTTTCCTATCTAAAATCAAATTGCTTCCATCAAATCCCTCCCATCCCACCTGTCTAGACAAGGCCTGCAGAGCAGAAATTCATTCTGTCCTATGCAAAATTACTGTCCTGTTCTTTTCCATATACACAGCAACTTGCACCTAAATTCTCTGCCATAATAGCCAGGTAATTTCCCCTTCTATTTTCAATGTCTCTGTGTCACTACATGGAAGCACTCATGATGCAGGTGGGTAGAAGAAAGAAAACAGAGTGACTGAAATGGACTTCCCCTGTGCAGGGTTCAATCCCAACCTTTGTCACAAATTGATCTACTGGTCATGACTAAGTATCATTGTCTGGGTCATGGAGTCCAATACTTAGGGAATAACAGTAGTCTTCTTATCCTTCATCCAATATTTCTATTCAAGTTTTAAGTTTTGAGGGTTGAAGAGTGGCTTTTGTGAAATGGCACTTGTAATAGGAGAAACCAAAATCTAAACATTTCAGTGACAGAAAGATGATCTGTCAGAGCTGTTTGGATGTTTGCTCAATCCTTCTTAATTATTTTCTTCTGAAGTAATACAAGAGTAAGAGGATGGAATTTTATGGCATCTGAATAAGGGTCTGCTGTCCTTAAAAAATGATTGCTTTTTGTGCAAATTGACATAATTTCATGCCTACTCATCTCTGTTTTTCTCTCAAACTAGAAACTGAAATACTGTTTCTGTGTATTAAAAAAATTCTGTTTACTGGAAACCTAAGGTACTATTTTTCCAAAAATAAGCCACTTTTAAACAAAAAATGATATATGAGAAAGAACTTGACCTCTGCACAAATATCCTCGTCTCCATCTAGCTTCGATAAAGCAGGTGGAAAGCTTCTAAGGAGAGCTGAGTTGGATGCTCTTGTGTGTAAACCAAGATATATGGCCTCATAACTTTTTCTCAGCATGTCTTATTTATTCGGTGAATTCCATTGTCTCTTTCCACAGGGACCCTTGCAATCTCCTTTATCAATAATGCCAGTCATCAAATCCCAATGGCCAAATTGCCACAACCATAATTGTCACCTTCTTTTTGCTTTGCTGTGCTTCCTCACCTGCCAGGATCAATATATTTAAGACATAGCCTATAAAAATAACCAGGCAGCACGCGGAGAATAACCAAGTACTCCTTCGGCTTCTCTTGTTTTTACTTCTGTTCTCTCCTTTTTATCTGACTTTGCTACATGAAATCCCAATGATGAATTATAGAATAGTTTGGATTAGAAGGAGCCTCAAACCATCTCATTCCAAATCCCTAGCCATGAGCAGGGACAGTTTTCACTAGATCAGGCTTCTCAAAGCCCCATTCAACCTGTTCTTGAACACTTCTGGAGATGGGGCATCCACAAACTTCTCTGGGAAATCTGTGCCAATGTCTCTCAACCCCAACAGCGAAAAATTTCTTCCTTGTATCTAACCCCACCCTCTCTAAGTTTAAAGCTATTACCTCTTGTTCTATCACCACGTGCCCTTCTATAGCAAGTCCCTCTCTGGACCTCTTGCAAGACCTGTTTAGGTACTCAAAGGCTGCTCTCTGGTGCATTCTCTTCCCCAGGCTGAAAAGCCCCAACACTCTCAGCACTGTCCTGTCTATACAGGAGAGGTGCTCCAGCTCTCTGACCATCTTTGTGACCCTCCTCTTGACTTGCTCTAGCAGGTCCAACACCCTTCTTATGTTGGGGGCTCCAGAGATGGATGCAGCACTTCAGAAGAGTTCTCATGAGACCTCTCTCAACCTGCTGGCCACACTTCTTTTGATTCAGCCCAGGATATTGTTGGCTTTCTGGGTTGCGAGTGCACATTGCCAGATCACCTTGAATTTCTTGTCAACTACCACCCCCAGTTCCTTCCCCTCAGGCCTGCTGTTGACCCTTTGTCCATCCTGCCATTATTAGAAGCTAGGTGTTATTCAATTGAAGCAGAATCCAGTCAGTCAATCAGGCAAGGGATTCCTTTTTTTCTTTTTTTTTTAAGTGCCCAGCATATTTGGAAGGAAGAGTTTAGGATAATGACTATTGATGTTGTTACCACACAGGGGAAGATGAATTGTTATCTGTGTCTTGTAGTTATTTTTTTCCACACTGTGAACAAGAGCAAGGAATGTGCACGTATGTTGTGTGGTACAATAACCGCACAATCAATTACTTGCTCCTTGCATTTCAAATGATAGGCAATTGTTGCACACCCACTCCTTTGTGTCTGATTGCTCAATTCATTTACTTAATTAATTTAGGCAGAAGAGTCCTTGATGGTTCCAGCTGTCTGGCTTTCTAGGCTAGAGCTATGGGCAATCAGTTAGCTCCACCAGTCTGAAAAGCAGAAATGCACGCATGCAGCCTTCCAATCCTACTTATAAGGGTGGTGCATGCCATTTGCCATAGAATATGACTCCCAACCACACCATTCTGATCTCTTTCCAAAACCATACTTCCTGCCAGGGATCTGAGAGTTATTTCTCTTATCTGCAATGAGAGTACAGAAACTAAGGCGAAATGACTGAAATGTTCCATGCAAAGGTGTGTGCAGCAGCTTAGATGAGGTGGCTGCTTAAGGGAGCATCCTGACTTGCAGGGTCACCCATAGAATACCCTGAGTTGGAAGGGACCCACAAGGTTCATCAAGTTCCACCCATGGTACTGCATAAGGCAATCCCAAAAAGAACATCATGTGCCTGAGAGCATTTTCCAAATTCTTCTTGAGCTCTGTCAGATTTGCTGGTGTGACCACTTCCCTGGGGAGCCTGTTCCAGCCCCCAATGACCCTGCTGGTGTAGGTTTTTCTAATATCCAACCTAAATGTCTTCTGATACAACTTCAGGCCACTCCCTTGGGTCCTGTCATTTGTTACCAGAGATGAGATTAGTGTTTGCCTCTCTATTTCCTCTTATGAGGAAGGTGTGGACCGCAATAAAGACTCCTCTCACTCTCCTCTTGAAGGAGGAGGAGTAGCTAAATTGCATTAGAGTGATCCCTGAAGGGCTTTCCAACTCCTGAGTCACATTACCTAGCCAAGTCTGACCACACCAGGACCTGTGCTTAGAGTGACGTGGCATGAAGTACAAATTTGCCACTCCTGAATTAAAGAACGTGGGAAGTTTTTTCTGAGAGATATGGCAAAACTTTCTGGAGATAGCTGATAGCTGAGGAATAGCTGGTCCCAAGCTAAAGAACCACTGTTAACAGGTTCTCCATTTCTAAGGGTATTCCAGAGCTCTGGATGAGGATGACCTCTAATGTTCACTTGTGTGCCAGCAATGCAGAGTGAGTGCACTGGGGCCATGCTGAGAGTCTGCAGTGGGGCTGCAGGGTCCTCTGTGGGGAGAGGCTGGGGATGCCCTAAGCCAGACATAGCTGGGTCCAGCCAGCCCTTCTGCAGGGCACGGCTGAGCCCCTCGGCCAGGCTGGGAGCACTGGGGGAAGACAGGTTCCACAAAGGGCCAAAGGTGGCAGTGGGAGAGAGGAAGGGAGGTGAGGAGGGATGAGCAGCGACACAGAGACCCTGAGGAGGGCTGGAGGAGGAGGACAGGAGGGGCTGCAGACTGCAGCAGAGACCCACTCCCACAGCCCAGGGGATATTCCCTCCAGGAGCTGAGGCTGTGGAGAGTCCAGTGGTGGGAGCAGCTGTTCCTGAAGAGCTGCAGCCTGGGCAAGGGCCCATGCCAGGGCACGGAGACCCCAAGGCAAAGTTAATCCACTGCAGAAGGAAAGTGGTGGGAAGTCTGGAGAGCAGGCTTTTACCAAACACCAATTGTGTCATTACATCACAACAGGCTTGTGTCAGCTGCAAGACAGTGCCATAACAGGTCCTGACACTGCTCTTGCTGACAAGGAAACCCTGGTGGAATCTCCTGCAAGTTTTCTTTGCTGCAATCTGTCTGTACACGACAGGCTGGGGAGTGGGTGCTAAATTTATCCCACCCCATCATGATCACACCACTGAAACGCTTCCTATAAGCACCTAGACTGACTTTACTAGGGCTTGGAGATCCCAGGGTACATGAGAAGATGTTTCAGGGAATTTAGGTACTTACAGATGGCAAGTCATCACAGGTGTGAGCTATCTTGCCCTTTGGGAATGCCTGTCTGTCTCCACTGATTCTAGAGAACCTACAATCTAGATGGGGTTGAATCTGGGCTACTTCTTGAAGTCGCCATTTACTTTCAACAAAGGGGACCCTATGTACATCCCCTTATGGCCTTGATTCATAATGACTTAGCCCCAGTAGATAAAGGACTGTACAAAGACTGGAGTATTAAAGAAAAAAAAAAATAAAAATTGAAAGTGTCAGCATTTCCACAGAGTTTCTGGCTGACTGATGGGAAGGAGTTCTACAATAGCAACTCTGTATTGCAGACATTCATTGCATGAAACTTTACAATTTCAGCAAGAGATTTGGCATAACAGTGTCACAGCCCTCAGACATTGTGACAAGGTAATACCTCCCACTTTGAAGAGGAAAACCTCAGATCCTTTGTGATGTGTTTTGGAGATTAATGCTTCAGAATTTTTGTAGCAGTGGGAGACCAATATCCCATGGCAATTCTTTACTTGATCAGCCCAATTTCTTTAAGTGTGTGTATTTGATAATCTTTTTTGATTTGAGTTCGTTGCTAACAGCCCATGGCTGTGTGGAGAACACCTTACAATTATCCAGCACCTTTCATCTGGAAGCCTTAGGGCTTTGCACATATTAATATTATATTAATAATTAATTGTGTTAATAGTAACCCCTCTTCCTTTTTCAATATGGGAATTGAGATTCAGAAAGGCTACTGAGTTTTTAACCAAGGATATCTAAAGTTAGGTCCTGTTTAGATAAAAGGAATCAGTGTTGCAGTAATTACTGCATAATTGTGTTGCTGGAGACACTCAGCGAAGACAGACAGCTCCAGGACTAAACAAATGAGTTGTTTTACTGGACTGATATAGCTAATGTCAAAAAACCCACAGGTTTCTGCCTACTTTTCCCATCTGAGTATGTGCCTAAATAGTCAGAAGTTGAGATCATTCACATGCTCCAGTGAAGCTGATAAGACAGCAAATTCCATAGTCATAAGCCTAACTTGGGGCTAAGCAAGGACTGTATTAAAGTGGCTGCTAATGATAGTAAAGCACCGAATACTGACACGCAATTATCCTTGGATCAGTGAGGATCCCCTGCAGTGGTGACTTCTGTCTGCCTCCCTGCAAATCTGCTAGGAGTTCCAGCGCAGGCACCTGAGGAAGAGGGGAATGGTGGACTTTCAGTTTATTGTTCCAAGGATAAAAGCCCTTAGGCACCTGTGAGGAAAGCTTAGCAACAAAGCATTAAGCATGCATCTAAGCACGCTTTGAATAGGCAGTCATGAATAGAAGTGTAATTTGAGGGCGAGGGGGAGAGGGTGAGGTTCCAAGTACAAACCACTGCCAAGGGCATTGCAGAAAAACCCTCAAACAAGCAAGCCAGGCTGGTCTCTTCAGCCGAGCCAAGAGGGTGTTGCTGAAAGTCCTGGTCATACTGCTTGATGCAACAGCGCCTAGAGAATGTGAAGTGTTCCTGAAGTGCTATGTATTTATTCCTACCCACTCATTATTGTATCTGACACCAGTTCAAACAGACATTGTGGCAAGTCTTTATGCTGTCTGTCCCTTTAAGATTTGTCTGTGCATACTCCATAATCTTCCCCTTCCCAAGAAGTCCTGTGGTGTGTGTGGCTAAGCAGCACATGATTGTAATAGGTTAAAGAGAGTAATTAACAGAGACCACATCAGAGCTCTTGCAAAACATACAATGTGTTTATTCAGCATCGTGTCGGCTAATTCCTAATGAAAGGGCACTGCACAGCAGAGTGCAGGACCCCAGTGGTCAGAAATAGTTCCACTTAAATGTTATTTACCTATAAAGAGCTCAGTTCTAATTAGGGGCGTGGGAGCCAGCAAGGGTGAAATCAAATCCTTGTCCCAAGCATATCCTCCATGCTAGTGCCTAAAAAAAGTCTTTGAATAGACACACAAATGCTCAGTTGCTTTTGATTTGTATGCTTTTCCGCTCCTTTAAACTTCCTGCATTTGCCTGGGACTGGAAGTAGGACAGAATGAAAGATCATGACAAGATTTGACTCTGTGGTATTTGTAGAAACCTCATGCATACACACAAAAATAAAAATTGCCCAATCTCACAAGAACACTGAGAGCTAAACAAACTTTGTTTCCTTGTGCTAGGCTGGAGGCAGTAGAAGCTAACATCTCCTTTGTTTTGCACAATATATTAGCAATCTATTTATGGTACTTACAAGGATGCTGCATCATATGGAATCTCACCATTACATTTTTTTTCATAAATATTTATTCCTCCAGCATCCCAGTAAATGAGAGAAATGTTATTATCTCCTATCAGAAACAGGGAACAGAGACTGATAAAAAAGTTAAAATACTTATGGGATGCAGACAACCTTAAAGGCACCCTGGTGGTCTTGAAAATTAGGTTTAGCTGACTAAAGGCTTTGACTCCCAAGAGCATCATATTTACATGGGGACAAGCAAATACTTTTAGCACCTCTACCCCCTTGCTCCTCTGCTGGACATGCACACTCACACCACTGAGATGGACAGGTCTGGGGAGCATATTCCAGCTGATAGTAATGTGCTTCTGCTCCAGAGACAGTCACCCTTCAAGGAAGAACCTGGGCACGGCAGATGTCTCAGGTTATTCTGTAAGAGGTGGAGAATTGGAGAAGGGTCACGTTCCCACAGGGAACCAGGGTGGAATAGAATAGGTAAGGATGCCTTCACCCCACTGCTGGCTTCAGTCAGTTTGGTAGTGCCTTTAGGCTGTTGCTGGCTGCACTGAGCCTTCTATTTCTAAGACAGACCTTTGGGGTCTAAGCATGTGATTTCTCTGGTGAATGACCTAATCAAAATGGATCCCACCTCTTACTACAGGATTTATCCGTGGAGATGAATCCTGGGAGCAGGGCAGGGTGATGAGAGTCATCTGCCAACTGCTTGTAATCCTCAGGGTGAGAATCCTTGGGCCAGACAAAAGTGGAGGGCTCTTCCAAGCTGTCTGGAAATTTGGCAGGATGATGACAGAAGTAATGAAAAATGTACCAATTTGTGCTTGCACTTCAGACATACCTTTGAGCATGTTCATCAAAAGGTTCATGAACTAGGGTTTGAAGAACACTTTTTTGTCCTGTAATCTGATAATTTCCCTTTTATAAGCTTTTCATTGTGTTTCTTTTTCTTGTGCTGGAGACAGGAATGTGTGAAACCTGTCAGTTCTCCTTCCCAGGATGCTGCATGAACTTTCTCTTCACATAGTTATGAACCAGGCTGGTTCATCCCCAGTTTTCACTTTGAGTGTGAAGTTTTAACAGTCCTAGAAACTCAGCACAAAGTCATATGCAAATGAAAGTGTAAACTGGTGTTAGCTAGTATTTTGTTCATGCAATGACATTCATGATTGTCTGGGAGTCTGCCTGCATTGGTTATCCCAAACACTCTCTGTGCACCGAGTACAATATCTTCTAACACCTCCCAGTCCCTTATGACCACTGAGTCAGTTTAAACCCAGCCCAAATTGGCTACATGAAAACTGTCAAGTTGTAAACTGCAATGGGAAACTGCTTAGCCCTGTAGGGATCTGTTGCGGTGCATTTTGAGGTGGGGGCACCCCGGGGATGTCCCCGGAGGGCCCCCTAGGCTGTGAGCTGGCTGGCAGCAGCAGGCAGGCAAGGAGACTCCACACGGCTTCTGAGGGTGCTGAGCAGATGAAGGTTTATTTGGGGTCCCAACCCCGGGTACAGCATAGTTACTGAGGGAAAAGGGGGGAAGGGGGAGGGAGGGGGAGCCTCGGGGAGGGAAGGGGCAAGAGGGGGGAAGAGGCTGAGAGAGAGGAAGGGCTAAGAGCCAGACTGATCTCCTAGCACAGCTTAAGAGGGGAATTGAAGTGGGCGCGGAATCACATTGGGCCAATGGGATGACAGATACAGGATGGTTCAGGGCAGGACCACAGGCTTAGAATGTACCATACATTTCAGAGGGGTGAGACAGAGCATACCATTTAAATAAAATGGAATACAACAGGGATCTGTCTGTTTAACCTGAGAATTCCCAAACTCCCAACTGGAACCCTTATGTGTGCCCAGGAGGATCTTTCTGAAGAGAGATGAATGACAAGCCCCCATCCAGACCCCTGTGGTGATACAGAATTAGGTGTTAGCCACCTAAATTCTTCCTACAGTCTTAAAAAATGCCATGAAGGGAGATGAAATGTTGGTGTGAGACTTAGAGCCACCCCTGTAATCTCATATCCAGGCAGGGAGAGGTGGGATGTGACCTGATCTCCCCTTTACTCTGTCTCTCTTGTAAGGCTGGATGCAGAGCATCTTGACCTCAAGGAACTTCTGAAAGATGGTGTTACACACCAAAAAAACCGCCTGCATTAAAAAAGTGGCAATATCCAACTTTAGCCTTTCCCTCTATGTCAATCTAAGACTTCAAATGTTTCTCAGTTTTCTCAGGTAGCAACTTGATATGTTCTTTTACCCTTGCTTCCAAGGAGAGTGGAGCAGAGTTCCAGACCATGAGGGAGTTCACCCATCTTCCTACACTTGCTAGTTTGCAGCAAAGTAGGCTTTTTTTGGTTGCAGCAATGAAACATGAATGCAGCAACTTCAGCTGCAAATGCTTTGACCAGAAGGGGCACAGGCAACCTGAGGATGAGCATCTGACAGACCCACATCAGTTTTCTGAGCATTTCCAGCACCAAACTTCCACAGGTAAACTTACCCGTTACCTTTTTTTTTTCCTAGTTCCGTAATAGTTTGCATCTGATTACCAACTAGTTTATCTTGGGTTGGCAATTTTTAATTTTGAAAAATTTTATTATTTCTTTGAAGATCCCATTTATTGTAGGCAGACAAGTGGAAAAATCAGCAATGTGTGAGTAAGAAGGACTTCAAGAACTTGCAAATTGTAAGCCAGAGGGACAGAGGTTTGAGCTACATATAGAAAACCTCTGCCAAATTTCTCTTATGTGAAAAACACACATTTATACAGGACAAGAGAATTGTGTAGTTAGTCTGATAAAGCTGTGGATGTGTCTGTGTGGATTCCAGGGGCATTTTGAGTGTGTGTCTCCAGATTCTTATGATCCTGCACTTAAGACATCCATTTTAATTAAACTAGAAATTATAGATATTTAAAATTGTCACTTCTAAGTGGACACACCAGCACTTCTTACACAGATTTTTATGGTACTGAGAGTTGTCAAATGTTGCAGCAATATTGAAATTGTTCCTTTTTGTTAGCCATCATTATCTGAAAATTACTGTCAGTGACTTCTTATTATGCCATAGGAAGAGATTATGTTGCAGGAGTATGCAACAATGAAGTTGAATATTTTTTGTCTCAGGTATTTGTGTTCCCATGGCTTAGCACTGCTAACCTCATCTGCTCATTTGTTTTTTCCTCCAAAAATCAGTTACTCCAACCACTTTTTTCCCTCCCTACCCTGCCATCAATAATAAAAGGAAAAAAAATATGCATCATAAAAATTCCTGGTTTGATTTTCTTCTGAGTTAAAGCTTTATTTCCTCTCCCTTTGCTCCCCTCCAGCTTTCAGGTGTGTCTCAGCACAGAATCATTGTGAAGGGCACATGGTTTCTCCTGATGTAAGAGCCATGAAGCCAGCCAAAATGACATCCTTTAAAGCCAAATGGAAAGAAAAGGGCTTTGAAGCACAGGAAGATATGAACATTCAGTGTTTCCTTCTGCCTCTGTGGCTTTCAGTGAGGCACTCCCAATGATTTCTAAGGTATTGTCTTTTGCCTTTTGAGTTTCTTTATTGATTTTTTTTTTTCCATCCCATTTGTAATGTGAAAACTAAGTTCTGTCATGGACCTTCTATAAACATATAAGAATGGATTATGATAAAGGCTTTTACTGTTTTAGTCCTCACTAAACAAGAGTGTTTAGTCAAGACAAAGGGGTGATGATTTAGCCAGCAGTGAGCAGCAAGTTGTTCAGAGACAATTTGTCTCTTTGGCCATTAGGAATCAGATTCTTTCTGTCTAGCCCTTCTTCTGCACATGCTCTTTTTTCTCCTGGTAGAGGTGGTCTTCTTGAGGAGTATGAGACTGAGTGTCCTGTGGCACTTTTGCTCTGCCAGGGCCTTTAGGTTGGTATTTCTGTAACAAGTCCCCACAGATGTTACACACAACATTTTGAACATTAAACTCCCTAAACATGATTTTGAAAAAACATCTATAAGCTTATAGCATTAGATCCTGGAGACATCAGCTGAGGATTCCTGGAAGCCTTTATGCCCAAATACTTAAGAAAAAGAGTGAAAGAACAGAAGAAGGGAAACCACATCATTTTATAGGTACATTGCTCATATGTAATGAGAAATTCACAAGAAATGAATGGCAAGGTCTGAATCACCCATTTGGATGACCAGTCCAGCAGCTGAAATAAAAACTTCCAGTTTCCATTTTTCCTTTTAGCTGGAATAAATCAAAGCAGCAATGGAAAGCACAGGCACAATCTCAAAACCCTGTAATGGCTCTGTTTGGAGAAGTAGGTGTGGAAGTACTTGATTTTTCAAATGAAAATTCTGTTCTGCAGCTAAGCTCACAAAGATAAACATCACAGTTCTGTGGAATTAAATTATTCAAGAAAATAAAACAAAAGCAAGTGAAAGTGATATTGTGTTACACCAAGATAAAGTGAATTATCATGGGGCAGTATGATCCAGGGGCCCAGACTATGTAATTTCAGCTTAAATCAGCATGTTCTGTGGGTGCTTAGCACCTTCAAAAATCTGTCCCCTCAGCATCTTTTTCCTTAATCAGAAGCCCTGGCTCATTGCCAAGCCCTAAAATTTTAGGTTAGGCAAAAGAAAATTAGTTAACTTGTTTAGTCAAGAGATTTCATGTAACTTGCTGTAGAGGGAGGCTATTTTGTTCTGAGGGTAAGCCAATAGTTAAATGTACTTTTAGAATTTATATATATTTATTAACAATTAGAAACTTGATAAGGCAAAAGGAATGGGGGAACATTACAGCTTCCAGCATGTGAAAAACGATTTGAATTTTTTGAAAAGGGAGGGAGATAGTCTGGAAAAAATATTTTCAAGACTAAAGAGAAAACATTCTATCTCACTGATGAGGAGGTATTGGTCTGTAGAACTGAAAATTCTCAGCTGCCTTTCTTCCACATCTAGAAAACTCATGTGCTAAGATAGGTGAGTGCAGATTTTCTGCAGATTTAAGCTCAAGTTTTCTTTCTTTGGGGTGAAAGTCTGCCTCACCTAGAAAGTTTCCTCAAGATGGCATAGAGCCATTCCTTGTTTGTCTTGAGGTATCTCTCAACTCCGGAGTCCAAGTGTTTGATCCAGGTGCTCGAGCAAGTTTTCCGCTTCAGCACCCATCTGGACTGCACAGGGAATCCCTGTGCATGTGGGTTTGCTGGGACAGGAGATACAGAGAAAGTTAAAATTTTACTCCTCATAGTTTTTTTTTGTGGTATAGTCCTCTCACAAGAAACTTCACACCAGGAATATGCCAAAATTCTAGGTTTACCTAAACCCGAAGCTTTTAAAAAATGTTTGGTAAAACAACCAGGGACTGTACAAATATTTTGCTTTTTCTGGAAGAAATATTCTGTGAAGAAATCTAGTAAAAGATCACACAAAGTATCCCTACTTTTTTCTTCACAGCCCTCACTTAAAATATTTTGAGGGGTTTTAGATATTTTAATTTCAAATTAGGCAGAGATTTTAAATCTGATACCTTGTTTTGTAGGTGAACAGTGGTGGACCATAGGTATTTTGGGCTATGCTTTATCTTCCACCCCCACTGAAGGGCTTTCAATTTTATTTTAATATTTAAGTGTTCATTTACAGTTATATATGATTACACTTACATTCAAGAGAGAATCACAGCCTGTCATAAGGACTCTTGCCTGGACGAGAGCACTGGTGTGTTCCAGCAGCTTTTCTTGTGATTTTTTTAACCACAAAAGAGCACTACTTCAGAAAAAGTCGTGAACTTCTCAGCCAGCCCCTCTTCTGAGAAAGAGGAAGCCTTTGACTCAGGTAAACTGAGCAGAGTGAACTCGTCCCTTCTGCATTGCAGTGGACTACTCTACTCTAAACAGGATCCCTCATCACAGGATGGTTTTATGAACAGTGCCTTTGTCTCTTTGTTTCTTCATCCTAATCTGAGTCAAACCAGCCTGATTTAGCAATGACAGGACAAACCCTTTTGACACCTAATGAAACAGTTCCTTGACATTCCCATTTATCAGACATGTGCATTTTATGAAGTGGTCATATGATGTACAAAAACTGCCTAAAAACCACCCTGTAAATTAGAATAAACTTTGCCCATACCTATGGTAGCAGTCAGTTCTAGGGTGGTGTTTTCTTTAAACCTTGATGCCACGGCACTTTTTGTTTCATACTTGCAATCTCCCTAAGCCAGGGATGAAAAGGAGGTAGGTGAAGAGCTACCTTCAGCCACAAAGCCCACGGTAACTTTCCATAGTGAATTTTCTTTCCATTCTCTGTCTTGGCATTTGCAATAATTTGGGAAAACTAAGACACAGAATGTGAGAAAACCTACATAAACTGATTTTCATATTATACCTCAGACTCTTGACTGAGCTTATCTTTCCATTTAATACTGCAGGATGTATTTCTAAAATAAAGAACCTGTATTGAAAGAAAACATGGAGTCAGTTAATAATTAAACAACAGCAATTTGAAATACACCCATAGAGGGATCTACTAGATATCACAAGTCTTACATATTTGATAATTGCACAGACAAGCTTTGTGTAATGAATGGTGATACTTGGGGGGAAAAAATCATGTTAGGAATTGTTGTGAAAGGTTTTATTTTAATAAAAGAATGTGTGATCACACAAGGTCTTATATTCTTTCCCACACAGGCTCTTGCATACTTCTGGCAAAAGCATTATCTGTTTACATTTACTTTGTTTTCACTCCAGCAGCCTGTGACTAATCCTTGAATGCAAGTGCTAAGGCTGACTCTGTTGAAAATGGCTTTGGAGGGGTTTGCTGTCTATTCACAATGATTGGGAATAAGAGAAAATCACTTCCTCTGAAATGTAGCATAAATAAAAGGGCATCAGAGGGGCTGTACAGGGTCAGCCCAAAGGGCTCTGCAGCCCAGCCTCCTGTCTCTGAGTTTGGACAGGAGAAAAAAGGAAGAGTGTATGCTAGAAGAGAGAATACAAACATGGTAAGTAAGCAGAGGTCCCTCCATTCTATCTGCTTTCAGGGATTTTTGTTTCAGGCTTTCTTTGAGTTAGATTTTAGTAATGAGTATTGTTCAAAGGAAGCTGGTACTAGCACTGAAGCTGACTATCTTGGCCTGATTTTCTAGATGTTTCTCTGTACTTCAGCCACTTTGCCACTCCATTGTCACACTGCAGTTTCCAAGCCCTTGCAGTGACCTCATGTTTGCTTAGTTTACCAGGGGAAAGAAAAGAAAGATGTTACAGAGTCAATCACGAAATTAATAGCTCCTTAGCATAACATACCTGAACTTGTGCAAAGCTGTTGATATTCTCACAAAACATTCTTGTCTAGAGTTTAGAAACTGGAAGGACATGGATTTGATGGATGGATCACTCAGCAGATAAGGATTTGGTTATGTGGTCACACTCAAATTCCAAGCCAATGCCATGATGTCCAAGAGGATAAAATGACCTTCCTTGGGGTCAGTACTGGGACATGTGCTGTTTAAAATCTTTGTTGTTGGTGACATGGACTGGGATCAAGTGCAACCTCAGCAAGTCTATTGATGTCACCCTTCACACAGCAAGTCTGTTGATGTCACCCAGCTCTGTGGTGCAGTCAAGAGACCAGAGAGAAGGGACACCATCCGGAGCGACTTGGATAGGCTTGAGAGGTGGGACCTGTGAAGCTCATGAAGTTCAGCAAGGAAAGAGGCAAGGTCCTGCCCCTGGGTCAGGGAAATCCCAAGGACAAATATGGACTGGGTGAAAGACTGAGAGTAGCCCTGAGGAGAAGGGTTTGAGGTTCTTGGCTGATGAGAAGTCCAACATGACCTGGCAATGTGCTCTGGCAGCGCAGAAAGCCAGCACTGTCCTGGGCTGCAGCAAAACAAGTGCGGACAGCAGGTCAAGGCAGATGATTCTCACTTCTACTGTGCTCTGCTGAAACCCCACTGGGAGTGCTGTGCCAGCTCTGGGGTCTCCAGCATAAGAACATGGGACCTGCTGGACATGCTGGAGCAAGTGCAAAAGAGCATCAGGAAGATGATCAGAGTGCTGAAACACCTTTCCTATGAAGTCAGGCTGAAAGAGTTGGGGCTTTTCAGCCTGGGGAAGGGAAAGCTCTGGAGAGCCCTTAGACCAGACTTCCAGTACCTAAAGGTGGCTACAAGAAAGCTTGGAGAGGAAATTGTTTTACAAGGGCAGGTAGCAATAGAACAAAAATGACAAATTACTTTAAAGTGGAAGAGGGAATATTTAGATCAGATTTAAAGAAGAAATTCTTCACTGTGATGGTGTTGAGACACTGGAACAAGTTGCCCAGACTGGTTGTGGATGCCCCATTCCTGAACATGTGGAGGCCAGGCTGGATGAGGTTTTGAGCAACTTGGTCTATTAGAAGGTGTCCCTGGACATAACTTGATGACTTGGGACTTGATAGTCTTTAAAGCCCCTTTCAACTGAAACTATTCTATGATTCCCTGATTCTATGATTAACATAGCCCTGGGCATGAATTAGAGTTGAGGAGGAGGAAAACCTTTGCTATTTCCAAACAAAAATAGTATTAATATATTTCTTGTGGACTATGAAGTTAAAAAACAAAACAACATTTTTCATATTTTAAAGAGTAGAAATATTTTGGTAGAAAAAGAAAAGCATATATAAGCTGAACTTCAATCATGCTTTCAGGGTTTCTATGCTCCCAGTTTCCTATCAGCCCAGAAGAGTAGTCTCCTCTGTCAGGTTGCCATCAAGATCTCTGAATAAAGTTCACTTTTAAGGATTTCTGCTTTGATTTAGTAGTGCTGACATCCAAACCCTCAGATATTGCAGGAAATTGTGGTCTCCCAAAGCTGTGAGGCTGGTGGCTTAAAGGTCCCAAAGCTAAGGACGGCATCCAGCAAAAATGTCTCCCCACATGTGCAACTTAAGAATTCAACTCTGTAAGAGAGTGGAGTCCTCACTTTCAAACCTCTGTTTTAACCAGCTGTTTTTTTGACAAATATTTAGATTCTGCTATCTTTATATCAACCATGCTTTTCTTTGGCCAAATGTCAGCCATCTGCCTTGAGAAGATGCCATTTCTAAAGAGGACTCTAAATTTAAGCCTCTGGTTGTGTGGATCACTTGCACACCCATATGTATGTCTGGTTGTAGGTTTGACTCCTACATGCTCTTAGCAGAAGGGTACATGGAGACAGGTTTTATGTCTTTGCAATGGTCCTCATCCATTGAGGACCCAGTTGATGCTTTGGTTGAACAAAAGACCAAAAGACCATTCAGATTTGAGGAATGTATGTGCTGTTGAAGAACAATCTGAATAGAGATGCAAAATCCTTGCTCCTATTGAATGCCAGTTTGCTATCAGACAGATCTCTTGTTTTGAGCTTTAAGGTAATGGCTAGCAGTAGTCTGAGAAGCAAAAACTGTATTTGGGTAATTTACTAATTAGCATGTTTGTGTTTTCCTTAATTCTACAATCTTAGAACGAAAATATGTCTTTTTTGCTACTTGGCTTTTTTGCTAGTATGAAATGGCACAGTCAGAGGCAATTAAGGACATGATGATTTAGGGTTATATTTTACTCTGACACTGATCTTTGACATGACTTAGCTACTCTCTTCTCCTATAACAGTGTTCCGTGGGTTTTGTTGAAATGGTGTTTTGAGAGCTAGGGTGTGGAAAATGTCATGGAAGAGCTGAGGGTCTGACTAATCACTCTCAAACAGAGCGGGCAGGATTCCTGGATTCTATCCTTGCCCTGCCTTGCTGCCATGTGTGAACTTGGCTGGATCCAGCTGATTCTTAAATTAGAATACTAGAATTATAGTTTAATGAAAACCACCTAATAAGAAAGTATGCTGTTTATAAATGCATCTACTTCATTCACTCTTAGCTCTTTTGTTAGCCTATTTCACTCTCCACTGTTGGCCCAGGAATATCTACATGCAAACCTTTTAGACATATGAGCTTCTCAGGTGGTGACAATGCTTTCTGTGTCTATTGTGTGTAAAGATAATTACTTCCAGAGACATTGGATTTCCTGGCCCAGAAGGTGTTTGTGGTTGTAGTAACAAAAGAATTAAAGCACAGCAGGAACAGTGGGGCTCAGAAAGCATCCCGGTAACAGCAAAAACACTCTGCACTTTGGAAATCTTGTTTTCCATTTTTTTGTCAAAATGTAATTTTAACTACATCCTTTCCTTGACAGCTCACCCTGCCCAAAATCTCTTAACCATACAGTATAGGGATCTTATACAAAACTCATTTAAATCAATAGGGATGCCTGCAGACCCCTCTGATTCTGGGTTTAGAGGACTGCAATGTATGTGCCTCTTTCTTCAACATTTCAGCCCATCTTACTTTGCTGTAAATGCTTTTTAAGCAAAGCAGGTTAAGTCAATCCTAATAATGTCTTTTGTCTCTTCTGTCTCTCTTCTTTGATGTATTACTAGGCAAAATGAAAATGTACTCTGTGCAGCTTCTGGAGTGGCAATATTGCAGTGATTTACACTGCTGTCAGTCCTAGCTGAGCAGAGTCCAGATAGGGGAGATTAAATTAGCTATAAATGAGGAAAGGATGCGTTAGTGGCAGAGGTTTTATCTGCCATTTGAGCTGCTTAGAGTTCATTTTGGCAGTTCTCCTGTGCAATCTCAGGCAAAACATTTTGGATGGGACCTGAAAAGTTACTTACTTGCTTAAGTTCCAAAGGCAGATCCTGAGTGATACACAGATTTTTTTAAACTGCTATGGTACTTCATAATACAGAGATGCTTACTTTTTTCCATATAGGCTTGCCAAAATGCCTCAGGTCACATGTGCTCATACTGTAGATGTCCACAGGTGCCTTGCAATGAAAGGAAGTGCTGATAATACTGCATCAGGTAACACAAAGGAACTTGCCTCTCCCTGAGACAGAAGTAAGTCAACTCCTCTGGACCTGGAGTCAGTATGGAATAGCAGGACAGCTGATGAGGCATGGTAACTTTTTAACTTACTATCTCTTCATTAAATCCTATGGGGAAAAAAGGACAAGAAAACAAACAAACAAACAAACAAAATCCCAAACAAGGCAAACCTTTCAGGAATGAGGCAACCTCATCTCTCTGCATCAATAACTGCCTTAATCTTCAGAAGTGCTCACCACTTGCCACCCAGCTGGTACCTATATCCTTTGTCCTGCCAAGATGTTGTAGTTACAAGTGCCATTTTTACTCCTTGAAATATCTGGCATGACTCGACAGTTTGACCTTTTTTATTTTCAGCATTTTTCTTTCACTTGGATGTGGTTTCCTTTAGTATGTAACTTTCTTAGAAGTTGAATTTTTTTTTTTTTTGTATCATCACAGCTTGCAATTTCATCTCCTCAGAAAACTCAGCTTTGAAAAGAATGGGTACTCTAGTTCATTTCAAGCTGTGCCTGTTCCTGGGTAGTCTTTCAGAAAACAGGGAGGTTTCTCTGAGAGCAGACTCTGCCCTTTGGGCCTCGGTACAAAGCCTCCATCAGGAGCCGTGGTTTCACTCTACACAGAGGGAGGGAGCTGTGACAGGGCCATGATCCCAAAGACAACTGAAAGGTAGGAGTAGGACCTCACACCTGGGGTGGAGACATGAGTAAAAGAACTCTTGGCCAAACGGGCTCCAACATAGGTGTGGAAAGATAAATTAGTGGTGTTACAGTGCTGTCTCAGATGTTCTTTAAAGAAGTTCTGGGAATAATTTCTATGAAAGACATTCACCCACAGGGCACAGCAAAATTGCTGATTTGGGAAATAAGGATGATTCACTTATGTAAGAGACACCCATACTATTAGCTTATAAGATGCACTGCTTATCATAGCTTTTTTAGTGGCATTGTGCCTAATTAATTCATGACACTTTAATTAATAAGTATACAAAGAAATATCCCCACATGACCTAAGCATTATGGAGGAGATTGTGCCCTACAGATTCTGTCTGATGTTGGTGTGGAGGAACATTCCCAGTTTCTACAGGAGTTCAAAGTGTGTATGAAGTTTAATTCTAACTGGGAATATTTTTCCTAAGGGTGATTTGAAACCACCAGACTAAGGACCTGAAACCAAATAGTGTTCAAGGACAAAAGTATCCTCAAATTCTGAAGATTATTCATTCTACACCCTAGCTTAACAGATGGTTTCCATCACTGTAAAGGGCCACACTGAAACCTAGAGCAGAAAATTTTCTTTGAACATCAGCCAAGTTATTTGTGTCTGAATACCTGGATGTACTGGTGGAAAAAGCCACTAAATGCTAAAGAATTTCTTACCTCTTAACATATTCATAGCCATAGGAGAAATGAAAGTTCTATTTCATTAGGCTAGAAGCACTTAATAACATCAGTTTAGGAGACATTTCAAGTGCAGATGGGACAGGAGAAGTCATGGACTTGGAAGCCACAAGTCCATAAAGATTTTTTAAAAATGAGATTAAGACAGTGGGGATAAGTATCTACAAGATGAAGGTTAGACATCACTGCAGATATTTTAGACTGGTTCTGCTCTCAAATGCATTTGATTTGCATCATGAGCCCCCTGCTTCCCAAAGTGAGAACTATGGAACGTTGCTTTTAAATCTCAATATCAATCACTGCAATATTTGCTAAACCACCAGTTTATTATTAAGATGTGCATATTCAATTTAAGGGGTCTTAAATACATAATTTATCATTGTGTTTTAAAATATTGACATAAATATTTTACTATTTTGTGCACTAGATGCTTAACAGCCCCTCAGCAATGTGAGCACTGAGATGTCACCTTGGAGATCTGTAAGTTCCTATAGCTCATGCTTCTGATTGTGCCTAGAATGACAAATCTCAACCTTGTTCTGGGTAAGTTAAGGTTCTTGCCTGAATTCTGGAGTAAATTTTGAGCAAATCTAGCCATAGTTGTGATACAGTAGGAAAATGAAACTATTTGGTCTTGAAATAAGGATAACAACAATTCTGGGTAGGCTTTGGTGTGCATCTCTGAGAGCATTGAATTTAGAGAAAAACTTCAGAGATGTGAGCCCAAAAATCTGAAAACATCAAGTATGAAAGGCACTTTGGGTGAGATTTGGTAATTTTTCTTGATTACAAGACATTTGTGTATTTCTGTGTATTTGGTCAATGTACTCGAAGTAAGGGAAAATTATTTTGTTCTCCAGGGATTCTCTTCAACTCTTTTGAATTCTCCATCTAGGCCCAGGATTTTAGTTTCTATCCCTCAGGCTAAGGAAGATTGGATAGTTCATCCATGGAATGTATTAATACCGCTTCTTAATCATACAGAGCAATCACTACAGGTTGTGCAACACGGAGCACTCCTTTTTTCTTCAGGGCCTGTGCTTCCTGACAGCCAAGGAGAGAGCAAGGCTGCAAATGAAATCCTGGTCCCCTTGTACAGAGGTGATATCTCTTACCTGAAAATAAGAGCTCACTTTGGCATGCTTTATGATCACAAGTAGGAGGCAATAACTTAGAAGCAGACCAACAGAAAACACTGAGGTACGAAAGTTTCTTTTGTGTTTGTCAGGAGAGGGTAGAAAAAGACACTTTGGATGAGGAGTCCAGAAATGTGGGCTCCATCCTGGCACCAGTACAAAATTCCCATATTGCCTTGGGCAAGTGACTTTGAAATTCAATTCTCAGTTTGCAAAATGGGGGTAATGAAGACTCATAGAAAAGTTGTAAGGATAACTCCATTAATATTTATGATGTGCTTAGGTACTCCAGTGCCAGGAACCTTTAGAGCTATCTACCCTACTAAAGGACACTCAAGTTATTTTGGTGAGGACACACACCAGAATGCCAACAGGAATTTGGCACTTTAGTTGAAAAAATGGAATAATTGCCTTTTGAAAAATGCAGGTTTATCAGCACTTGTCTTCATCCTAAACAAAGGTAAAAAAGTTGAACTAGATGCACATTATGTAACTGGCTGTTACATGATGTATCACAGTCTTCCAAAGATGTGACTACTGCCTCCTGCAAGGTGTGGTTCCATGACAAATAAGTTTATGTAGAATGACATGATTATAACTCATCATGTTCCATAGCTGCCACAAAGCCCTTCAGTCATTCAACTACATGTAGGCATTGAGATTATTTTAAAAGACACTATTTTATTTTGAGTTTCTAGTTAGAGTGTTCTACCAAAATCTCTTTACTGGTTTGTTTGCAGTCAGTTCCTCCCCACCGTAGGTTTACTTGATGTTAGAGCTACTACATGATGGGAAAATGGCAAGTTGAGAAGGTTTTTTTTTGAGTAGCTCTCAATCCTTTCACTATTTTTCAACCACTCATCTTTTGGCATTGGGAACTTTACTTCCACCATATCGAGACCTGATTTGTAAGGATGAGATGAGATCAAAGGAAACTCTCTCTCCTTATGTCTGTACATTTGAACTAACACTCCACAGCAGGGGGTACATTTGCCCCTGCCCTATGCTACCAAGAGATGTTATGAAATCACCCCATATCTTTTAAATGTTTTATCACTGCTTGGAACAGTGCTGGGTCTTATGTTTCATCATGTTTATTTTCTGTGGGAACAGTGATCTGATTGCAGTGCACGTGTGTGGGTGGGTAGATTATAAATTACAGACTCTGAGCTCAGGTGCACATCTTGGGAGTGACTTTTAAATAGTTGCATGATTAACAAACCCTTCTCCTTTGTGGAGTGGAAAGCAACTTCTGCCTCGAAGATCACTGCTTTACTTCAGAAATTATACCCCATGGAGCCTGCATGACTTGATGCTGGAGGGGAAATATTTGTTGTGTTATGAATGTGAAGCCAGCTAACTAGGGAACTATGGGATGATTTACAGTCAACAGAGTTTGAAGGTGGAAAGAGGGGGAGCTTTACAGGACACATGTTAATAATTTTGGAGGGAGGTGGCATGTAGGAACAAATGAGACAGCCTTTTATGGATGGAGTGGTTTAAGAAAGTCTTGTTGCCAGTTCGTTCTGGTTGTCCCTTGTCTGGAAGCTGTCCTTAGCTGAGCAGCTCATTTGTCTTTGACAAATTCTCCTTTTCCTTCAGTGCAAATCCAGTGAGGTTGTTTTGAGCAGCCAGGAGCAGTGGATGCAGAGTGTTCATGTAATTATTCAGGGTGGCACCGCTAGCTGCCCTGGAAGGCCAGCAGTGAAGAGCCAGTAATTAGGCTGGATTCAGGGGAATTATATGACATCACTCCTGGCTGTCCTAAGATAGGTACTGCAGTTTTTATGGAAATGGATGCCATATAACTATCGAGATAGATTAACAATCTAATGGAGGCTTTTTTGTCATTATGACATCTTGAAACTCACTACCACTGTTAGTCCATCTGTGTATGGATTGCAGACCCAGGCCAAGAAATACTTAAGCAGATGCTTAACTTTAATTTTAGAAGCAGGCCCATTGATTTCAAGGAGAATACTTGCATTTTTTTCATTTAGCCATGTGTTTAATGCTTTCCTAAACATAGACCTAATCCAATAGTTTCCAGCATGCCTCAAAATAAAAGGTTGGGGAAAAAGAAAAAGTGGAATGGTTTTAGTACAACAACAACAACAAAAAAAAGCAGCATTCTGATCAATGCTGTTCTTTTTTAGTGATGTCACAATTTTACTGCATAATCCAACTGGGTTGTTCAGATGAAAGAGATACAGACAAACTTATGGAGTGTTTCTATTTAATGTTCCAAGTACCAGTTTAGAGCATATGTACCTGATTCTGGAAATCTTCCATTTGTAGAACTGTAGTTAATTTTCACAGGCAATGTGTATGCTTCCTCCTCACAAAATGGAACCAAATATTTATTAGCAGTTGGAAATAGACCATTTATTTTTATATGTCACTTTCCACTGGCAGTGTTCATGGAGAAGGCACACATGACACATACTTCTTAAAAATCTTCTTTTGATAGTTTGCTAGATCTCATTCATTTTAGAATTGAAAAAATAAACAAATGAAGTGACCAAAACAAACTGAACTGAATTTGAAGACTCAGTACCTCAGGGTAAATATGACCTCAAACACAGAGGTGGTAGAAACATATTTGCATACAGGAATTTGCCAGTATTAGTATTGCCAGTGGTGGCTTTCATGAAAAAAAATGGATATATCCAGGTAAATAGCTTCCTATAGGATATAAATTCAAACAGTGTTGACCTGAGAAATTGCAAGTTTAAAGGAAAAGATTGGAAGTTAAACAGGATCAAGATAAGGGCAGGATAGACAAGGGCAAACTAATTGATTATCAATAATTTATATACAAAAAATTTCAGTCTGAATGTAGCAAATTATAGTCAATAACAGAATAGTTCTATAGGATTTTAAGGCCATATTTTATATTCACAGTACATAGTACTCTAAAAGAAAATGCATTATTTGTATATGCATAAAAACCTCTGTATGCATCTATATACACATACCCCTAAAGAAAAAACCCACATTGGTTTAAAAAAGTAATGTATGCATTGCTTTCACTCGTTTAAATTTTCCTTGGCTAAACAATGTCTGTTTGAAGAAGCTGACAAAATCTTATGTAGACAGTAGTTCTTCCTTACTTCATATAACTTTTGTGAGAGACACAAAATCACAGTAGTTAAGGAGCAAGGTGTAGCTTAGTCCAAGGTACAGGGCTTGAGAACAGCTCAGTCAGGAAGAAGTTAGAAGGAACAGAAACTGTTGCTGACAACAACTTTGTGGTACTTGCTTTTCTTGAAAAGACAGACTCTTGAACAGACTCTTAGTTTGTTCATAATTTTCTTATAAAATGTTTTCAATCAAAAATATAGGATTTTTTTTCCAGTGCAGCACACACGGTATAATACTTTGAAGTTGGAAATAGCTGAAAAAAAAATATTATATTATAATCGAAATATTTACAGACCAACTACAAAAAAAAAAAAAAAAAAAAAAAATTCCAGGGCAGATGTAGCAGTTTTGTATTAGGTCAAGATACATGCATTTAAGTGACCAATTTTTAAAATAGCCCAGTTTCTGTCAAATTTTTATTTTGATTGCACAATATTCAAATATGAAAAAGACTGCAACATGACTGGAGAATATATTTTGTTTCCTGTGTCCATAATGAATTGGGAATGGACTGATGGGCTTTCATGGGAAAACTGCAGTCTGTGGCATAAAGCTGCCAAATCTCTGAGGTAAAATGTACAAAGTGGTGATGTGAATTATATAGGGGGAACATGAAGATCCTTAGCAAGAAATAAAGATTTTGGGAATGGTGTTGGCTTTGACATTGGAGGATAGGCCTGACAGAACCTTGGAGAACTGGCTGGTTGTTGGAGATTTGGGTGTGTCCCATCCCATCAGCATGCAGATGTCGACATCTGACTGGACAAACTGCGTCCTAAACTCTACCAGCCAAGGCTCCACCAGCTGCACTGGAAAGAGATAAATTGTTTGCATACACCCAAAGAGATGGAATTGGGTTTGGTTTTCCTGTGTTTAAACTCTACAAGGTTGTTCCTGCACCTGTTTGTTTGTTTGTTTGTTTGTTTTGTATGTTTTCAAATTCCACTCTGATGTGTGGAAAGTCAGTAAGCACAGTCAGTGGATCCTCACAGTGCATCCATTGCATCCTAGGGCAAAGATGGGGTTGGGGTGTACCAGTTTTTCTCTAGATTTTATTTGCCACAGAGATTAGAATTCCTAAACCAATGAGGGATCAGCTTAGATGTAGAATCTTTGTTGTACATACCTCAGCTTGGGTGAAAAATGCACCCTTACAATCTGGTTAAAGGTGACCTTGCACTAAGACAAGAAAAACTGGTCTGACACTTGAGGTCCTTCCCAGATTAATTTTATCCTTTCAAAGAGAAACTTTCAGCTAAAAACTCTCACCAGAGATAAAGTTAGAAGACTGTTGTAGACTTTCAGCTCCAAGAAGAAAGTGTTCTTGAAAAAAATCTCAGTTGAAAATGTGAAGCCAACACACCTGGAATTCCTGGAAGTGCTTAAATTTTTCAGTTATACTGTTGAATGAGCCCTTAATCTTGAGTTTTTACCATTTGGCACTAGTAGTGTTGATATCCCTAATCTTAAGGATTTAAAACTTGGCATACAGATGTGAGACAAGAGAAAGTGAAAAAAAAAAAGTTATGGGAGATCCATGGAGGCCCAGACTAAGGCTCCAAGGGATGAGTGCCAATGGTCTTCTCTTTGGAAAGCAAAAAAAGAACAATAGAATAATAGAATATCCTGAGTTGAAAGGGGCCCACATGGATCATTGAAGCTACTGTGCAACTAGGGAGCCACAATTCTTTTCTTCCTTTGCTTCTTTATGAAGGTGATGGCAACTGCTGAGCTGTGCTGCTGAAGTGCTAAAATGTTTTAGCAATGGTATAATCCCCAGGGTGGGAGGGTGTCTTCTGATCATGCAGGCAGAAAACTGGTGCTATTGCTGTCCAATGCACTTGAGGATAAAGGCACCTTTTAGGAATTGAAGAGGGGACTCATATATTTTCCATCTAAACAGCCACTGAGGTGCCAACTGCTCTTTTGCTTCTCACTCAGATGCCTAGGACACTGCATAAAAATAGATGATTCACTGGGCTTGTCTGGCTTTAGCACAGTAATTTTCCATTTGAGAATGTCAAGAGATTCTTTAGCATCAGTAGGGACAACCTTGTCAAAATGGATACAAATCAGAACACTGGAAAAGCCTGATAGAGAGAAAAATGAAGGTTCCAGCTTTCCTTACGTCATTAGTTGAACGAAGATTTTTTCCTTTCTTTTTGAAACCCAAGTAAGCACTAATCTTGTTACTAACTGCCCAGGAGCAGTGTATGAAAACTGAACTCCTAGAAAATGACCAAAATTTTCCAAGGAGAGAGTGGGGAAGTTGTAACAGTATAAGAGAGGGATGGCAGGCTGGATGTGAGATAGAGGGTCTTAGAAACAAAGGAGAACATTATCCAAGGTCATCTGGGGAGTGCCATAGAAAGGAATGAGGAGCAGAGTTGGACAACTGTGCTGCATTAGGTAAAGTCCATCTGGAGAAGTGACTGTAAGTGGAATATAGGATAGAAACTGTGCAGAAACATGGAAGTGGAAATAGGAGACGTGTGAGAGGAGACAGGAGCCCTATCATGTCTAGCTGGAGCAGGTGTAACATGAGGAACACATAAAAAACCCTGTCACTTGGAGTGAAAATGGGCATTAGGAAGAGCAGGAGACAGTGGAATAGGTAAGAACACATATGGGAAACCTGTGTAACAATGAGGGAGTGAGTGAGGCCCCTGTGAGGTAGAAGCAAGGGATGGGAGATTAGAAAAGGCATTTCTGATAAAGCAGGGAAGGGCTTGCAGGAGTCCCAGGAGGCAGTGTGGTAAGCCTGGACAACATTACAGAGCCACAGTGTCACACATGGAACACCAACGATTCTGATGGCAGGGTTACAGCTGGACCTTCAGGTCCATGAAAGCTGCACAGCCAGTGTCCATAGTCCATCACACCCTGCCTTGCATCCAGACTCGGTGGAACCTGCATTCACCAGCTGAACCCATGCTCCTCACACGGAGAAAATGTTGCAACTGGAAAAAGGTGACTGAATGGAAGCCCAGGGTACTGAGGGTACGTGAGGACAAGCAGAGTTCACTGAAGGAGAGCAGCTCTCAGTGCATGGGCACCAGTATGTAGCAGGAGGAGCAGCCAGGGGAATGAGCGAGGTGGAGGAGGCTGAGTATTTCTTCAAAGGTGCTGGCTGCAAGGCATGGGAGGAGAGCCAGTGAAAGAAGCGGGAGAAAAGGCTAAGAACTTGGCATGAAGGGAGGGAAAGCTCGAGGGGAGATTTTTGTGCTGTTAGGGATCCTCTGATAATAAATCAGATTCCTTTTAAGAAAAGGCAAAGAATTATTGAGGAAAAGACTTGCAGTGCAAGTTGCAGAAGAAAGAAAAGGGTGAGCTCTGAGGGTGAGCTCCACAGTGTGCTCAGAAAAAATAAGCTGTGTAACAGTGCTTGTGCCTGCCACCCAGCTGCTGCAGGGAGTGTGGAACAGTCCCTGCTGTCACTTCTTTTTCTGGTCAGCAATGGATAGATGAGAGCAGTGGATCAGATGAGCATCTTATTTCAAAGCTCACAGAGAGCATTACTTACAACTTTCTATCATCCTCCTGTCTCTGACTTTAAGAAGGACAAAGGAAGATCTATTCTTTCAGTTTTCCAATGGTGTTTCTTAGCAAAGTATTTTTGCAGCATCAAAGTTTTGAAGAAGCTTAGTTTAATTTCAAATTAGAGTAACTGCAGAAGCAAACAAGGAGAAATACAGGAAAGCTGAGCAGTTACAATCAGCAGGGAAGCTTCCTTTCCTATAATATTTACTCTTCAAAAGAGAAAAGGGCCACAAAAATGTAAGAAAATATTATGTCTTAATCTTTTTAATGACCAGAACATTCTTCAGTGATGAGTCATGTTTCTGAGAAAACCTGAATTAGGATATGACGAAACTTTGATGAAATTTTTGGAATTGATGGAAAGCTGTGAAGTAGGACTAGTCACTGTTGGGCAACAGATTTCTTGCTTGAAAAATATATTAGCTCAGACAGAGAAAAAGAGATTTTGGCCCTGATACAGAGAAGGGAAAAAAAGAGATGACAATATCAGTTAGACCTTATTTATAATAAACTCTAAAAATGTAAACTTAAGCTAAACCAAAGTGACTAATCTAAGCTGGTTCTGCAGGGTCCCTGTCCAGTAAACACAGAGAGAGAAGCACCTTGAGAGGGCAGTTTGTCCCTTTCTTTTCACTGCTTGTTTGAACCCAAGGAAGAATTTCTCTGGAGTGACCCAGGAGCCTGGGCAGTAGTCTTCATACAGCCTCATGGGTGGTAATGCCCTTGAGCTCAGCTGGCTTCACTCTGTCCTTGAATTCATGTGTACCATATTGATTATTTAAATAAATATTTTCTGAAGAGTCTCCAATTCTTGTAGTATATGCACAAGATTTACAGTTGATTCTGGAAAAGCAAACTCTCCTCCCCATGCCTTTAACTGACTGAACATGCTACAGCCTTCAGCACCAGTTTAGATTATTTCTCAAAACAAAAAATATACCCCCCAAAATTTCTAAATCAGCATTGTCTAAACATTTATTCTTGGCCTCAATGAGTCAAAATCTCCTTACAGGAGGGCACTGTGCCCCTGTTTGCTCCCACACAGCTGCAGCAGTCAGAGCAGATTAACTGTCCCTTCAGCCCACCAGGTCTATTGTTAGTAAAGTGGAAGAAACAACCTCTCTTTGCTGATGATCAAAAAGCTTCTAATCTGTTGCACAAAGAAGAAAGATTAATTTTTTTCCCAGATGCATCTCAAACTCACAAAAACTCACACGTCTCAGTGGGAAGTAGGTGCACAGATAAAGCAAAGGAAGTGCAGTGGCTGCTGAATGATGTGGGTTGTTAAGTGCAAGGGATCCAGCATCAGCTTTTTTTGTACCATTGTGTGGCTGTTGCGCAACTTCAGAATGATTTTTCCACCTTAAAGTGAGAAAGTGGTTTTTAGATTGTGTCCATGGGCTAAATAAAGGATCACTCAGAAAAATAAAACTTTTATCAAAGAAAGAATGTTTTGCTTAGAAGGAAGTTTCTTCACTGATATTTATTTCCTGAAATCTTTATTGGACTTGTAATGAAGGATTTACTAAAAAGAAATCAGCTGTGGTGCACAGTGGCTGATCAACAGGTTCTCCCTGACATCCAGAGCTGATATGACTGCGATTATAAGTAGAATGAGAACTTGGTATATTGGTGCTGTTACCTTCTGAGAGTTGCAAGAAAAGAATGCAGCACCTGCTTGCATGTAGGCGTAAATAAGGAGTAGGATGGAGAAAACAAAACTTTAAATTTTGTATCTGTGTGCTCTGTGTAAATGTGTTATCTCCAAGGGACTGTGTCTGCTGTTGTTCTGATTTGTATTTGACATGGTAATTAGCACTGGGGATGTTTTAATTCATTAAGTCTTTTCACCATGAGAAGCTTAATTGATTTAAAGTACCCAGGTGGAAATCAACGTCTGTTCTGCTTAATTTCTAGGACTGATAGATACTAAATAATAAATACCTTGTATTCCTCTCCTTTCCTATATTAGTCTGCAACTCTGTTCTGCAGGTGAAGGATACAGTTAGCATATGATCTCCTCACAGTTATGAGGAAAAACTGCAGAAAACTTATATATTCTTAAAAGTAGGATTCTGCACTTAGTTGTTATAGAACAACCTCATCAGGGCTAAGCAATGATGTCAGTTGTCCGCAGCAGCATTTTCCAGCTATTGCCATACTCAGGCAAGAGTGTTCCTTGGGGACAGCTATACCCTGTTTTTTCAGTAGTAGACATGTGAGAATACATTGTCTCTCAAGCCAAACTACCAGGAAAGAAAAATATCTGGCAATTCAGGGAGGAGCACAGAAAAGGAAGAGGGCTGTGGAAAAGATAAAGTAGGAGAAAATGCTTTATTTCTTCAAAGCATATTATTTTGACCTGGGAAAGTGATGCCTTTGACTATATAAAGACAATTGCAACATGAAATTTCCTGCTTGTAAGCATCTATCTTTACCTTTGGGGACCACTTTAGGAAGCAAGAGATTTATGGCAGCTGTAGGGCTTCTATTTCTGTTCCTCTGGCTTGGAGAGCCATACCTTTCCACACAGATTTTGCAGTGCTTTTACAAGGTTTGATCTTTGAAATAAGAAGGAAGGTTTCTTAAGTTAACTAAAAGTGTGCTTCTTTGTTTCCTATGTGCAATTCTTCAACTCTGTTTCTCAGTCCTTCAGTAGAGACAGGCAACATCTGCTACCTTTTCAGCCAGCTGTTAGTCACTTCTCACTCTGCTGTCCCAGGACAGGATTACAGAGGTACCTGTTGGAATGAAGTGTCTTCACTGATTAAAGAGAGGCTCTCAGTACATTGGTGCAGTCACCACCCAGAGTTACAGAAGCGCTGTGAGGGATTATTCATCCTGAGAAACAGGAAAGCTATCATATCTTCTCCATAGTGTCACTTCACCCTTCCTGAAGTGACAAAGGCCCTCATTTTGGGCTGGCAGGCACTGATCTGTGCTGCAATCACACTGAGAACCGTCTTTTCCCTGCGTGCAATCTCTCACCAAATAACATATGCGAAGGATACAACCTGGCTGTCAGATTCCAGCTGTCTCTCAGCTGCCTCCGTAATTTCTTTCCAGCCTTCAGACTACCATGGCACTTTGTAAAGTGGGTTTTTGTTATGCAGACCTTGCATTCACTGGAAACTAGGCTGAACCTACAGCCTTACAGCAAAGGGCAGCCTGTTCTCTTTACCAGGATCCTGAGCTGCATCCAAAGTAAGAAGTGAAAGTGGGGGAAAAGCACCATCCACCCTGGGCATTTTTGGCAGTCACTCATCGACTTCTGCTGAAGGAAATGCAGGGTGCTGCCGCTCCTTAATACAGTGGCAACAGTTCACTGCTGTGGGAGTGCCCGAAAAATGCTTCCTGTCTCCCATGGCAACCTCGAGCTTGCATGGAACAAATTGTGAGCAAATCCTGCTGTACTCATTCACACTCTTTGTGATTTACAAAACCAACAGCAGAGAAACAACAGTGGAGTGCGCAGGCTCTGACTGATGCACGTTTTTATCTCCACTGTTGTTATTCTGTTGTTGCCTGTTCCTAGCAGTTGACTTTGTGTGCTGCTATCATGTATAAATCTCTAGTTCCATTCAAGGGTGGAATTTGTAGAACAAGCACTAACTGGAAAAGAATTGGTGACTCATAAGTCCAAACATCCTTCATATTTAGCAGGAATAAATATTGATGCTAGAGAGATTTAAATTTAATAATGGTTAAAAATTGCAGTGTGTTGATGGGGAAGTCAGTTCCTTGTGCACCTATGACTCCTATTGACTTTGGAGGTAGTTGCAGGGATGCAGCAGAAGTTGGTTTTAGCATATCTGAATTGTATTTTGTACTCCCAGGGATTTCCAGGCAAGGGAAAAATGAGGAAGAGAATTGCCTTTGGAATTTTCATTTCATTCTTTAGGAGTAACTAACAAAGGGAAATAGTTTGCCATGGTGATACACTTTCCTTTTCATGAAGTTAAGATAACAAGAGTGACATAATTTTCCATTGATTTTGATCTACAATTTTTTTTTTTTTTTTTACCATATAAAAAGAAGAAAGGGTAGATCACTGGCCGTTGGTGAGTGGCATGCTTTATCAAATTCCACACATATGTACAGGCATTCTGACCAAAAACTATGCACTTTCTCAGTGGGAGGCATTAATATTTGTGAAGAGCAAGCCTAGGGTTGGTGAAGGACAACCAAAGACTGGTGCAGCTCCCCAGCTCATCTTGTTTCCGCACTCATGCCTGTCCCTGTTGTGATGCAATCTGGCAGCTCTCACATGTCCTTGCAACAAGGATGTACCACGTTAAGCTTTTTTCAAGAAAGGAAGGAAAACCTCAAATGATGATCTCAGGCTTGCAAAGGAAGATGGAAAATGTAATTTTCAATTGCCTGATTTGTTTTATAAATTGGAAAGGCATCTGTGCTTTTCAAAAGGAAATCCTTTAAATGCCAGTTGTTCAAACCATGGGGTCCACTTGTTAGGGGAAAAAGGTCCCAGCAACTGTGTAAGTTATGCTTAAAAAATGTGACATTTGCATCCAATTTGAAGTAGCCATTGGGAGAAAACCCATTAAGAATGAGTAGAGCATTTCTAAAACCATCTGCTAGGGGATGCAGTTTGCCCCTGATTTAACTGTTGAATTTAAGAATGTGAAGAAATTTTATAAGCTCCATGCATTAAAAAGAGATATGTCAAATCCTATGGGCTACTTGCAGGAGGGCTCACCAGAGGTGCAGTAGGCAGTGGATCAGCTTATTTGCAGAGCTGGACAGCTTTTGCTCCCAGTCCTGTGTCCCATCACTACCAAATGTATTCTGTCTCATCCTTAAATCTTTCAGCAAAGAGTTGAGCTGCTTCTAGCATTGATCTGAAGCCGAAATGAGTTCTAATGTAATATAAATAATAATAAAAGCCACAATAATTGCCATTTAACTTTCCTCTTATTATTAGTCACCAACAAAACCCTACCATTCTCCCCTAAAACATACATAAACATTCCAGTGCAGCCTTGAAACATAAACATCCACTGACAGCTGAAGCAGATTTCATTAGCCATTTCCTATATGATAAATATCCTGGCATTATTAATGTCCTGCTAAGTAAACATTGGCAGTGTTAAAATGAATACTTTAAAAAAAATCATTAGACACTACTATATTAACATGAGTGGCAATATAGTTCATCAATCATAATCAAATACTTTCCTGAGGTCAAAACCATCCTGAGATGAACACATATGCTGAATTTTTTCCTCGCTTTAATATGAGTTTTCACATTATTGCGTCCACCTAAGTTTTTTTTTTTTTTTTTTTTTTTTTTTTTTTTTTTTTTTTTTTTTTGATATTCAGAATAGGAAGCAAAGACATGAATCTTCTTTTTGCTTAGTTTTTCAACTAAGTTCAATCCATGCAACAGGCTATAAGTATTCCCTGCCCTGAATAGCATAAAATTTATATAAGACAGAGAAACAGTATTGGCAAATCCCAAAAACAAATTAATGACTTTAAAAATATTTTTAATGATTTGTACCTTGGATACCATTATTTTTACAATTTTACCATATTAAGCTACTCTAAATCCCTGAAGTCAGACTAGCCTCACTTCAGCATATCCTTATGTCTCTTGTCTGGAAAGCTCCTCATTATTTTTGCCATCATTTACATGATGGAGCGTGTCCAGAGAAGGATAATGAAGCTGGTGAAGGATCTGGAGCACAAGTCTGGAGCTGCTGAGGACCTGGAGGTATTTAACCTGGAGAAAAGGAGGCTCAGGGGGGACCTCATTTCTCTCTGCAACTGAAAGGAGAGTGTAGCCAAGTGGGAATCAGCCCCTTCTCCTAAGCAACAAGGGATAGGACAGGAGGAAACAGCCTCAAGTTGCATCTGGGAAGGTTTGGGCTGGTATTAGGAATTTTTTTTTTTTTTACTGAAAGGGTTACCAAGCAGGCTGCCTAGGGAAGTGATTGAGTCACCATCCTTAGAAGTCTTCAAAAAACTTATAGGAGTGGCACTTGGGGACATGGTTTAATGGTGGATGTGGCAGGGCTGGGTTAATTGTTGGACTCAAGGATCTCAGACACATTTTTCACCCTTAATGCCTGTATGCTTCTCAGATTCTTTGTGATTTACCCATCCCTAAATATTTCACAGAAAGAGAACTTACACTGTGTTTTGGTGGGGGTGAGTTACAGAACGTGTGAGTGCAGTGGTGAGGTGGTGGAGCACTGCGGGGCGCGCAGAGAGGTGCGAGCAGCGCCTGATGCCGTGTGCCACTCCGCAGGTCCTCAGGCCAGGCTGTCTGGTGTCTCCTCTTTCCCCTGCCCCCACAGGACTGGTAGATCTTTGCTGCATCCCAGGGGGCTGTGAGAATAAAGCCACTGTGAGTGTCTCAAATGCTGTGAAGATATACAACAAAGAACTGTGCATGCAGCCAAGTCCACAAAGCATCCCTTAAACACTTCTTCAGTTTACTCTGGCAAATGTGTCTCATAATCATTAGACTCCATCTGATATATATGTTGGTGAGCTTCATTATTTTAAAATATATAGTCATATTTAGAGTTTTTAGATATCTAGAGCTAATTTAGATTAGCTCTCGATATCAGAACCTACAGAGTTACAGACATCCTGAGTAGCAATATGACAGCAAAAGGCAGGAGGCTTTCAGGGTCTTGCCTGCAGAGACTTTCAGAGAAATGACACTGAAAAAGTCAAAATTGCTTCTCAGCATTTCAACCCCATTGAGCAACACCAAGATGAGCTGTCTGAAAGAGGAACCTCATCTAGAAATTGCAGTTTGCAGAAAAATCTGTTTCTACAGATGCTTTTGCTGATCTATGAAACAGTCCCACATAGAGCCCTCATTTGTAGTAAAAGCTCAGTCTATCTCCATGACAGGAACAGAAATGTTTCTCCTTACATTGACAGGAGATGACTGGGATCTCTAAGAACTTCATAGGTTGTACCAGGTTAATTATCATGGCATTATGCACAATGGTTACCAACTCTCCCCATTTTGTACTTTCACCTTCCTGTTAGAAGCCAAACGTTTGTTCTGTGACTAAAGCGTAATGAAATTGACATTCATGGGATAGCATTTGCCAGGGCTGACCGGATGTTTGCCTTCTGTTAAACAAGAATAAATATTGATAGGCATAATCCTAAAAATCACAGCTACAGTAGAAAATAAACAGTATGACCCTGTTGTTAATGAGTTATTGAAGATCAAGTACATTTATACAATTCAGATATAACCTGCTTCCCTGTATGCCTTTTTTCCTGCTGTTGCTAGAATCTTTTTCAGTTTTCCTTTAATTTTTTTCTGCTAAATCACAGTGAGAAGCAATTAAATGTTTTGCAATAATATCAATTTGCAATTAAATCTAGCAATAGCTCTGCTTTTCCTTGTCTAGGTCTTGTTCTTTCATTCACACTTCTGAATTTAATTGCCATAATCATCCATCATGTTGAAGTACAAGGAAGATGTTGCATGCAAGGACAGCAAGACACCTCAAATTACACTTGCTCCATCTGCAGATGTTGTGGGGTGCATTCCTTGGCTTAACTGGGACAGGGTGGTGTAGTTGCAGTGGAAGACCAGGAGCTGCAGACAGATGTGCTGTGATATGAGCTGCAGAACCTTCCCTTAGGAGTGCAGAAAGGTGGCATGGAGAGTCAGGACAGGTATGCAGGAAATGAAGACACAGTAGAAGATGCTGCTTTTCTTGGAGAGGCCAGAAGAGCTGAATTGCAGTGATTTGTCTCTGTGTTTCTCCATGCAGCTTCCTGACCCACACAAGAGCATGCGCCCACGCTGTGCTCTTCGGAAAGCTGACAGCAGAGCCAGATGACTGCAATGGAAGGTGTGCAGGGAAACTTGCATGACAGGCTGGGAGTTTGCAGCAGGGACATCGCAAAAACAGGCAGCAAATTCCAGCCTGCTGTGTCTTCCTGCATCCCTGGCCAAGGCTGGGACATGCTGCTTCATGTGGAGGCAAAATGACCTTGGCGGGACTGATTGGGCAATGTCTCCTGACAGACAATGCTTTCTTACCAACAAAGTTTTATTTGGAGAGGAAAACAGTGTTTTGGCACAGTGACCTTGAAGGATTGCCAAGATCTGAGGGGAAATCTGCTCTTTGGCATCCTGTGAACCCTCAGGTTGTGTGGCAGAAGTGACAGGGTGACGTCAGTGTCAGTAAGCATGAAGCACTCCATAAGGATTGGCCATTCCAAGAAGTGACGCAGGTCAGGGCTCTCCCTTTTGACACCTTCTCCATTAGTTCCCATTGGCCTAAAATACCCACCTCCTTCTAGAACTGATTTCGTTATTTTTTACAATTCCAAACTCATTATTTATCCCTGGTTATGAGAAGTGTTAGGTTTTGCAACCTCATCCTAACCCTCTTGTATCAGCACTGAAATTAAGTAATAACTGCATGCTATTACACACACATACTTGTAGTGTAAATTGCTTAAACAGAATGTGATGCATGCAATTTCTGAATCTGGCCATAATGGATTCTCTTGTTTTGATATTATTCAAGGAAAGAATGAATCAATTAGCCTTTGATGGGAAAGGATTATTTTTCTCTTCATTTTAAGTTTCTGTTTTCTATGAAAAGGTACTGAAAACACTTAGAAGTACTGCTTAACAATGCAAATGAGCACATTTACCTTACTAACAGAGTGTTTCTATTCTTAAGTGGAAAAAAAGAAGAATTAATGAGAATACCATTTTTAAAAAGCTATTAGGTTTGACACCTACAGACTTCTGTGGTTGATCTGAAAGGAAAAAAAAAGAGTAAAAATGTTCTTGCTTCACTCTTTTCTGCTCCTTATTTGTGTGCACAGGGCCCAGCTGACTGAGGCTGAGATAAAATGTTATCAAATGTCACTTCCATTACATTCCTGGTACATGTAGAATATGAGAACTTACAGAAACTAATTGGGCTGAATTCCAGGTGATTATTCCATTTTCCTGACATTAGATCTGTTTCATAGTAACTACTTTTTACTTGCAGGAATGCCTTTGCTGAACCTGGGCCAAAACCAATCTGCTCTTCCTTCAGTGTGTACATACCTCTTGGCTTTTGCATCATTCACATAATCACCTGTTTGGGAATTCATCCCAATCACATTCTTTTTTGTAGATAAAGCATACATCAATTTATCTATTCCGCTGACTTTGGATTAGTCATAAATTTTGGCAGCAGAAAACCTATCTCCTCAACTTACATGGTCCAGCAATAATCCATGAACTGAAAATTTATTTAAGTCTAGCTTCTACTGATTAAAGATACTATTAAGCTATACATCACACTGAGCACCATTTTTAATATTACTGAGGTGTTTTAGTCATATACATGAAAGTAAGAAATTAAGTGAAGGAGCTGATTCTTTATTTCTCAGAGAAATATTTCCTTGACCTCCACTTGTCCTTGGCTTTCTTTTAGTTTCTTCTCCAGGGTACCTCAAATCCCTATACTTGTAACTGTGACTGCTTAGTGAGAGGAGCAGGCTTTCCAAGTCATAACCAACCACATTACTGTTGGAAACCCAACTCTTTGGCAGTTATGCTTGGATTTATGCCACATTTAACAGCCCACACTAGATCAATTCCACTTTACTCGAGGTTAGCCTGTGGTGGGAACACCCTGATTGGGTCAGGGTCAATTTAAACCCCGGATATTGTCAGCAGCATGCTGACACCCACCTCAAAATCCATCCATGGGTTGGACTGGTCAGGAGTCTCAGAACACTCAACTCTGTTGACTTAGCGTAGACAATTTTTCTCTTGAAAAATGCAAAGACAAACTTTCATTATCTGCATCTTCACACGTTTCCACGCAGCCACATTAATATGAAAGCAGTGAGGAATCAGAACAGTTCAATGGATAAAGAATACCTTTTATCAATTCATTAAATAGTATTGTCTCACAATGGAGAACACTTCATGATCTAAAGTCAGCACAGGTGCTTTGGAACATTTTTTACCTAAGCAAATGCAAAGCATTAAGCACTCAAGAAGTTTAGTTTCTTCTTCAGATGCATAACTGCTTTCCTGAGCAGTGGTCTACTTCATCTATTCCTAACTGGATATCCATGGGTTTATGGGTCAGTTGTTAAATATCTTCATTAAAAATACCCAACCAGCTCCCCCCCAGTTATGTTACATGAGAGCATAGAGTTATGTTATCCAGGAGAAGCTCCATTAGCTTCCAGTAGTGAAAAGAACCCAATGTCCAGCACTTCTCAAAATCATGCCTAAAAGACACATACACGTAAAGACAGAGTGGTTTACATGACAGCTTTTATGTTAAACATTACATTGTCTTTATAGGCACTCTGAATTACATTGCCACAGAACAGGTAAAAAATGGTTTCTGACTTTATAGGGAAAGTTTGTACACCCAAATATTATTCCTGTTCAATACAAAACTTGTACTGCTGTCAGCAGAAGCAGGATTGGTGCAGTGAATCTAGCTATTTTTTAATTCTCCATGCTAATTAATTTATAAGATGGAAAAATGAACCTCCCAGATACACAGTAATTGCTTAGACTGTATAAGCAAATATTGATCCATATATTTATTTTTCTTTTCATTACTGTGTCTCAGTGTCAGACCAAATTTAGTCAAAGTAAATTAATGAAATGCATTTTTCAAAAGACCATCATCTATGTAAAGACCCTCATTTTTAGTGTTCAGCAGCCAGTTACAGACCAATCATATTTTCAAATATGAAGTGTGGCACTGGTGTTGGGTATGATTAGGGGTTTGGTATTTTGAGAAGAGTGGGATTTGCCTTTAGTGTATGCCCAGCTCAATCTCCATGCCCAGACACTGTTTGCTGGGGTCACAGTAAAACAATTGTGTGGATAGAAGAACCAGAAGCAAACAGAAAAAACCTTCAAAGCACTTTTGTGTGCTGCATCAGGGGAAGAACCCTGCTCCAAGGCAATTTGATGTGACCTGGAATTTTTCTACCTGTATGGAGCAAACACTGTAAAAGCCATTCATGTTTCCCTAGTTTCCAGGGTTTCCATACATAGGGATATAGTTCATTAATTCTCTGTGATCAGCTCATCAAAGAATGACCTGACATATGAGCTGAGGACCAGGAGAGTAAGGTGGTCCTGATGTGCATCTTGGAATGAGTCCTCTTGCAAGATGAGATACAGAGAGAGGGTGTTGGGTGATGAAGATCACAGGTCATGCTTACAGCAGTTTGGGTTTGGGGATAATGCAGCAGAGTTCTGAAGCTTAAAGGCTGAAACTCTGGGACTGCTGAGAAACTTTTCTCTGAGGAGCTCTGGCAAGTAAGCAAGTATTGGCTCACACCTTATCATTGATAAGACAAGCACTGCTTCCTCCTTCCCTGCCACAACTAAACTCTGAGATGAGACTGGGAGCTGTTTTTTTGCTGTAGTGTGCTTTTTACTTTGGCTTGTATTTACTCTCCACATCCCTGACAGGCACACTGCAAAGATCCTGCCTCAGTGCACACCTCTGTAAACATAAAGCTTAAGTAGAAGAGGTTTGTTTCATGAGAGACACTCAGAGCTGACCCTGCAGCATCACCTGCAGCCACAGTGAGGCTGGTAAATGTGGCAGACACCATTCCTCTTTCAACATCCTGTGGGTGCATCCTGCTCCCCTGCACCACCAGCAGCTGTCTGTGCAAAGCTCACCTTTGCTCAGTCCTTGGCCCTCCCAAATCTGATGTGCCCCACACCATTTAAGAAAGATGTCAAGGTCCTTGAAAGTATCCAGAGGAGGGCAACAAAACTAGTTGTAAGACTGGAGGGCATGTCCTGTAAAGAGCAGCTGAGGACTCTGTGCTTGTCTGGTTTTAAGAAAAGGAGGCTGAGGGATGGCCTCTTTGCAGCTTCCTGAGGAGAGGAAGAGCAGAGGGAGGTGCTGAGCTCTTCTTCCTGTGTACTGGGTTTGTGTGGTAAAGTTTTGGTAGTGGGTTTCTGAGAAGCTGCCAGAAGCTTTCCCCATGCCCAACAGAGTCAATGCCAGACAGGCCCAAGACAGACTTGCTGCTGGCCAAGCCCAAGCCCATTAGTGGAATGTCTACCACCCAGAGTGGTAGCACCTCTGGGATAATATGTTTAATAAGTTGGGAAATAAACAGCTGCACAACAGCAGCCAGAGAGAGGAGTGACAATATGCGAGTGAAACTGCCCTGCAGGGACCTGGGTCAGTGAAGAAGAAAGGGGAATAAGGCAATCCAGATGCTGCAGCAGAGATTCCCCTGCAGACTGTGGTGAGGCAGCTGTGCCCCAGAGCCCATGCAGATCCATGGGAGAGCAGACATCCATCTGCAGCCCATGGAGGAGCCCATGCTGGAGCAGGTGGATTCCCAAAGAAGGCTCCATGGGAAGCCCACACTGGAGCGGGCTCCTTGCAGGACCTGTGGCACCATGAAGAAAGGAGCCCAAACTGGAGCAGGTTTGCTGGCAGGACTTGTGACACCACGAGGGACCCAAGCCAGAGCAGCCTGTTCCTAAAGGACTGTGCCCCATGGGAGTGTCCATGCTGGAACAGTTCATGAAGAACTGCAGCCCATGAAAAGGAGTCATGCTGGAGAAGTTTGTGAAAGATTGTCTCTTATGGGAGGAACCTCATGCTGGAGCAAGAGAAGAGTGTGAGTTCTCCTCCTGAGGAGGAAGCAGAGGCAGAGCCAGTGTGTGATGAACTGATCAGCAACCCCATTCTCCATTCCCATTCTCCATCCCCCTTCTCTGCTGAAGGGAAAGAGAGAGAAGTAAGGAGTGAAGTTGAGATGAGGAAGAAGGAAGGAAGAGGGATGAAGCTGTTGTAAAAGTTTGGTTTATTTCTCATTATCGTATCTGATTTGATCAGTAATGAATTAAATTAATTTCCCTAAATCAAGTCATCAAGTTTTTCCTTTGATGGTAACTGAAGTGAGTGATCTCTCCCTGCCCTTATCTCAACCCATGACATGTTTGTTATGCTTTCTCTCCCCTGTCCACCTGTGGAGGGGACTGAGAGAGTGGCTTTGGTGAGCACCTGCAGTTCAGCCAAGGTCAACCCACCTGGAATCCAGTGACAGGACACATGGGAATGGTTCAAAACTGTGCCAGGGCAGTTTCTGACTTAACATTAGGAAGCATTTCTATACCAGGAGCATGGTCAAACACTGGAACAGGCTTCCTAGAGAGGTGCCCAAGGCCTCAAGCCTGTCAGTGTTTAAGAGTTATTTGGACAAAGCCCTTAACAACACACTAACTCTTGGTCAGCCCCAAGGTGGTCAGGCTGGAGTAGTCATTGTAGTTCCCTTCCAAGTGAATGAGTCTATTCTGACAGACACAATCTCTGCTTCAAAAATCTTAGAAGTGACATAGTCTAAAACTGCAAGACAAGGATTATCTGCATCACAGAAGCCCAGGAGCCCACTTTGAACCAAGTCTATGTCAAGAACTAGAAAGGAATATGCATTATTTTATTTCTCTGTTGCTGTCTAGCTATTGCTCCTTGATAGCATGCAACAATATTGGCTTTGCCAATAATTACAGTTCAAATCAGTGAATATGATGAAAATGGTTTTACTGCAAAAGACACTTAAAATCTAACCAGGATTATATTTTTAGTTTTTTAATGAAGACCAGTTTCTGGTGCATTAATTTGGACTGCTTCCTGTCATTGAACAGTCTCTCAAATCCCACTAATTTCTGTTGAAAATAATAATAAAAAAAAAACCTCACCCAAAACCTCCCAAATAAAACCAAACCAACGCAGCAATGGACCTGTTATGTCTAAAACTAAAGTGGCATAAGCACATGATATCTCTTGACAATCCCACACCATTCTCTGTTGCTAAATAATATCTGCTAAGGAATCTTTGACACTGGTTTTTTTCTTTTTTTTTCTTCATATTTGCCATCTTTGCTCTGAAGAGACTTTGTGGAAATTTGCTCAGCTTGCAGGAAGAAAATGCATGAGTTGATAAAAGCTAAAAATAACTCAGCAGAAGGCTATCCAATAAGTTAGATTTAGGTTGAGTCATGGAAAAGCCTAGGAGTATTGTCAGCATCTGAGTTATACGGCTTTCTACTTCATTTGGACATGCTTGTGAAGTGTGTGAAACAATCTCATGAAAAGCAGCCATTGACTGTATTGATATTGCTATACATTCTTCAAGAAATTTGGGGACACATACTTCCTTTTGGGAATTAATTGTGCTGTATCTTGCAAGAACTGAAAAGGAAGCAAAGCTGAAAAAAATTATCAAACCCTTTTGAATTTCTTCCATCTTACAGTAAGGCACTTTGGGAATAAGGGCGAAGCAGTAAATATTCTAATTTCCTAGTAAAACCTTTTAATCTGACTCATATGCCCTTTCTATGGATGGGAGAGGACTAGAAAATAGAAGCTAGATACCATATAGATAGTGCGTGATAGAACTGTAGTAAGCAAAACTATCTGTACCACTGTTTTCAGAAAACAGTTATTACTGATTTATTTCTAAATGGAAAGTTGTACTCAGTGTGTTTCTACAAGGGGCTGCTTTCTGTCTTATACTGTTTCATGTATCTTCTGCCATAAAATATACTTACTAAACCTCCAATCTCAGTGGCCAGAAGAGGCTACAGGTGTGATGGAGAACAAGAATAAAGATGCAAAGGATCTTGCCAAAGTAAATATGAATCTATTTAAAACCAGAGAAATGCTGTGTTTTGCACTTTGGAGTAATCTCCCAGGAACAGTCTACAGCATACATCTAGGAATATAAGCATACACTGAGAGGAATAATTAATCAGGCAGCTGCAAAAATCAGTATCTTTGAGCTAGACTGCACCCTCAGCTGCACACAAGATGACAATGCCCTGATGTTGGGGGGAAAAAAGAAAAAATAAGCTTCCTATTTCTTATTAGGATTTATGATAAATCTTCTACTACTGAACCTTCAGGTAAGTGCAGAAATGCTCTTTCCATCATGACAGCACAGTCAGAAGGTGGTAGACTAATTGTCTAGCTTCCAGAAGAAAGCTGTGATAAAAACCCCATTGTTTACAGCCAGAGACCTAGAAAACATGAACTTGTAAGAGAAGTTTGAAACAGTTGGGGCTTTAACCCTAAAGAAGAGAAAAGTCAGGGGTAATGTAACAGTCTTCAGTTATGTAGAGACTGCTACAAGGAGGAAAAAAATTATATTTTTTCTGTCTGTGGAAGACAGGACAATAAATGATGGGCATAAATTCAAGAGCAGAAAATTAAGCTGAACATTAGGCACAGGGATGTTGGACAGTCTCATGGAGAAAAGAATGAAGGCTTGGAATGGATGAGAAGGAGAGGCTATGGTGATTTCATATCTGAAGGTACTTAAACAACCAGCAGAGGAAAACCCATGCCTATGCTATGAAGAAAGGTTGTGGAGAGGACACCATCATGTAACTTCCTTTGTGGGAATTGAATTTTCATGGTAAAATAGTAAATTATGGGATACCAAGCATTTCAGCTGGAATTGACCATTCTTACTCCAAAGAGTTTGCAGTAATGAAAAAGAAAATGAAGAGCCAATCTGGGTTAAATAGGGCAAGGCTGTGCAACTCCTGGGTCATTTAGGGCAAATTACAGTTGTGAGAGGTCAACACTGACTTTTTCCTGAAAGCTCTGTGGTAGAAAATGGTTTTAAGGGGAAGCTGAGAAGGACAAAATTAGAGGTCTGAAGAACCTAAATTTAAAATTATTATTCCACAAGTCCTACCAAGATAGAAATCCCAGGAAAGGCTCCATCTCTGAGCCTACAAAGCCAGCCTTTCACTGGAGGTATGCAAACAGTGTAGGGATCTCAGCATGCTGTAATCTAGGATGAGCATCTATCACAGGCATATTGAAGCTGCGGTTTCCTGAAGAGCTCTGCTGAATTACTGGTTTCTCACAACCAAAAGGAAGAGATTTTGTGGCCATCCATCTCTGGCCTCCTCCCCAGCCCTGTGCTGGTTCTGCTTTGCAGTGCCATTTCTGAGGGCTGACACAGCAGAATGCTGCTGGGGTTTATGCTGTGATGGTTTTGAGCAGACTGTTGAGCTAACGAGGCCACGGGAGGAGGTCTGCCAAGTGCCAGCCTCAACATAAGCAGTTAAGAGCATGAAGCCAAGCTGGGAAGAATGGGGCAGCTGCTTCAGGACCTCCTTCCAAATCAGTGAGTGATTAGGTTGGCTCAGCGAGTCTTGTGGAAACCATGCTTTGCTTCCATGTAGAGAAGCTTATTTTTGCAGCTTGTAAGAAAAAAAAAAAAAAAAAAAAAAAAGATATTGTTAAAAAATAGTTAATGCAAGGGGAAGAAGAAAAAAATAGATTTGGACCTAGCTGGACAGGAAGGTGGAAATATGCCCTTGATTTGACGTTCTTTGTTGCCTCCCTTAACTGCATGGTCATGACTTGGCAGCTGTTCAGGCTCCAGGAGGCATTGTACAAGCCCCTGATAGGAGGGGTTTCCTCTGATGAGCTGGCCATTGTGACTTTACAAGAAATTGTACAGTACTTCCTCTCATCCATTAGAAACCACTATTTTCTGAATGAATTTTCTTCTCTTTTGTTTTTAACTGTGTAACCCTTAACCTTTCTGACTCATGTTTTCTATTCTGGTGTAGCGTGCAGCCTGAGGTGAAAATGGGGACAGCCCACACAAATGAGACTCCCCTGCGGATGGTCTGAGAGGGAAACCAAGTGTTGCAAAGAACTGTGTTTCTGCTGAAGAGCACTTTGCAGGCCTGGGAGTGTGGTATGAGGAAAAAAAAAAAAAAAAGGTTCCCTTGCAAGTCAAATGAGGAAAGTCAGGCAGTTATTGAACTTCTGGGTGATTCATCTGTACACTCCAATTTGTATTAATTTCTAAACTGTGAAGATGTGGTGTGGGCAACAAGGGTAAAATGGTATAATTAGGGAAATGACCCTTTCACAATTAGTGGAATGAATTCATCTGAAGATGAGAAAGAGGATCAAGTAGTTATTGCAATGGTCAGATTTACTGGACTAAATTCAGACATAGAAATACATCCCACATTAGAGTACCTGCTGGGGAAGAAACCCTTCCTGTCCAAGCCAAGCACAGGATATTGTGAAATACAGAAATACATGTGACATTAAAAAAGCCAAGTAAGGACAGAAACAGGATGTTCAAAGTTGGAGTTCCCCTGGGGGTCACTAGTGAGCACTCTGAAATTGGATTGGAAATTAAGGCTATGGTGCCTTAGAAAGGGTGTACCTTGGGTTATGAAAGACCTTTGAGTATTTCTTTATGCAATCAGCATAATAGTCACAGTGTGTGAAAAGCACTGGCTTTTACCTTCCCCCATACCTATGTCCAAAAGGGAATAAGGAGATATTTCTCACTCACCCATGGTAATGGATGTCGTTAAGAATTCTGAGCAATGCCTGAAAGGATGGAATCTTCCCAAGACCCTCTCAGGAGATACCTGGTCTCAGTAAGCTCCCTGGGGTCCTGTTCTAAGTGGTTTGCTGCCAAAAAGATGAACCATTATGTGACAGAAAGGCCAAGGGGATGCTTGACTTCCAAATCAGGTTATAGAATCAGTTCTGTTTCTCCAAATATGGAAAATAATTTTTTTCCATAAATAAAGTAAAATGCATTTTTTCTAAATAATAAATTAAGGGAAAAAAAAAACCAAAAAACCAAACCCTTGTACATTTTTGATATGAAGGTGGAAAAGATCTGTAAAGTGACCTCCCTCACTGTTCTGCAATGTTGATAAAGCTCTATGTTGATCTGGGTCCTTGGACCACGAGATATTTAGTAGGAAGGAAGAACCACTTAATAAAGATATTGTTGGAAACAGGGCTAAGATCTTTAAGTGAACTGATGGCTGAATCAAGGCCAGGGGCTGGTGGATGGATCTGACAGGTAGCAGACAACTCTTTCTGGTAAAACATCCTTTTGCTCTCAGAAAGGGATTAGAGCTTTGAGTTCCTCTCTTTAAAATGTCACACAACAGCCAGGATGAAAAGGCAGCATAAAACCTCTCCAGTAACATCAACAAAACTTTCAAAAGCAATTTGATACGTGACATACTGCTACTTCATCTTGTCAGGCTGATATCACCTTGGTCCCTCTCCGTCCATCCATCTGAGCTGACTTCTTGTCCCTCATCTGCAGGAAATGATTCATTCCGTGCCTGTGAAGTGCCCGCGTCGGGAGCTGCTCTCCTGGGGCTCATAAAAGTCTAAATCACAGCACCACTGGACTGGGTGGCTGCAGAACCTTCAGAATGATGGGAAGAGAGAGTAGGAAGCAGAGTATTTTAACAGGTGGTATGGAATATATCAACATATTTCAAGCAAATCAAATACCTTCATGAATTTTTTTAGTTTTCTTTCTTAGAATATTTTAGGTTATGTTTGTGATCTAATTTTGCCTTTTATTTTGTTTCCCTTCCCTATTCAGCTGCTGTCACTTTTCAGTGAGGCACAGTGGTGCTCCACCAGTCTAATCATAACAAGGCCTAAAATTTCACCCTCTTCTAGGTTATATTATTCAAAGGAGTAGAAGACAGACCACAAAAAGTACAGACATTTCTATTAGCACATTAAGTCCGTCAGCTGCTACTGTGGTTTTAATTTTGAGCAGCGCTATATGCGCTTTATCAGTGAAGTGGAGCTGTCATTTATAGAAGGTAAAAAAGGAGTCTGAAAAAAAAGGCATCTTTTCACTCAGTTCAGTCTTTGACATGTGTATTTGAGTCATAGCTTGTCAGAATGATGAACAAGGTACACTCATATCATTTTCTCCTCACAGAGCATCTGTCCTCAATGAGTTTCAGAGGTTCACTGATTGTCTTTCAGTCAGTAAGTAGGTGGTCAAGTTGCGCTCCATTGCTGATTCAATGCTTCTGCAAAATCAAGTAGGCCCAGGGTACCAGTGGATAAAAATGTCTGGGGAAAGGACAGCACAAGCCAGTCAATCCGTAATGTTGGAATGCTCACATGGTGCGTAACATGACCTGGAAATGTGCCAAACTGCACTAGCTTGAGCGATGCCTGGGGGATGGCATATGCTCCAGATTTTCCAGTAGGCAGCACAGACAAGACTGCCCTGGATTTGGCCCCTTGTATGGCCAAACATGGTAGACTTTGAACCTGCACACCCTGATGTTGCACTGAAGGAAATTGACACACATTCTTTGTTTCACATTATGAAAATGTCACATTAGTTCACAGAACTGGAAAAAACCCCACATCCAAAATGACATTTACATTTGAGGGCTACACAGGGCAAAGTTCTGTATAGCTCGGCTGTGGCCACTGTGCTGCTTGGCCACACAATGACAGAATGTTCCTTGCTCATCTTTAACAAATAAAAACCCAGAGAAGTGCAGTGTAATATTATGCCTCATTATTACTACTTTGCAAGACTCCATAGGTGCAAAAGAAAAGGTTTTAAAATCCATCTATATATGACTATTGCTTCCTTGTAAGGTAGTCCCCTGTTCCCTTCAAGCACTTTCATTGCCTTACTGTGCTAGAAGGAAAAGCACCTGGCTGTGTAATGATACCCCACTGGCCTTACTGAAGTTGCTCCTGGTTCACAGGACTCCATGGGAGAAGAGACTTCAATCCCCATGATTCAGGTCAAGATGAAAATGAATAGGACTTAATGGAATATCCTGTCTAGGCTTCTCCCAGTGGGAGAAAGTACAGCTTCTTTTCATCCAAGGAAGTAGCTGTTACACAGCAGTAAAATGGATTCTAGTAAGACTATGGATATGGGACTGGATCCAAGAGGTTTGAGAGCCAGACAATGGCTACACCTCTTTTGAGACAGTTTGAAGATAGCCAGGAGGCAAAGTTTTGTTTCAGTTAATTAAATGAATCCCTGGGAAGTCAGGAGATACCCTGGTTTGCACACAGCTGGAAAACACTCCTCTGTAGCTCCACGGTGCCGCAGTGCCTGGATTGATGGAGAAGGGCTCTGGCTGCCATGTCCAGCTCTGTTTAGTACAGGTATAATCTGGGGAAGCACCTTGACCCAAGAAATGCAGGAGGGTCTTGAACTTTGTATCTTCTTGTCACTCCTTTTTCTTCTTCAGCTTCTGAGTTCTGCTATACTACCACCAAGGACCACTCCAATCCCACAGTGAGGAAAGTGCTTTGGGACAACTGTGTCCAGCACTGCCAAACAGGAAAGGGAAATCACAAAGGGTGGGAGACCAGCAATTATGAAGGTTCAATGTATTTGAATTATTTGATTTGAAGAAGGAACTTGGAGAAAACATAACAGAAAGTAGAGAAGAAAGCAAGAAAGTTTCTCTTTTAAAGCCATTGTAGCTTAATTAACAGGGCTACTGGCTGCAACAACGTGGTGCACGTGCTGCTGTTACCAAGGGCTGTTATGCTACTGGCACGACAAAAAACACTACAAAAAGAGGCTACATGGCATAACCCTGGTCAAGTGAGGGAAACAAAAACAACCCCTTAACTGTGCAGTTTTGGGCAGGAAAATTGCATTCCATTGTTTGGGTTTTTTAAAGGTGATTTGGATGAAAAATATTAGGTTGTGTCTTTGGGGTTTTTTTCTGCTTTGTAGCATTTTAAGGGTACTTAAATAATTTTTCCTCAGTTTTTACGATATTAAACAGTGGGATTGTGAATTTCAGTTTCTTTGCTTTTGTTCTTCTTTGCTTTTCTTGCCTTTGTTTGTGATATATTTGGTTTTCTTCATGACTTTCTTCATGTGTCATTGCATAATATGTTGGCTATTTTGGAAAAGTCAGATTATGAGCCTGGATGGTGGTTGCTTGTTTGCCACCATGTCTCTTGTGCCAGCAAAACTTGTTTTGAAGGTCACAAAATAGTATACCTTACTGGAATAATGCTCCATAAAACAAAAAGTTAAGCATCTCCTCTGTTTCAGGTAATTGCATCCTTAGAGTAACAGCTAACACCTTAATGAAAGAGTTGAGCTTTTAAAAGAGATTTTTTTTCTCTCCAGGGTATAAAATTGCCATTTACATTAAGTAGCTGCTGAATAACATTTAGTGTTTGACTGAATTTCCCTGTTTTCCTTGGAAATACATGCTTCCCTTTTGTTCAGGGCTGTGTAGGATATTCTCTCATACACATGTATGAAGAAGAATACACACAACGAAGAATAGTGCCTATGAATCTTCCAGCTCTCAGCCTGTGAGCTCAGACCATAAAACATCCTTCTCAGAACATGAGGGGTTAAGCCCTGGCCATAACTAATATGAGATATAGGATGACTCTGTGTTGAGGGCACGAACCAGATTCAGTTCCCTCCTCTGTTATGGTCTCTGAATGAATTTATCAACTGCTGTCAAAAAAAAGAGGCAAACCCATTCCTTCTTTCCTTAACTCCCCTTTCTGCACCTGGGGCTTTCCTCCTCTTTACATGCTTTGGTGCTCAGCTGATGTTTGGTTGAGCCAGTTCAATTCACGCAGAAAAATATTCACACTTTTCCCACGTTAGTTGTCTGCTAAGCTCGTGAGATGAATTGAATTCAGGAAACGGTCTGATGATCATCAGATCTGGCAAAGGAGAGGAAGATGATTTTGAGAGAGAGAAGAGCAAGATCTCTAGCATACAGCTTCCTCCTCTCTATTTGAATGGAAGTCACTTCTCCTTCTGTGAATGAATAAAATGCAGAATAACTTTTCTTTCTTCCTCCTAGGGTGGTTGTGTAACAACATTAAAGAAAGCCAGATTGCAGCAATGAAGGGGAAATGGATGCAAGGTTTTGCTTTATGTCTGTCCTTTATTAACTATTAATACATTCTTTATTATATCCTTCGGTGTTTTTTCAACAGTCTTTTAATAATGTTTATCTAGGGAGGTTTGTTTTACCTTGGGAATTACAAAATCTGTATGCACCATCCCATAAATATTTCGAGTAGATGAACTCACAGTTTTGATGTCTGGTAGGAAAGAAACAGGTAGAAAACAGGTAGAAAGCTGCAACCCTGCGTTGCTTGAATCCATGTATTCAAGTTTAACATCCTTTCCATTGTCTTTAACTTGTGGTGATGGATTTTTTTTTTCCATTATGATCTCTATTTCTGTGGGTTTTGAGTAAAAATATCTCCTCCTTGGTCCTAGATTGATGCAATTTGACTGTGAGGCTTTCAATCAATTATTTCAGGAGGCTGCTGGTTGTGGACTGACAGATAATTGAAAAGCAACCAGACTAACAAAGTTATGCAGCAACAAGCAGAGATTGTCAGGAGTCCTTGCAGGAACTGACAGAGCTTCTCCATGTTAAATAAGGTTGCAAAACTTCCCCAAAAAGCAGAGCCTGCACTGAGCAAATTGGGCAGGATACTGTCTGTGGATGACTTAAGCTCTACTAACAGTGTCTGTGTTGCAACATGCAATTGAAAGGAGGAAATAGATTTAAAAGACTAAATTCTGTAGTTGGTTGCATGAAATGTCTCTTGATGCAATGAGGCTGCAGTTGTATAAACACAGTCTGGCTCTTCAGTCCAGGAGGGAGTCACAAAATTACAGAATATGCTGAGTTGGAAGTGACCTAGAAGGATCACTGTGTCCAAATCCTGCACCTGCACAGGACCATCCTCAAGACTCACACCATGTGCCTGAGAGCATTGTCCAAACACTTCTGGAGCTCTGTCAGGCTTGGAGGCTGACCACTTCCCTCTTCCAGTACCCAAACACCCTCTGGGTGAAGAACCATTTTCTAATATCCAGCATAAACCTTCTCTGACAGAACTTCAGGCCATTTCTTTGGGTCCTGTCTCGTCACCAGAGAGAAGAGAAGTTGTATCTTTCAATGTGATCTCCCCTCAGTCTTCTCTTCTCCAGGCTGAACAGACCAAGTGACCTCAGACACTTCTCACACAGCTTCCCCTTGAGGCCTTTCACCATCTTTATTGCCCTCCTTTGGGCACTCTCTAACAGTTTAATGTCTTTCTTACATTGTGTCACCCAAAACTGCACACAGGACTGCAGGTGAGGATGCCCCAGTGCAGAGCAGAGTGGAACAATCCCCTCCCTTGCACGACTGGTGATGCTGTCCCTGGTGTCCCTCAGGACAGGGCTGGCCCTCCTGGCTCTCAGGGCACTGCTGACTTGTGTTCAGCTTTCCACAGACCAGGACCCCCCAGTTCCTTTTCATGGCTCTGCTTTCCAGCCTCTCATTTCCCAATCCGTTCATACACCCAGGATTGCTCCATCCCAGGTGCAGAATCCAGAACTTTTCCTTGTTGAACTTCACATGGTTGGTGATTGCCCAGTCCTCTGGTTTGTGAGGTCTCTCTGCAGGGCCTCCGTGCCCTCGAGGGAGTCAACAGCTCCCCCCAGTTTTGTATAATCTGTGAACTTGCTCAACATCCCTTCCAGTCCCATGTCCAGGTCATTAATGAAGATGTTGAAAAGCACAGGACCAGGGATAGAGCCCTGTGGAACCCCACTGGTTACAGGTCCCCAGTCTGATGTCACCCCATTCACCACAGCCCTTCGTGCCTGACCCATGAGCCAGTTGCTCACACTTCTCAGGATGTGTTTATCCAGTTGTGTGCTGGACATTTTGTCCAGAAGATCCTGTGAGAGGCAGTACTGAAAGCTCTACTGAAATCTGTAAAGATTTCACACACCAGCTGGCTTCCCTTGCTCAGCTGGGTGGGTTACCTTGTCATCAAAGGAAATCAGGTTTGATAGGCAGGACTTTCATAAAGCATGTTGAATGGTGTGTGCAGTCACCCAGAGCTGGGTGAGCTGCTGTGCCTGAGTGCACCAGGTCCTGGACAGCACATGTGTGTCTGGTCACTCCACTGGGCCAGAGCTACAGCCTGCATAAAGCTTTAGGGTGGCACAGAGGATGCCAGAGTCCAGAACCAGGTATCTGACAAGATAAGATCTCTTTGGGAGTCTTGCAGCTGGTACTTGACTCCTCATTTGGGAAGTACTGACAGCTTTTGACATCAGGAGCCCTTCTTTTCTCAAACCATGAAAAACAACAACCATGAGTCTGTGTAGAACTACTTCCATGATACAAGAAGAAAGAGGAATGCCTTCAAACACCTTCCAAAGTGCAGTGCCTGTTATCCCTGACTCAGTGGAAAAGTAGCTGGTAAAATTCTATGGAACTGAGCTTTGTGTCACGGCTGGTTGGTTGACTCACGGCATGGTTCTTAGCAGAACTGCATTAATAGGGAAGCAGCAAATCAGCTGAGAAACAAACCCTATGGCTCAGAGCTGCCCTGTGCTCTCCCCACCAGAGGCAGTAGGTCAATCTGTCACCTAAGATGCAATCTCCGAGCTACTCACAGGGTGCCTGCAAAAGTGAGGAAATCCTACTAGTTCCTGATATCAATGAGGAACTGACATCTTGGCTTCTAATCAGGCAGAGAAACACACTGTGAAATTTTCACAGCTGTCTGCTAGGCTGATTTGTTAGGCTGGTAAGTGCCCTTAAATATATTCTTCCCCATGTAGGAAATGGGGTCACAGGTTTTTCCTTCCTCACAGCCTTTCAGTCTGTGACTGAAGACAGGCCTGAGCCCAAGGTAGTGGGGTCACAGGGGAGGTGAAATGAAAATACAGGAGGAAAGCTGAAGATGTCTGGTCAGAAAACAACAGTATTACAATTTTGGGGTACTATCATTAATACCTGTGATTAGCAAACAGATTTAAAAGGTCTCAAGTTTTTTCCTCAGCTTTATTATTTTGATTTTTTTTTTTAAACTTTGATCATCTCCAGCAAGGAAGTGCTCAGCTCTCAGCGCTCAGGTTACAGAAGCTATAGTATGTTTGTGGAGCAAGGTGAAGGTGCAATTGAGACCTTGCTGTCCATGAGTAATTTCTAATGTCCTTGTGACACACTTTCCTGCATGGAGCTCCCTGTCTTAGCTCTGCAGCATGTGCTAAGGGCAGGGTGTGGGGCTGCCCTTGAGCACAGGACATGCACTCAAGCAAATCCTGAATGCTCACTGCACCAAGCACGTGTGCACAAAGGATGAATGAAGTAGTGGTTTGGTCCCAGCTGTACTCTAAGTTAGGTTATTCAGGGCTCTGGTCTCCAGTGCACAGATGCCAGTTCCAAGGACTTAACTGTCAAATACTGAAAACCCAGCTCGTAATGCATCACATCGTGCCAAAAAATCAGAGCACTCTAAGCCTTCCTGTTGGTGCATAATTGGCTTTCTGCTTGCTCACATTACACAACACATCACTGAAACAAAGACAGTGCAAACAGGAATAAATGTGTTGAAAAACCTGGCAGCAACACGAGTATAGGTCAAAGTTATCTACCTCCTGCCTAACCCAGAAATCAGGAATGGAGTGTGGGAAAGAGCAAAATCCGTGGGTTTTTTTCTTCAAAAGGTTTTAGTTCTTTTGCTGGAGTGTATCCAGCAAAGGAGTTTCTGGCATTCAAAGTCTATTTTACAGGTGTGGGCATTGTGTGAGCCTGTGTAGCAGAGGGAACTGGCATTCTCAGTGAGGGTGGCTATGAACAAGACTTCCATTTCTCAAAATGAATCCAAAACACAGAGGATTTGGGGGAGTTGTTTCCCTACATACACACGAAATTATTGGTTTCTGGTTAGGGCCATTCAAGAGTTCACAACCAAGCAAGCACAGGTTCAGCCTGCTTTGCTTTCTTTATGTTGGCTGCTTACAAAGTGGCAAATTCAGTCTAAATTAACATCTTTTTCCAAAATTTATGCAAAGGGAACTGGCTCAGTTTGTGTGCAAACTATCCTGTCTTTGACTTCATAGGATGGGGTTTGTGTGCAGGTGTTTGTCAGAGGTTAAAATTCCCTGCCTCCTGCCTGAAGATGGAAGATATTAAGGTGTTATTTATACAGGCCATAATATTGTTGCTGTTATTCCATCACAAAAATTCAAAGTCACGTCTCCTTTTTTTTAATCAGTTTTATGTTATGGTGAGATTGTTCATAAAACCAAATTTTGGGTAATGGGAACATTTCATTTTACAGGTTGGTGTACGTGCCTTTGATCACCAGCAGAGGAGATGGGCAGCCCCCACGGGCATCTCAGATTGCCCTGCAGCTCTGTCCCTCTGCCAGGATGAAGCTCACTGCTTCTGTTGGCTAGAGCACACCTAGGGAAAATCCAGTCCTTGGAGCACACACAGAAACCACCTCTTGCCTCCACTCTTGCTGGGGCTGCAGTCTGTTTCTTTTAATTGATCTGTTTGCAATCCCATTGAGGCTATGGCAGATACATTTGGCTACATAAGAATTAATTTTAGTATTGCACAGAATATACTACACACATTTTGGGAAGCGGGGAGAAGAAGGCACAAGTTCATCACCCTTCCTTTTACTAGACATATGTTCTTTTCCAGCCTCCTTACTTTTCCTGGAAGAGACACAGAGCAAACATCTGTCTCTTTCAACAGAAGATGGTGCTCCATGAGGCTGAAGCTGTTTCTAGTCATTCTCAGTAGAATTCATTAACATTTAAATGTAATAGCAACCTCTCCATTCAGATCTTTTCCTCATAAGGACTAATGGTAATAAACCCATAGGAATAGTAATCCCAAATTCATATACATAATTTTTTTCTTATTATTTCTTTCTTTAATTCTTATTATTTTCTTAATTATTTTCCTCCAAGGATATGAATGTACCTCTGTAGGGATACACTGCTTTCTCTCAAGGTACAGAGTGTGAAATTAAGGTGAATGGGAGAAATTAGTTCTCTATACATTGGTCAAAAGGATTTGCTTGATAGCACTAAGTGTGTGTTACAGCATCAACCAAATTCCGGACATTTTACCATTGATTTCACCAGGAAACACAACCCTTCCTCTAACACGTGGTTATCTTGCTTCATAGAGAGCATCTGAAAAAGCAGAACAACAAAAATGTAATTCTGTCCACTAAACATTACCAGCCCTCAGGAATTAAGGGAAAGTATCTATAGAGAAGAATTATAGTCCTGTGGTTGAGACACGAGTCTCTGACTCAGGAAATGGGTACAGCATCCTACCACAAGCTTCTAATGTGAACTGATGCTGCATAAACTCTGCTGCTTCTGTTTCCCTGCATCAGTAGCATGGGATTAGTGCACTCCTAGTCTTGTTTCCCCTTTAGTTCTCCCAGAAACTCTTTGATGCTAAGTCTTCTAGGATTTAGACTCCTGGGGCATCAGTAACAGGCTAAAGAATTAGAATTAGAATCCTTTATTAACTTTTCATAAAGTGTCCTCCTTGTTATTAAACAAAATGCATTTTTCATTTTTTTAATGAACAATGTTTGTGGTATAAGCACAACCAAAGCAAGGAAGCTTTCTTATATTACGCAGTAATTTAAATAAAAGTCAGTTCTGCAGTTTTTCAGCTGGCTGCACCCAGTTAATTTTTAATACAAGTTTTCATATTCATTTTTGTAGGGATTGTAAGTACCTAACTTGTGAATACTTTGAAAAATGTCACTTTCTTAGTTATCTGTAAAGGCTTGAATGGCTCTTCAGCCTTGCAGCTCCTCCTCTGAGTGAAAACATTTTTAGTAAAGAATGGAATTAGGGATCCCCTGCTTTGCAAAGCTGGAAAGCTTGAAGCCTGAGAACTTGCATGAAACTGGCACGAACTGATAGGGAAACAATGCAAATATTCTGGAAATGCTTTCTCAAAGAATTTTACCTTCAATGAGTCAGTGCTTTTGCCAATAACAAGGTTAGCCTTGCAAGCTAATTTTGAGGTGTTCCCAAGGTTTTGGCATGTCTCCAATCCCAGCCTTTCTTCAAGATAAATCTCTCAGACCTTTTATGGTTGATCCATTGTTTATACATGACTTTTTTCCTTGATTGAATAAGCAAGCTTTTTCTACTTGATTTGGAATTCCCAATGGTCAGGCTCTCTTCATTCTCATAGACTTGATAGCTGTAAAGAAGATTCAGTAACTCCATCCTCTATCCACTAACACTGCAAAAGCTGCTTTGACCACAAATATGAAGGATAAGGTTTGAGAGATTCCTCTGTAATGCCCTTGACCACTGTGAGCAAAAAGGAAATTCTTTTGTTAGAAGAGTCAGTCCTGAGTATTTATCTTGCTATGTACTTTAAGGAATGAAGCACATTGAGCTTTCCACTGTCATTCCCAATGTGTGTGAAAGGTCATCTTTGTACCCCTTCCTGCTCTCTTTCTTGTTACACATTAAACCCTCAGGTTTTTTATGCTGTGAGTCACTCATGCCTTCAGTATGAGAGAACGATACAGTTTTGAGGCAAGGAAACCGTTCATTTCAATCATCATCTACTCTTCACTGTTTTACAAGCACTGGAACACGATGACTCAAAGTTAAACCAATCTCAGAATGTATCTTCAGTATCCTTGGAAATTTGAGAGTAGTGTGCTTTAGAGTCCAGTGATCTCTACTTTCTCCTCACCCAATGCTTGTTTCCTGACTCAAATGTGGTCTGAGTGACTTATCACATTTCTTGTTCTCTCTCATTTTAAGAATAAACAGTTTTCTCCCTCTATATCTCTTCCCTCTGTGTAATCCTTAGTTCTCTTGCAATAACCATATTTGATTTACCTGAGCCTTATGAAAAGTCTTTTTGAGGTCAATGGAAATATGCTCACAGTATTCAGCAGACTGTGTGAACCAGGCACATACCAGAATTGACTGGAAACCTTCCAAGGAAGTGGTGGAGAATTTGGCATTTTTTTCTTTCTTTTAGTTTTCTTTTTTTTTTTTTCCCTTTCAGTGAGGAATGTGATGATTCATTGTGGCTGAAACTTGTCTATGACTTTCATTGGGAAACAGCATGTGCCCCTACCCCAATCAAACTTCCTGTTCCTCCCACTGCAAAACAGAATGTAACCCCATTTTTTTTCTCTCTTGGATGTATACTCAAACCATGAGACCCATCTGCATCTTCCTCATGCCTCCTTTCAGTTTTCTGACTTTCAAAAATTAACATTTGTTGCTCTAGAGAAATTATTAAATTGTTAGAGCTCTAATCTGTAATTGGATGACAGTGAAAATTCCTGCTCTGAACTAGGCAAAGTAAGACCATTAACCTAGAATTTTCACATCACAGGGAGATGTTCTCACACTGAAATGATGTGGAATAATTTATTATTTTACCTGTGCATTAAAATATTGTAAGTCCCTTGTGTCTCACTGCAGAGCAGGAAAACTTATAAAAGCCCACCTATTTGCATGGGTTCTAATCTTTCTCTGTTGTTCTGGTCCTTGTCTGGTGCCATCCATTCTGCTAATGAAGTTACCTTCTACATCTATCCAAGCACTGGGGAGAAATAAGTAAATAATATTTTAAAATTAACTTCCCCTTCACTGTCAGCAGAACAAAACTTCTACACAAAACTTTCTGGTGGAAGCGTGGCTGCAGTGACTGTCAATACATAACTTTTGAAAGATTAGAAAATATGTTGAATCACATTAACTTCAACTGTATCTATATAACATATCCAGCAGTTCTAAGAACATCCTGCATCCAAGGATTCAAGCAAGCTTTAGGACACAAAGGCCACAGCAGAGTGACATGCATCCTTATTCATGTCTGGTACTGCAATTTGCATGTACAGTAGAAAGAACTTCTATGCTTGATGGGACCTATTTATGCAACTTTCCAAATGTCCTGAATAACATTAAAAATTAAAAGGCATTAAACTTTTTCTTGAAAAATATCTGCTAACCTGTCCTTCACCACCATTAAATAAAAAGTTAAAAATCTCTAATGATATTCTACCTGATCCTTTACAAAGGTCACTTATATAGATGGTAACCAGTGCTTAATTTTTCCTTTTGCTCAGGAAAATGTTCTAAAGGATTTAATTTTAGTATTTCACACTTTAATGACATTATAGTTCTTCTGAAAGAAGCATAATAAATATAAGTATACTGGAATATCACCTAGCATTTTCCAGCTAATTTTCTAATATATAACCCCTCTATCCACAACCCCGTATATGAACTGGATCTGGCCTTCCCTGTACTCTGTAAGTACTGGTTTTTGGTCCAGCTTCAACCTCATCAAACTTGAAGCTTCCAATGTCTTTGTGCTTTGTTTATTAAGGGGTACTACAGGAAAACATGCTGGAATTTTTTGTGGGTTTTTACCCCCCAGATTTCAGTGTTTAGTTGAGTTCTTTCACTTTAGTTTGGTTATTTTCCAGTCTTCAGTTTCTTCTCACTAGAAACAATTTGGGCACATGCTATCATAATTACAAGTTGTTCTCTACAGGCAGACCATGGTTACCAGAGAGTCCTGCCTCTATCCTCAGTAAAATTGGGGTTTAGCCTGTGCAGCGGACCACCAAAATTCCCATGTCCCCCAGCTGAGCTTCTGGTTAGAACTGGGAAAATAAATAGAGTTTAGTTTCAGGACAAGGGTTATTTCTTACCTGAAAAGGGATGTGTCTCAGTACTGACATCTACTGCACACTGACAAATTTGTTGAAATTTAGGTGAAAATACCACCTTCCCAGCAGTGTGCACAGCACGCGTTGTAACTGGGTCACAGCCAAGACTCAAGGGTAGGGTCTAGAGAGGCACCATCCCACATTTCCATAAGCAAACATGTCCTACAAACAAATGACGGAGAGAGGAGAGTGGGGAAAGGCATCATGGTGTGACCTCCTACTTCTTGAGCGATGCTTATCACTGAGCATCAGGTGGAAGGTGGCCTCATAATTAGGGTAAGTGTTGGTCATTGTTGTTGTAGTGCAATCTGCCAAAGAGCAACCTGGAATAATAAATCCCATTACATGTTCTGTAGAAAAACACGTAAAGAAATATTTTCCATCTCCAGCCCCAGTTTGTTTAGGGCAGTTGTGTAATTCACCTTTCTTTGGCATGAAACCAGCCTGGAAGCAACTAATGGGTCAGAGCACCTTGGTAAATTCACAGCTGAAGGGGGAAAATTGGTCATAGCAATAAACTTTAAATAATATCCTCCAACAAGGACGTCATGCTGCCTAGATATCTCCTCACCCCAAACCACATCACATGCATTCACATGAGTGTTGGAAGTGAAAGTAGCTATAAACAGCACAAATTCTCCAGGCTGGTTCACCTGAGGTGTTTAGGCCCCATGCTAGCGGACACTGATAAAATTCAGCAGTATCTGAAAAGTAATAAATCTGTGATAATAAATGTGTGATAAATCTGATGCAAGAGAGAGAAGAATTAGTCCACTGGAGGTCTGAACACTCAAATTATGTTAAAGCTTATACTCACATCTTAATGACAGGAAACAGTGTGTAGGTACTTCTGTGGTTCAGGAAGTACAAAGCTCAGAAAAAGCAGTAGAAAGTACATACAGGAAGGTGAACTGAGTGGGTTCAAAGCTTGTTGGTAGAAAACAGAACTTTTTTATTTTTTATCACTATTTTTGCTAAATGAGCAGTGGGGAGGGGAGGGGAGCATGGGACATGGTGGGAGAGGGACACCAATCTCATTATCTCTCTTGTTTTTCATAATTTAACGCAAGGGGATCTCCTTGTAACGCTGGCTGATTTTCCAGTGCTGAAAACGTCAGTCCCTGCCAAGACTCATCAGTGTGACTGATGCTGTGACTGTTGCTGTGACTATTTGGGGACTCTGGGAAATTCTGTCTATTTACTGGAAATAAATATTTAATGGAAGAAACAGAAGAAACCAACCTGCGGGCTTTCAGTATTGCACCCACAAATTCCTAAAAGAGTACCACTACTTAAAAAAATGAACTGGTTTTCCACAAGAAATAAACACCTACTTTATAAGAGAAGTGACATTGTATTATGGTCAAAGAGATATTGATTTATTAACTCCTTCTTTTCAGGTGTTTGTATCATGCCACCAGAAAGATTCTTTGCAGTGATAGTACTTAGGCATGCTGTCAACCTTAAGGTAAATTTTGTTCCTGCAAATATGTTTTTGGATATTTACATCTACTTAAGAGGACCAGAGATTGCAAGGAGGTAGAACGGCTTTCAAAAAAAACAGGAACATATACTTTGAAAGAAGTATATGTTTTTTATAAAGATATGATTTTCAATAATTTCTTTGTGGAAATTTGTGGAAGACAAATATAAATGTTGTATAGCTGATTAAAAATTTCAGTTATTCAAATGTTTCAGTTAGGGTGGAATTTTTTTTGGTTAAGTCTAACTTTCAGGTATTGGTCTGTACAGTATATGCTAATACACTACTTAGAACAATGTGTCCTAATCTTGCCATGAACATGCAACCGCTGGTGTGATAAAATAATATGGATTTTCTTAGTATCCTACCATAGAATTTAACAGAGAAGTTTATCTCTGCTATGGAGCTTAATGAGAAAACTCATAAAATGTGGAGATGTGTTATAATTCTCTATTACTGTCCCTTAGATTTTATGTAATTTTTACCAGGGGCTGTTTTATTTCTTGTTTTAACTATTTATTTAACTGTAGTTAAAATCTATTGGACTTTGTGGGGGGGATCATTTGACATTTCAGCATTAACATCAAAAGACTTGCAGGGAAATTCACCGATATGAATTTAACAGTTTCAGCAAATTTCAACCAACCAATGAGTTTCACAGATACCTCTGGGTTAACTGGACCCAGTATTTTACCCTGGTTTTGATACAAGAATGCCTTATTTCTTTGAATATGAAACTCTAAAGCAGCTATATAAATGTGACTCTATGCAAATCAAAATAATGTTTTCATTACATTCTGTGAACTGAAACTGCTGAGTTTCACATCTCTTTAGATTTTAAGCTACTAAACTGGGGGATTTTCCTGTGCAGGTAATGAAGAAAACTTGATATTTCAGCTTCTGAATTACTTTTTTACACTGTCAATTCTGTAAGTCTGTCACATATCAAACCTCAAAACTCATGTTTATTTGGCACTGATGTTAGGACAAAAAACTGGGAGAAATTTATAAAAGGGAAAAGTCACAAAAAATCTTTGCAGAAAATCGTCCTTTTCTTTCTTAGATCAGACATGAACAGAATGCCCTGAGCTTTAATAGCAGCCTTATGCACTGGAAACCCTTCTTTAGTGTTTTCTGTAGTGTTTTCTCTTCAATGAGTATTTGAAATAAATTTCATTTGACTGAAAATGTTCCAGTGTCTTTTAGTGACACAGTGAGGAATGTTCATATTGCTGATTTTTAGAATTTAATTATGTTATTTGGGTACTCTCCTTTCTTTATATTTGAGGAGCACAAGGTATAAGTAAAATATGAGTAAATCTGTCAGGATTGCCTAGGTTGTGGCAATGGAAATTCTCCCAAGTCATCACTGCCGACCTTGAACTCATATCCTTCTTTCCCCAAATTGCTATTTTTCCTGGAATTCTTAGCCACTAGACATGACTATTAAGTGGTAGCTAAAGCAAGTCAAATCCTGTCTAAAACCTGAGTAATTCTCATAAAAGTTCAGAAATTCTCTGGTAATTTTAATACATCAATTTTTTTTGTCTAAATCAGGATACAAGAAGACAGTAAATGGAATAAATTAGGGTGCAATGTCACTTCAGCATCACTTAGACATTTACATAACCATAAAAGCTTTCTTGGAGGGGATTCTGGAAATCACCTGTCCAACCTTCTGTTTGAAACAGGAGTGTCACCAGCACCAGAGCAGGTGGTCAGTGGTGGCTTTGTATCCAAGACCAGAATAACTCTATTGACAAAAGTATCATTTGATCTGAGATGATCAATAAGAAATGCAGTTTGTGCACATTGTACTTCAGTTTTGTTTCTTTGGTAGGCTTTATCTTCCATGATTGAAGGGTCCTAGAAAGTGAAAAGATTCAATTCATCAAGAATGATCATCCTAAATGGGACAATGAGAACTCAGACTCAAAGAATTGATCTTAAGCTGAGCAGCAAGAAGAAAAATTGTGCCCTGTCCAAATGTTTCAATTTTCTTGAGAAACAGATGCCCCTTGCAGATTTTTTTTAATGTTTTCTAATGAAACTATTTTCCATGCACTGAATTCTGCACTGCACTAAAAGACCAGTGTTACTGCAGAACAATGTGGTTCAAAATTAAAATGGTGAGGTACATCAATCTTAACACAGATTAACTAAAAAGTCTGGGCAAGGAAACATTAAAAAATAAATCAGGTGAACAACTAACATACTGAAAGTCAGCAAACAGTCAAGGACAAAAGACTACTACTCAGGCACATTTAACTGATCACAATGACCATCTGCTATTTTTATATGCAGTAAAATGGGGGAAACTTCCTTGGATGTACATGAATGTTGGCAGGGCTTTGTTGGGCCAGGTAGCTCAAGTTTACCTCCCTTTACACTTCTGCCTGGTAGATGGACTGCGGTGTCCCACAATTTCCTATGCAGAACTGTTTCAGATCCTTGTCATGTAATGTGAGAAGTGAAAACCCCATCACCTGACCCAAATACCTTGTGTGAGTCCTTCAGGTTGAGTACATGATGACACTTGGTTACGGAATGCGTGTGCAGAACAGCCCTCCCCTCGTCCTTCGCTTCACTTCCCCACTCCCCCTTTCATGATATATTAGTCATCAAATCATAAGTGAGAGATATTTCCAATTTGTGGTGGTTCAGTCATCTAGCACCAAGGGAAATGTGAAAATAATTCCAGTTTGCAGCACCTGTGGCTTCAAAACCACATTGCAAGTTGTTGAATAGTATTCCCTCCCTCTCTCTCTCTCTCTCTATGTCTCTTTTTGGACAAGGTTACAAACTAATGAGTGCAAGACTGCCAGCAAAAGTGCTGACACAATCTTCACATTTCATGGGCTAATGAGGTAGAAAATAATTGTTTGATGACATAAATTAATTAGTGGTCACCAAATTTTGAAAACAGACACTGTATATTTCTGTGATTTAATCAGGTCAGGGTGACCTCTAAGCATTTATTTTTTGAAATTAAAGGGTGAAAAACACAGGAAAGCCAAACCACTGGCAGAACTTTGAAGCATTTTTTCCATTAGTGTAATTGGCTGAGTTTATCAGGGCAGACTGAGAAGGAGCTGACAGACAGAGCTACCTCTCTGCATGCAGCCAGCTCTTCATCCTGTAGAGCCCACCGTGTATCAGACGCTGCAGCTTCTCAGTGTGGCAGAGAGTGAGCTGCATGTCACCTTCTGTGTCACCCCAGCAGTGTCACTGTGCAGCTGAGTCTGCAAACACATCTGTGATGTTTGGATAGAGACAGCTCAGACTGCAGCTCTGACTCTGCTGGTGGAAGAAGTGAGTAGAGGGAAGGACAGCACAAGGACCTTCAGGAAGCCTAGACTCCCAGATATTTATGTTCCTGTTCTCAGGTCACTTATGATGTATCTACTATAGTTATTTGCCATCTGGGAGAGGAAATGGAATACTACTTGCCCTACAGGGATGTAACAGAGATAAAATTCATAATAACAAGTCCATGTAATTGCTTAGGTATCTTGAAACAGCTTTGGAATTGAGAATGTCATGCAGAAATCTTTACCTTGATCAAAATTCACAGTCAGCTTCCACCCTTTCAGTTTTCCCTAATGACCTGTTTTACTTCATGTACAATGCATTCCTACCAGCCCAAGTCAGATACAACTCACTGTTAGCAGAGGATGATTCAGCCTTGTGCAATTTATAGTTTTCTGTACCACTGAGATTGAGTTCTGAGTTTGAATCCTGTATCTGCCACCTGGTGGTTTTCTTGTATTTGGGGATGGATGCACTACTCACATCTAAAGCTAGCTAAAATATCTGTGCATGACAGCCATAACTTTCCTGAGCTACAGACACTCATGGGATATTGGTGTGGGAAAAAGGTACAGCAAGACCAGGGGGCTGGAGTGTATGCTCAGCTCCTGAAAAAACTTCGGATGGAAAAGGCTGGAACATAGTTTCTTTGCGTGGGGGTGTAACCCTTCTATTATGGCTCCAGGATGAACCCAGAGTTCCTGTGAGAATGAGCAAGAAAGAGATATGTTTGAAGTGCCAGATTTAATGTCAGTTGGAGACTGAGTTCACCTGGTAGAGTTTCTTTGGTAAAATACTCTTCCACTATTAAAAGATGTGTTGAAAACATACAGACACAGCTTTGATGTATTTGTCTGCACTGTCAAGTTTCAGCATACCTTAAATGCTCCAGAACACAAGAGGGATAAAAATACTGACAGATGTAAGATCTTGGAATATTTATTTGTCTGTTTATTTGTTTGTTATTTGTTACCATACAGAAGCTGGTATTCAGTGGAGCAGAAGCTATAAACCTGGCCAAAATATTCACAAAATGTTTGAAGATGAGCTCACCTTAACCATTTTCCTGAACAAGCTTCTTGGAGATTTTTAAAGCCATTGGTGTTGCTGTTGCTTTCTTGATGAAAAAATTTCTTTCATCACAGCATGTACAAGGAGTGTGTTCTGCAGGGAACAAATCTGATCTTTGTGTGTCATCCAGCATTCCCTCGGCTGCTCCTTAAAGCCCTTCTCTCACTCACCGTAGTGGGACTGTTCACTGCACTGAGCCCTGTTGGATCTGGACACTGATCTGTGTATTGTCCAACCCAGCGGAGGAATGGGGACTCTCACAGGTGTTTCAGCAAGGACATGTTTAATATTTCAGATAATTTCTAATTAAAAATTGATGTCTGTGGGCATTGCTAGGATCTTGGAAGAAAATCCTCCCTGCCTTCACGCTGATTTGCATAACAATGCTCACAACAGCCTGAGGGTGTAATTTTGCTTTTCAGGCTTTGCAGTCCCCATTCCCTCCACAATTACATGGTAACCCATTTTCCTCTTTGTTCTTTTGTGGTCTTGCCACCTAGTGCAATAAGTAAATCTCCTTGCTGGCTGGAGAGCTCTGAAGCATTGCTGAAATCAATAGTTCTGAGCATCACCAGTGGCAGCTCTGATGTTGAGGGGGATACACTCTGTTCTGTCACTCAAGGAAAGGGAAGATAGATAAAGGAGCTACTGGAGGCAACTGATGGAAGCCCAAGGGCATGTTGCAGGGAGGAAGGGTGTTGGTCTGCAGGTTCATTTATACCCTGGAGCATGAAATGCCATTTACAAGAGCCATGTCTCTCTCTCCTTTCACTTGGGAGGGACTATGTCCTTCTGACCTTGACAAGGCACAGGAAACCACTGGAGCCAAGGGTCTGACTGACACGTCTTCCTCTTCTCCCTCCCTTGTTTTGGAGTGTAGACAAGTGGCAAAGATTGTGCAGCTTGGTCTGTCCCCTTCTGGTTAGTCCTTGCTGGTTTATGCTGACATTTCCCTTTGGACTTTGAATCCAGAGATCTGACTTACAGGCTGAGGGAATTGGTGTTGTTCAGGCTGCAGAAGAGAAGGCTTTGAGATCTTAGAGAATCTTCCAGTTCCTAACGGGGGTTTACAAGAATGCCAAAGAGGAATATTTCACAAGACCATGCAGTGACAGGACAAGGGAGAATGGCTTTAAGCTGAAAGTGAGTAGAGTTAGATAGATTTGAGGAAGAAATCCTTTACTGTGTGGGTGGGGAGGCAGTGGAACAGGCTGCCCAGAGAGGCTGTTAATGTTCCGTTCCTGAAGCTGTTCAAGACCAGACTCTGAGCAGACAGAGGAAGGTTCCCTGCCTATGATAGGGGAAATTTGGAGTGAGGTGATCTATACATTCTCTTCCAATCCAAACCAAACAATGATTCTATGACATGACTTTTTAGCATTGCTTCATTAATTCCCTTATGGCCTTCACTTCCCAAGGGAACAGAAAAGGACTAAGTGATCCTGCTGGGAACACATTTACTAGCTCAGCCCTAGAGCTGCAAACAGGACTGTGTACATGTCAAACCAGATATTCAGTGTTTTCCTGGGTAAATGCACATTCAACAGTGCCAGGATGCTGTTAGCATACACTGATATCCCTTCCTACTCAGTTTTGTTGCTGCTTGGCTTTTTGTCTTATGTTACTATCACCAAATGAGAATAGAAAATTTTCAAAAGTAATTAAAGATTTCAGGTACCTCCCTCTCTATTGGGTCTGATGTAAGTTCTCATCTGATAACCTGTTATTCCTCTAATATAAAGACATATTTTATTTCTGAAGGAATTGTATCTAAGAATCAAAAGGATATTTTGGTCACCGCTTTCAGAAATGAAGATGTGTTGGGAAGACACAACAGGTTTTTGGCAAGCCTTTATTCTTTCTAGCTTGATCCTAAACATTTAGGTGGCTTACTGTTCTATGGCAGAGAACAGACAAATCTCACAATTTACATTTGAGGTCCGCTGAGCTGCTGCCCTCATCACTGCAGCAGCCGTGTCTTCAACAGAGGGACCTGGGGACACCTCTATTGTGTGACACCCACATGCCAGATACTGCTGAGGACACAGCCATCCAGCTCCATCTCAGAGGTCTGTGGTGGTGTTCTCTGCACCAGCTGAGGGCTGTGATATTAGAAATAGTTTGAAATGGCAGCTTCTTACCTCTTCTCCCCAGCACATGACCATAGGTGCCATGAGTGCATTACTTGTTGTGTGGCTCAATACTGGAAACTTTGTACTTAACGGCTGGTGGATCTGCTCCTGCAACCCTAAAAATTGATCTCAGATGTATAACACCCCTAGTTTTAACCTCTGATGGAAGCTGAGGAGGAGTGTAGTCCCACTGCTACTGCTGGCAGAGTTCTAGAGCTCCTGTGTGACTGAACACAGCTCATGCAGTCTCCTTCTGTCTTGGTTTCCTCATCCACTGAACAGAAATACTTACACTTTTACTTCTCTGAGAAGCATCAAGACTAAAAGCAAGCAAAATACTGAAGTCATCATCCTATGGGAGGTTGTAGTGGGATGGTGTAGTGGATACATTTTTCTTTGAAAATACTGGCTCAAACCCTTGTCCTCTAATTTGTATAGCTGTATGAAAGATGCCAATTTCTTTACATTTTCCACAGTTTTTATCAGCCAGTTTCATCAAAAAGTACCTTTTCTGTGGCAGCTCTGTTACTGTCAACCTTGCTTGTTCATGGTATTGATATTTTAGGGTCTCAGGTGTGCATCGCACATTTATTTTTCCCAGAGAAGAGGGGAAAGCCCTTTCACTCTTTAGAAGTGTATATACAAACCTCATTGAGACGATCTAGAATTTACTCTCCTCCATCTGTGCAAGACCCAGAGGTGAATTTAAAAGGATATCAACTTTATTAACCATCTGGCTGATGAAGATTTCATTCACCAAAATGTTTTATTCTTCTCCGTTTCTGATTGAGAACATGAAACGGATGCTCTCTCTGGGCAGAGAGGAAGGTTTTTATTTGAAGGCCTGGTTTTTCCCTTCAGCAAAAAATATTTTCCTTTGGAAAGTGAGTATTTCTTTTCTATCTCAGTGAAAAACTCTTCAGTTTTTCAATAACCTTCATGAAGTTCATTTTTCCAGTCATACATTTAACCATGTGTTTATTTTTCTCATGATACCCCATTGTCTTTTCATAGCTGCTGTCTTGGCATGCAAGGTCTAACATAAAGCTTTTTATTGATCTGCTTCCCTCAGTGCATCAGCTGACATCTTAGGCTAACCACATTTCTCTTATTTTGCATTTCATCTGTGTCAGCAAAAAAATCCAAACAACCTCCTACCAACACACACGATTGTACTCCCAGCTCTGTTCTTTGATAATGCACATTTTCCATCTCATGTGTAGTTTATTTCATCTCGTGTTTTGGGAAAACTGTCACTGAGCCATAGAAATTAAGGAGAGAGGGAGAAGGTCTTTTGATTAATGGAGTAGACTGAGGATACAGGAGATTTAGGTTCTCTCCTTTGCCTATAATTTCTAGTGTGACCTTTGGCAGGTTACTGTTTGGGACAGAGAACATGCAATTTGTGATCTGTTTGTATGGTGCTTATTTCAATAGATCTGTGGCCTCAGCTATGTCCCATTACAGTAAAATAACCAACAAAACAGTCCAGGGATGCAGCTAATTACAGGCCTGGGCAGTAGTTTTGCCACAAGAAGATATAGAAGTATATTTTTTTCGGCGGGGATTAAATGCTACTAAGTGTTAATCTGAAGCCTCACTTCCTTCAAGGACAGTGCTGTTTCACTCAGCAGAGAGGAAAGGGAAGTTTTACATTTATCACAGAAAGCATCAGCCCCCTGGATCCTGTTAGCAGGAGCAGACTGGTGTGTTTGTGCAGTGCTCCTTTCTGTAGGACGCAATCAGTTCCACTCCATTGTCAGACAAATCGTTTATGGTGTTAAGTGGCATTAACTGGAAGTAGGGTTGTCCTAAAACAAAGAGCTCTCTTTCACAAAACAGAGAGGGCAACATTTAAAATTTAAAAAAAAAAAAAAAGAAGAAAAAAAAAGAACAAGGTTTCTAAAGTTGCTTTTTTTTCTTGCCTGAAGGTAGGAAAAAGAAAAAAAATATATCCACCATTTTCCCCCCCTTATCATAAGGATAAGAACCAAGGCTAGACATAAATATTCACTGGGCATTTAGCTATGACAGCAGAGGCAGAATGGTGTCAGCTTAGCTTGGTTTGAAAAAGGGAGGTAAACTATGTCTTCTCTGGCTGAAGTGAGTGTCCTAAGCACTGGCCTGTCATTTAACATGAGTTTCTTCTTCCTTTGTCACTTTTCCTCCTCCACCTGAACTTAACTTACTAAACAGTTTGGCTTAACCCCAGACACTCCTGAGACCGAGTCTATCTGGCTGCACTCCTCCAGGATGAGGAAGGCCTCTGCTCTTGGCACAAGGACGTCCATGTTTTCTCGCTCTTTATTAAACCCTGGTGAGCTCCTGTGTCAAATGGTGACAACTATGAACCCTTCTTGCTGTAACTATATTGTCAGTGCAGATTGCATGGGCATAGAAAAATTCTTTGGCTAATTGGAGACTGAGACATTTCACTCTTTAGCTGGGGATGGTCGTGATGAAGTTCATGTATGTTTTTGTCAGATGTGGAGTACCTTATCTCCCCAACTACAGAAGTACGTTTTCCCGAATATGAACATAAAATGTGGAGTTCTTACCCTGAAACACCTGTTCAGGTTATATATGACACAGTAAGGCAATAACTGGAAATAAGGAGTTTTGAGAGACAGGTTTTGTTGCTCCTGCAATATTTCACTTTCAATCAAAAAAGTCCTCAAACTGGAGGCCCACAGTAGAAACAATCTGGAAAGGAAAGTTAGATTGAGGAACAGGAGGCATCTGATGAAAATATTGGCCACTGGCAGAGCTACCAAAAGAGTACAGCATGGCTGAGCTCCAATAAGACTGATATGTGATAAAACCTGATGGGGGTATAAGTGTAATAATGAAGCCACAGGCATCAGTATCAGGAGGTGGCATTTGATACCATACAGAAGGTGATTAGAGTGCACTAAGGCACTTCATGTTTTGGTGTTGTGGTAGAAAGCAATGATCCCAATCAGTTATTTTGCCTAGAAGGGGAATGTCTCTGTCCAGAGAGATGAGGGTCAGAGATGCCTGGGAAGAGGACCTAGCAATTCCCCATCTGTCCTTAGCAACCTGCTTCATTAATTGGGCACTATTATCTCAGTGAACAGAGCTGTCTCCTGGACTCACCTCTGGTTAGGACCCAGCACTAAAGAGTGTCTGTGAAAGGCAGAGCACCCAGTAGAGATTTGACATGGCCAGCCTTGGGGTGGTTTCCTTCTGCCCTAGCTGCTGTAAATAAAACTGTACCTCTGACTCTGAAATGTCTTAGTTCATCTAAACCCATTTTCCAAACACATCTTTCAGTGATTCTTTTGTGGTAGTCATGTTGATGGGCCATTTGTCTCGCTCCACAAAGAAAGGAATCTATTTGACCTCTGGAGACCTGCTCTCCTGTAGCTCTGTTCTGTGGTCAAGTCAGTTCCTGTGACTTTAACACGTATTTTGCAGTACTGGCTTGAAATGGGTCTAATTTCTCAATATCTATCACAGCTACAAAAGAAGCAGTGGATTAAGTGTTCTGGCACTACCAACAGAGAGGTGAGACTACGTGTTTTAGTCATTCATTTCCTGTGCTGTGAGCAAATCCCTTTCGTTCTCAGCGCTCACCTCTCTAAGAAAGGAAGAGCTGTGCCTTGCTCAACAGTGACACCGCCTGCCTGGGGACGGGCAGCAGCCCTGCGAAGGCGGAGGAGAGGGGAGTAGCCTTTCATGGAAAAGAGGACAGGTTCTAGACGAGGCAAGGATCAAAGCTGCCAAAAGTATAAACGTGCCAGTAAGACAAGACAATTTTATAACAATTTTATACGTATGTTAATTGTGCTATGGAAGACCAGGACATCCCCCGAGCATTTTCCCACTCGGTCTTCCAAGGAGCAGCAGATCTCCCAAAACAGGCACTAGTTTTGGTCTTAAGACTTCTGAAATCTTCAGGGAAGTCACTGGTGCATTTTAAGCCATTGCTAGCATTAACATAAGTCTAAATTGATCTGTCATGGACAAGGTCTCCCATGAGAAAAAGACAGTGGGAAAAGGCTTGGATAACCAAACACCTCTGTTAATTGAGTGACAAATGAGGGGTATGTGGAGCCCAGCGAGCAGAGCACATAAATAAAATTAGTCACTGAGGGGATCAGTCAAGTGAACTTAATCAGATATTCAATAAACAAGTTATGAGGCTTTAAGCCTATACAATTCTCTCAGTGCACTTGGATTTCACACTGTCTAAAGTGAAGCCCATCTGACCAAGAATAGTTGCCACCAAGTCAGCTGCCTAAATTCAGTGGAGAGAAATGTCTGCTTCTGAAGCATGGTTGAATTAATATGTAATTTGATATGAAAAACAATTCAGGTGATATGGCTAATTTCTTAGAAATTTCCATTTCTTTCCTTTGACTACCAGGAGAGCTTAGTGGGACCAGTGCAGATTCAGACTGGATTCAGCAGATCTGTAGAGAAAAAATAATGGGATGCTGAGTTCCCTAAGCCCACATTCATATATGCTGCACAGGTTGTACAGCAATTGACCCTTTTCTGGCTCTATTGTTTGAACAACCATTTGCAGTTGGAGAACACTTGCAGACAGAATCTTCTGCTTTTGTTTTGTCTGAAAGAAATACAGATCATGGTTCTGAGGCCCTCGGCACTGCTAAACCAAAGGGCAGCAACTAGGAACAATTGGAAAATTCATATTGAAAGTACATTGCTGCTGTAAACTAAAATGCTGAGGTCTTGAAATGCCATATCACCTTGCCTTGTGATCAGAGCTAATTTCTGGACCTGCCATCTGGATGATTGACTGTGTTGGTCCCTGATCTGAATGTGCTGTGGGCAAGTATTTCTGTGTTTGCTCACTAAAAGCTCATTGATTGGAAGAAGGAAGAGAAGTGTCATAAGAATAACTCAAGCAAACACAGGAAGGAAGTCAATGTCAATAAAGTGTGGTGTGCTTCACTACTTTTTGGTATGGAAACTGCTCTGGAAACAGTAAGAAAAGGAATTCAGATAGGACAAAACAATTCAGGATAGAAAGCATTTTGTTTATTTTCTAAAGTTCTTCAACCTGTTAAAGCTTTCTAGGTAAAAGTGAAGTAATTATAACAATTTTTTTTTTTGAGGCCAAATTTCTTTTTGTTATCATTTTTAACCTTCTCTGTTAATTCATCAGTCTGACAAAATATTACATTGATGGAACTTTGTCCCTTTCAACAGCTCTTGGCTCTGTGATTAAGTAGAACAGAGATGTGCATTTCATTTCTTTCCTAACAAATGTGGTGAACTTTTTAATACATGGATGTGACTCAAGCCCTGTGTACAGTCCAAACACAAGAGTTCATTAAAAGGTCCTTCACTTTCACACAGTCCTGTTGCAATTGTTTTGCCCTCACATGACTGCAGGCCTTGTAGGAACACATCAGTGCTGCTACCAAAGAAGGCTTTAAACTGGGGCAGATCTGCTCTTGCTTTTTTAGAAATATGAAAGAGGTCAGTGCCCTTTGGGTTATGAGTCCAGTCTCTTGCTATGGCAAACAGTCACACTGTATGTCTTTGCTAAAGTGCTTTTCAAAGTACTCAGATCAAGATCAAGCAAAATTTCATTGTACTGACTGACATATAACAATTCTCTGAGGTCATTGTGGTAGAGAAAAGACCAATGGAGTTGACCATTAGCACCTTGAAGAAAAACACTAATTAATAGCTATTACATTCCAGTTCTTCTTAGCTCATCAGAAAATGAGTCTTGGAGAAGAATGCCTGATAGTAACAGGATTCTTTATACAGAGAAGTTACCTTGGAGAAAAGAAGCAAAGATAAAAATAACCCAGGGTTTAATTTCAAAGTATATCTTGATCCTGACTGAAGGGTCAGCTGTGCCAGAGGAATAGGAAACATGAGGACCATACGGTGTCCAACAAGACAGATTTGAAGACTCAGTTGCATTTACTGTCTCAGCTCTGCCAGTGCATGCCGTAATCACGCAATGAGTGTTCCCAAGTACAACGAGGTCCAGGAACCTTAGGCACTTTCTTATCTCTCTGATAAGCTCTGGCACTCTCTCCATTACAGATGATTTCCTTGCAGACTTTTGAAAATATTAAACAAAAGAAAAATGCAGCTGGTCTAGCTCCAGCAAATGCACTGACACAGGATCTTCCTCTCACTCATTGGGATATCCTGTTGGTAGTGGCCGTCATTCAGATGTTAATAAATTCAGGTCACAGTCCAGTGAAAAACAATCACAAATGTTTAATACATGACACTTCACTCAGTGTCCTCAAGCATTACAGCTGTGCACACATTCGAATGGAGACTGATGGTGTTTTTGGAGAAAGCCAATGTCCTGGCAGAAAGACGAAGCACCGACTGTTTATGCTTCTGAAGTCAACTATACGTTACAGTCCATTCAGCCTTTAGGGCTGCCTAGTGGAATCATTCTTTTAGCAAAGTCATATTTTCCCCTCACAAAGAAAGATAAAATAAAAGGCCTTCAATGCTAGCAGAGCTTCCCTATAAACCATGACAATTTTTGCACACTGCAACACAGAATTAGACCCAGAGCTGAACAAACTGTTCTGAGCAGACAGCATATTTATCAGATTTATGACATATCTGCACTGAGTGCTACAAGTCTCAGTGAAAACACTGGAAATAATTTTCAGGGGATAAGGATGAAGCTGAGAAAGGAAGTTTTACTCCTGATTTTTTTGCCCCAAATCTTGAAAGGCCTGCCACCTAACTCTAGTCTCTTTTTCTGTTAAAAATAACAATTAGTCTTTACATCTAATTGCCTACACTGTAGGCATACAGCTTGCTTAGTAAATGGAATTAGAGAGAGGAGCTATAGGTCTGGTTGTTTCAATCACCTACATGATCTTTTTTTTATGTTGATGTTACTTTTTGGGAATGTTTTTCTACTAAACAGGAAAGTCTGCCTAAGTCTCTGGATGTGTTTGTTTTTCTTTAAAAATAAGGTTGAAGCTCTTAAAAAGGTTTATTTGAAGATAAGACCCTCTCTAGGGAATGCCAGAACAATCAAAACCTTTTCATTCTCTCTTCCACTAAAACATCACATTTGAGCTAGCTGCATTATCTCCAGGTTTTAAAAAACCCAAGTTCCTTCCTGACTAAGGTAGAAACACATAAAATACAGGGATCAAGATTTATTGGCTATTTACAGACTACTTTACATTCCATTTTCTCCTGGCAAATCCAAGCAGAGTGATTGTGTTGGCATGTACATGCATGGCCTTGTTTGCAAAGGGTATGGCCACATATTCCCATGCAGCTGCGTTGTTGGTTGGTTTACTGACGTACCCTGGCTGTACATTTTCCCTGGCTGTACTAGAGCTGACTAATGAAAAATATCCCAATACACCCCTGGACCCTCAGCTCGGTCTTGTCCTGACTCAGGTGGAAACTGTTTTGGAAACTTTTCGGAAAATTGTTCTGAAGTTATTTTCCGGCAATGTTCTAACTGCTCAAATGTATCACTTCCAACCAAAAAGCTAAAACCTCTGGCAGAAAATGAGCTAACAATTTTGAAAGACTGCATGTTTACGATGTCCTATCACATTTGAAATAAATTGATGTTTTCCTGGAAGCTGCTGATCTTGCGTATTATTTTCCCCTGGAAATCTCTTATTTCAGAAAGTGTTCCATTAGCCCCAAAAGCAGGAAGTTCAATGTTCCTCTCATATACAGCAATATATTCTTTATGTACATTTGCATTTGCCTCTCTCTTCCTCTGTATCTAGCCTTGTCCGTCTGACAGACATCCCAAACAAGTACCTTAGCCATTAGACAGGCAGTCAAGAAGACAAAAATTTGGGTTTATCACTGACTTGTTATACAATTGTGGCTGGCACACGTCTCCTTCAGCCAGGACGTTATTTACACCTCGAGCTCTTGAGCACAGGACCTTTCCTTTGCTGCCCAGTGGGTTCATAAAATCAGAGACAATCCTGAGCTGGAAGGAGCCCACAAGGATCATCAAGTCCAGCTCCTGGTTCTGCACAGGACAACCCCAAAGATCACATTAGGTTCCTGAAAGAATTGCCCAAATGCTTCATGAATTTTCTCAGGCTTGGTGGTGTGACCATTTTCCTGGGGATCCTATTCCAGTGCCCAACCACCCCCTGGGCTTCTGACCTGTAGGTGGGGACTGAGGTCTTGCTGTGGTCTCTCACCTCTACACAAAAATTATATCTATTTTGATTGATCTCTTCCCAGTGTTCTGCTTCTGGCAGGTCTTGGCTCTTGGATCATTCTGATTTAAGCTTCTCATAATATTTAGATTATAAACATTTTTCTTCATTTTACCCCATTTTGACCAGTAAGCACATCAGTCTCGCGAGTGTGTGTTGGTGTTTATGGAGTACAGGCTTCTCGCACTGATGCCCCCTCTGTGCACACAGCAGCTCCCACATGCAACAAGGGCTGGAAAAGTACAAGGAAAGGGAATGCTCTCAGGACCAATGGGACCATGGGAGTGTTCTCATTTCCTCACAACTCATAGCTTTTTGTCCCTTTTATGATGTCCCTGCCAACTGGCTATGTTCTCGGTCTTTGTTTCAGTTTGTCTTCATTCAGCTTTCTTCATTCAGCTTCTGTAGGTAAAGGTTTGACAGCTTTGCTTCTACTGTTGTGCATAAGTGCTCCAGAAACTGTCACTTTCAGCTGTTCTGAAGCACTGTCTGTAGCACCCATTAACAAAATTAACCTGATGTGTGTGCTGCCAGCTTCCAGGCAGTCTCTGCACAAAGCAGGGGATTCTGTTACCCCTGAGAAACCACATTTCAGTGTGAGCGCTTCTCAGAGCCCATCTGACAACCTCTCTTGACCTTGGTCCTCTGCTTCTCCTGCAGCAAATGCACTGGCTGGTGATGGCAAAGAACAAGTAAAGCTGTGAGCAGTAGAACTAATGCAGCCCAACTCCCTGCTGGTTCGTGCTGCCTGGTTGTTCCCTCTGACACCTAGCAAAATCTGAACTGAGATCTTAGCAGTTCCCCACTGCTAGGGCAGTCACAACATTGCTTTTCTGAGCATAATCTGGTGTCTAATAAAGCCTGAATTAACAGAACAGCCTGCTTCTCAGTTGGGTGCACACATAAGCTGCATCTACACTAATAAATTAAACAATACTTGGGAATGTTCCCAAGCACTGGAATTTGACCAACTATGCTGTTAAATTGTGAGAATATTGACTGGCATAGTTTTGACCAGACAAAACTAGCACTCTTTTAAACAATTCCCAGGAACTGTTTAGGAGTTCGAAGAGGGCAAGGTCCACCAAAAGAGGCACTTGGACACAGTCATCCTCTTTGGGAGGGTAAGAGAGTTTAATAGCATGCAAACTGTGTGTTCTGTGCCAATTGGCTTCAGGAGCAGAGAACAATATGAGGCATGATTAATTCACCACTGTAGATGTAGCCACGGTATATTTTTGCTCCACCCAGTTACTGATTTTCATAACACTTGTGGGAATATAATGTCTTTGAAATTACCCTGCTTTTGTTACAATGGGTTCAATTGACTGGTAGAGAGATGTGCACCTGCATCCATAGGAACATCTCCACCAACACATGCACACACCCAGACACATTTAATTATCTGCTTGCATGTGCTTCTCTGCATGTGCATACTTAAATGTGTATTTACAGAATGGATTTACAGAATTATGCATGCCATTTTTTTTTTACTTACAGACTCACAAAATCTTACCACAGCTGCCTACAGATATGTGGTTGAGAAATGATTTCCCAATTCACAGTATTTCAAGGGGGAGATCTATCCTTTTCTACAGTAGATTTATTTCCTAGGATCTGCAGGACTTTTCCATTTACCAAATTTAAAGTGAGCCCAGGCATTGCTGAGATGCCCTTTGATTAGTTGTGGGATGTTAGAGTCTTGTCTGGAGGAGCCATTGATATGTAGGGTTTTGGGCTAATGAGTCATGTCAGGGACCCTGGTGGATCTGAGTACCTGGCCTGAGTGGTGCAGAGCCCTGCACATAACAGTGCAGGAGCTCTGCACTGACAAGTGGTTCACCAGCAGCCAGAAGGAGCCCAGAGCAATGCCATATGCCTCTTTTCAGCTGTACAGGTTCGTACAAGGCTGCAAAAATAACAGGACAAGGTTTGCAGACTCGAAATCAGGCATTGATACCATGCCCATAGAAAAAGCAGAAACTTCATGTCCCAGTGAACTTCCAGTGGGATAAGTGAGCTAAACCCATTGAAACTCATTGGGCTCATTTCCCACGACTGGATTTTTTCCTGTTCTAGCTGTATGAGGAGTTACTTTGAGAATCCTGTGTCACACTGATTCAGTTTGGAGGTCACAAGTTCATGCTTGATTGTGTCCTTTTCAGTTCTGTCAGGCTCTCTGAAGTCCTGACAAACCTGACAAACACTCCTTGGTCAATTTGTGTGCATATCTCCACTTTGAAAACCCCAGGTCTGTCTGTGGTTTTGGGGGATCCTCAGAGCCTACATCAGTGATCAGCCTGACCCGAAATGGAAGGAAAGATTTGTGGGATTTGGATTGCTCAAGCCCCACAGGCTGCAGAGAGGATTTTGTCCCCAGGTATTTATTGTTAAATGAGGAGTAATAACCTGCACTGTGAGTAGAATACAATTAATTCCCTCAGTTACTATTTTTGTAAGCAAATCAGGTTTTCTAAGGTGAGTTAATGATGACCTTTCCTCTACAGCACTCAGCCCTGAAGACACCAAGTTGGAACAGATGGGTAACACACTGGTATTTCACAATATGTTCAGAGAAAAAGCTGCACCCAGAAATTAAAATAAAGCTTTAGGTGCCAAATAGCAGAGAAATTGTTGTTGTTGTTTTTTTTAAAGCATATGTTCTCGTAAGCAAGCAGAAGAATTCGGCAGCAGCCTGAAGGGGAGAAACGCCGTCTGTCAGGCAGCTCCTCCAACATGCAAAAGCCAGTGATTTACCACGTGGGCAGCAGAGAGTGAACTTCCAAAGGCCTGCAGCTCCTGAGAGGCTTTGCATATGTCTTGCAGTGCCAAACGGCAGCTCCAGACTTTGGGCAAAACATCTGCACCCTGCCCACACAAGAGGAATGCTGGAGGTGACCTGGAAACAGGCAAATGAAGAAGATTGCTTTCATTCACTTCATTACTTGGAGGTCTAAAAGTCACCATTCTTCATTTTTCCCTTTAAAAATCTCGTGCTTGGGAGACCTTCTTTGCTTTCTTTTGATTCATCTATGATATAAAGTAATTTTTAACCAATGAATTAAGATTTTTGAGCCTTAGTTGCTAAGCTTATCCACCTTAGTTGCTAAGGTGGACATGAGCTTGTTTCACAGAATTCCCTTTCCCCAGTCCTTGGTCAGATATATGAATTAATCATGAATTTTCACTTTGATGTGAATTAATAAACAGTGGAACAGGTCTTTATTATTTGTTCTTCTGTTCTTGAATTTTTTATGAAGTGCTGTGTAGACAAGTTTATAATCTTTGCTATCAGGACAAGATATGTAATGTAAAATGAAGCAGATGTGTTCAGAGAGGGGAACAACATTTTCTCTTGCTTTCATATACAATGTTTGAAGAAAGCAGAATACATGTTGAAGCTATTTATGCTACTTCAGAGGTCACTATTTGTAAAAGTTGATCAAAAAATAACAGGAAAAGGAACTATTGAGATAAAAATGAGAAACTGGATTTCAAGCACCTTCATGAACCTCAGGTGATCTACATTAATGCAAGCAGTTTGTGCAAAAGGGAAAAATGACAGATATGTCTTTTGAACATATCAGCTAAAAAGTGCATAAAGGAACAGTAGCAGTTACAATTTGTCAGCTTCTAAAGGTCTCAGAAGAAACTTTGCAGGAGACTTTTTAAAGAATTGAAATAATCATGCATGAGATGTCGGGCTCTTTCATGAATTTGGAACTGTCAAAAAAGCTGGAAACAAAGAATAATGATTTCTCCTTTTTTTCCAGTATAGCATAAAGTAAAGCACTAGAAAGCCTAAGGGGCTGTTGCACTCATGATAGTTGTTAGGTGCACTGGAAATTTGAAAGAAGCAGCATGTAGTGATCAAAGAAATAGCGAATCTGGAAGGTAATACAGGTATTTACAGAAGGTGTGTTATAGGCCAACACCAAAGAGCTTCATAGGGACCTAGGAAAGAAAAATGAATGGTCATTTATGATGGCCAAAGAGTTTCTAGGCTTTGGTAAAGTCAAATTTAATTCATTCTAGAAGAAAGAATTTGAACTGTTTGCTGTGAGACTCTTACCCATTCAGGAATGAGACTTTTATATCATTAGGAAACATTTTTATAAGAGTGATTAAAGAATCTCTTCCTCTACATATATTTAAGTTCAAATATGAGAAACATCTCCTGAAGATTACCTGATCCAAATTCAAAGCCTGGGGAGAGAGAAAATCATCTCCTATGTCCCTTCATAATAAAATATTACTTGGAAGATCAACGTAAATATTTGCTGTATAAATAGCATCATTCAGAAGAGGAATTCAGTACATTAAGAATTTTGCATATATTTGAATGCTCTCACACACATATATATACTTATATGTATGGAATATCTATCTATATCTATGTCTATATCTATCTATATCTCTATCTCTATCTATATCTATATCATCTATATCTATATCTATATCTATATCATCTATATCTGTATCTATATCTATATCTATCTATATCTACTATATCTATCATCTATATCTATATCTATCTATCTATCTATCTATCTATCTATCATCTATGTCTAAAACTTACCTGGAAAGAGGCACAGGCACACACACCTCAGCACACTATTGCTTGATTGTAATCAAGCCCTTGTACCTCACATGCAAAAGAACTTTATCCATAACTACCATTTCTTGGAAACATGGCTAGCAACTCTCCCAGAATGCCCAAAATGTGACAGAACTTAACTCAAGCTCATTTCTGGCCAAAGCATGTTCTGCAGTGTCTGTCCTCACTCGCTGCAAGCTCTCTGGTTACATCAGCCTCAACATAGTTGGACCCTACTGAAGTGCCTCTGCAGATCACAAGGCAAAAAAAAAAAAAAAAACCTGGTTCATTTTACCCTCTTTTACCAATGTGGGTTTTCAGAGAAGGAAATTCCCAAATGTACTGACCTGCAGGGTAGTAATGGTGTTACTTGCAACATTATAAACAACACAAAATTGATGACATTGTATTTTGGGCTCTTATCAGGATCTTTTTTTCATGCTAGTTATGGGTCAAATTGTTCAATCTCTATCTATAACAGTAATTTTGCATGCTAATATGTTATTAATGTGCACAGATTTGTAGGGATTTCTGTTCTAGGTACATTAGAAGTGCCAGCATGCAACAAGCGACACAGTTCTTGCAGTACTTCAGAAAGCAACACAAGCAAACACTAGTATATGCACATTAATAGTTAAATCCTATTCCAAGGTTATTAATCCTTCCAGATTTTGTTAAGAAATAAGTCTGCTCATCAGTCAAAGGGGTGTAGGTCAGCAGTTCTATTAATTCTGACGCAGGTCTGCCTATGTTAACTAAGCAGCAGCAGTGTGCACCAGCTGGGCAACCAGCTTTTACAAATCTGTTTTCTTACCTTGACCTCAAGCTGCTAGGCAAAGGACTAGTTCTAGATATACTTGTTCCCAGAGTGGGTATTTTTCTATATTCAGTTCGCTTTATCCATCAATTACATGATTTTTTTTTTTCCTTTGGAAAGAGAAAGCTTCAGGATTTTGTAAAAACCTCCGTAGTTATTAAGTGTATGGAACCACATTCCTAAAGCAGCACTGAATTTACAGAAACATAGATGAACTCCATCAACCAGTGGCAGAAAAAAAGACTAGGAAAACATAAAAGACATTGAGAAAGGCTTCTGTAACTTTCTCTAAATGCATGAAATCCCTCAGATTATTTTGAATGTTGCTAGAAAGATATCAGAAGTATTTTGTTGCCATATGTGTGTTTTAGCATTTTGATGGAACCCTCCCTGTGATGTCTGAAAACTCTTGTGCTGAAAGTAGACTGGAGTGGAAGCATCAGACAGCACTCAGGTACAGGCCTCTGGCTCACAGCCACTTGAAACATGAAAAATTAGGAGAAAAAGCAAGGCTGATCCTTCACTAGGTGAGGATTCCATTCCCCAAGCTCTTCATGAGGATAAATAATGAAGTGTTCACTGCTTTTGACTTGTGAAACAAGGACTGAAGCCCTACTGAAGGAAAGTCCCATGATTATAGTTCTATGCTATACTGGCATCATGCCCTTAATTTTATTTTCTTCCCAGTGTTTTCATTTCTTATCTTCTTGTAGTTACTTAGAAGTTCAAGAACTCTGGAGCGTGCTCAGAGCAGGTTTCAGAGGCTACGGATGAGTGACTGCAGAAAAATCTCCCACAGAAATCACGGGATTAGAAAGGGTGGGGACTGTGGCATGGATTTATGGTTTTGAAAAGCACAGGATAATCTGATTTTCATGGTGTATGTACCTTTAAATTCATTAAATTCAAAGGGTGTTTTCTGGCCATTAAGACTTCATTGTTGTTACTATTGAATCATTAGAATGGATTCACAAAATTGCCAACTCCAAAGCAGATCTTTGACATAATTTGCATGTTTAGAACAGATCAGAGGTAATTTTCTGCAGACTGTTTGTATGTAGACACCATATATTGGCAAGGAAGGGGATTTCACCATATGGACATAGACTCTGCTTCCAGGAGATCTTGGTCCTCAAGAATAGTCCAAGATGTAGCTGTTGAGAGTAGAAACTTATATCCTACCTACATGACCACCCATTACCTTTGCTCTACTGATTATTTAAAACAGCACTAAATTAACTTTGAGTGAGGTTCACCCACCTTCACGTCTACCCAACCATACCAAAACTCTCCAGACACTCTCTTCGTATCCTATGTAATCTCCTTCAGAACGATGCTTTCATAGCCTCCATCAGTTTCTTTCCGAATTTCCTCCTGAAGCAGAGACCAGGCTGACAGAGCTAGAGGAGGGCTGCTGAGCAGACCTTAGACAAAGCACCAAAGGGCTGCTTGCTCTTGTTTTTCATTGGGAAACTTGGGTCCTGGCTCTGAGGCAGCTCACCTCTTCAGATTCATGCTCTGATTTTCAATTTTTTGTTTCTAGCTGGTTTGAAATGAGAAGTCCTTGATAGGAACCCACACCAGTGACTGCTTTTTGTTTTGTTTTGAAAGCTGAATGATCCCCCCCTTTTTTTTTTTTTTTTAGTTAAATTTTCCAGGAGTTCAGCAGAGGATATACAATCTGGGAATGTGAATTTTTTTCCCCAGAAGTTTTGTTTTCAAGGCAAAAACCCACAACTCTAAGAGCTCTGTCTTTTTGTTGGTGGTGCTGGGTTTTTTTGCATGCTCCAAAATGGGAGGACAGCCAGTCTTTAAATCAGGAAATCACCAGTATTCAATATAGTGTCACTTTGCATTCACTTGGAATTTACTACTCTCCAATTACTTACTCCTCAAAGAGGCAATAGAAGAAACCACAAGTGATCTACTCAATATTGGTTTATACCTAAAATTTATAGATCCTCCCTAGAGAGTAATCTGGTGTGTGTCAATTTCTGAACGGAAAAAAAAAGTAACCCTAACATTTTATGATCTCCTTCAATTAGGAAAGGAAGTAATTGTTTCTCATTGCATCAGATTCCCATTTTATTTATGGCAGTCTTGCCCATTTGAAGGTGCTAAATAATCTTCTGAAGCAAACTTGAAGAAAATTTCATTAAACATTTTTTTTTTTTTTTTTTAGTTGGATAGCAATTGCACAAGGCATATTTGTCAGATTATGTAAAAAGAGGTCCTTTTATTCACTTGATCAGTATCTTCACAGACCAGCACATTATTGCTGTGGCTCTTACACAGCTTAAGGACAAAATCACAAGGCAAGTGCCTACAGAGTATTTTTTTGAGCATAAAAGCTCAGGATGCTGGTCTGACAGTACATGTCTAGTTCCAAATCACATCTCTTTACTCACTGTACTCCAGCCCTGAACTGTGACAAGACGGCCTGGAAAATAATTTGTGCAACTCCAAATGCTTCTGATTTACTGTGGTCTGCCAGAAAACAGACAGGACAAGTAAAAGATAAAGAATGGTAACTCAGCACAGGCATCATTTCTGTCTTTCAAGATATGTCTGCCAAACTATTTCCACTGAAAAACAAAGTCCCAATACAGAAATAGTTCACTTTTTCGTAGGGTGAAAGACCCTGCACAACAAACCTTGGAGAAAGAGGTCTCATGTAGACAAGATGAAGAAGTTACAGAAAGATGAGTCCAGGTGTGGTGCAGATAGACATGCAGCCAAAGTTCATCCCAAGCTGGAAAAGGAACTGCAAGTTCTAACTCTCCATTTCTACCTCTAGGCATTCATCTTTCAATAGGGTAACCTGAGGAGAGCTTTGTTATTCACCACATCTCTGATGAGATCAGAGGAGCCATCCAATTCCTCTGGGAAAATGAAAGCGAGGCATCCTGGAAAGACCCTTTCAAAGAATTGCAATATAATGCATTCCCCCCTTTGTTTTCCAAACTGATTTTTTTTTAACCCCAACATTGCTTTATAGATGTCATAATGCTTTAAAGAGTAGTAGACTTAGAATCAACATAATTTATAGGAGTTCTTAGGTCCATTATGGAGTTGGAGGTATGGATGAGATAAAGGGAGATTATAAATTCCACCCCTGTTAGTTTGGAAGATGTACATTTGCGTCAGTTTATTTTATTTATTTTTTTAAGGAAGAATTTGATTTTCCCAAGGATCCTATTGCCTGGGCATCTTCTCTTCCATGAATTCTTTCTTTTGAATTCTTTCTTTTTCAAATTTGTTTCAAAAGTCGTGTTCCACATCACAAAAGAAAGGCTAAATCTGTAAAAAAAATGTCTATGAGAGACATATTTTTTCTTGACACTAACATCAACCTAGGACAAGCCATGTTCCCATCTCTGCTGATTGGGCACATTGAAGGTTTTGACTTTGTTTCTACATCCTAACTGGCAGATCTATTAATGAAAGTAGGAATGCTTTTTATTTCCTACTTCAAATGGTGTTGTGCTAAGGCATAAAGCGTCCAAACAAGCAACAGAGTATTTCTTACATACAGTGAAAATGCTGATTCAGACTCCTAGCAGCATCAATACAGACTCCTGGTCATTCTTTTACTGCTTCTTAGTTATCCTTTAGATAGTCTGCTCTTTTTATGCTCTTGGCATTTTTGCCAGACAGTTGTTTCACTGCCCCCATCAGGCTGCTGTAATTGTGAGTAAGCAACTACTAGTGAAATGTGCCAATGGAAAATGAGTTTAAAGAGTGTGTTCACCCTCCCTCTGTCAGAAAGGGAAGGAAGGGCAGGAAGATGCACCAAGCATAAAGATTTCTTATAATTTCTTTTCTCAAATAGCCATAGAATCACAGTTTTCAAATAAAAATTGCATTAGTATTGAAATCATCACATACTTATTCATTTTTGATGATCTGTTAATTCATACCATATAGTCTGACCTCTTCCTTATGAACTAAATTTTTCATTTCACATTCTGTAATGGTTCTCAGCCCACCTCTTAATGAATCAGCCACAGATTATGATGTCAGTGACATTTTTGTGTCCAGAAAGCTACACAGGTGATGAAAAAATGCACTCAAGTCCTCGAAAGAATTAATTGATTTTAAATAACATCACACCGTTTGACAGGAGAAGCTTGAATAAGTGATCTTTCCAGTGAAGATGTGTGAAGCTCAGGCAAGTAAGTCAGAGGCAATATTATGAATCCTAACTCTATGAGGCCCAAGCTCCAAAGGATCTTTCCATTTCTGGACCATACTACAATGCTGTGGTTTCTGTTCTACCATGTTACCCCCATTCTTTAGTTCTGCTTAGAGATCCTTCTGGCTTCCAGGGATCAGTGTTTAGGCAAGCTGTTCCTTGAGATTAAAGAAGTGGGTTTAATGAATTCTACCTTTCATTGAACTGCCTGTGATATCTGCAGCTGCTGGATTAATCTTTGAATTCTTGCAAACAAGACCATGAGGAATGCAGGAGACCTGAGAAGCTATTCTGTTCACTTTTGGGTTTCTGTGAAGGAAAAAACTATAGTTCCTTCATCTCTGTATGGTTCTTCATATACTCTGTCCTTTTCATATTTAAGTGTTTCAAAATCACTTCTCACGTAAAATAATCTAACTTTATCTTCTGTAAGCATCTGCTTCTCTCCTTTCTTTCAAAAGGGCTGTTGGGAGCACAAAGAATGAGCTTAGCCCAGATGCTCTTTTTTCAGATGGTTAAAATGAAGTGAAATTCATCCTTCTTGTATAAATACATCCTCATTCTCTAAATCCAGGTTTCTGTCCCTTTCCTCCTTTTTACAGAGTCCACATCCTGAGCCATTAAAAGACAATTTAATTAATGATACTCATTGTTAGTGCTTAGTCTAGTGTTGCAGTGGGAGGAATTTCATGCAAGAGTTGAAGGAGAAATAGGTTTATGTAAGTATTTTATCTACTGTTGATTTTACTTAGCAACTGGTGGGGCTGTGCTTAGTGGAGACGTTGCATAATTGAACTTGTCCCTAAGACTGTGGAGCTTATGGATACACCTCTGCATCCAAATTGGCCAGCAGTGTAGTGGTGACCTTCCCCTGTCATTTTATGTTGCAAAGTAACTTGATAAGAGGCAAGACTTGGCACATTGGCTTGCTCAGAGCTCAGTTAAATCATTATCCAGTCTGTAATTGACTGAGGACAATGATGGGAAGCAGTGAAGTAAATAAATCCATCATCTAAGAATTTGATGTCTGGGAATCTTCCACTAGGAAGGAGTTTTTGACACCCTGTCTGTCAGACACGTGGTGGCATTGCACGTTAAATGTTCTGTGATGCTTTCTCACCTCAGCTCCTATCCTTGGTAGAGACTGGGGCCTGGGAGGTACATCTGATGGATGTTTTGGAAATAAGTTCCCAGGCTCTGTTGTTCCACAAAGATAGTTTGCCAACTCCTGAAAAACAGTGTTAGAGAGAGGCACAACAGAAAGCACTGTACTAACCAAGAAGTTTCTCTGTTTCAGACTTTGTATAGCTCTGGAGCCATGAGCAGCTCTAAATTTTCTGGATGGTCTCCCTTATTGATTATTGCTTGGCAAAATGACAGCTGTGCCTATTGCTGCTTAGGTGAGGAATGCATGCCTGTAATGGTCAGGGATCTGTCACAAATGTCCACAGAAATCACCCTGGGCACATTCTCAGGAGGTGTGAACACTCCAGCTCCTAGTCTTTTTAAATACATTCTAGCTACTAAGATGAAGTGCATGATCACTGACTAGAAATAAAGATGCAAAGGCAGGACAGAATTTGAAAACAAACTATTAAAAATTCCAAAAGCAATGGCAGGATCCTTGCCATTATTTGCCAGCATCTAGGCAGTATGGACACTTGTTAGGGTTTGATCTAATGCACATTAATATTGATAACTATCTTTCCAGTACCTTTAATGACACTGTTTCTGAGCAGAATATAAGATAAAAATCTCATGTCAGGTAATGTGCACCCTTAGAGTGCCTTCCTCCAAAGGAGTTGTCTTGACAGCAAACCCTACACAAAGAAATTGCTCCCTTGGGCCATAAACAGGGCATAAACGGACAGCAGATTGGCAGCAGATGTACAGACCTGTGTAAAGCCAGTATCAGTGTGATGTTTCATGGGATTTTGTTAGATGATTGTGTTAGTTAGCATTTTAGGATGATGGAATGTACATTTCTCAGCGGCAGAGCTGTTTTCTTCAGAGCAGTTTTCCCATCTGTGTCTTTGCCAGCCCAGCTAGCAATGCAGAGTAAGATAGGTTTGCTGTATGAATGTGTTCCTCATCAGCTTCACAAGCTTCAAAAGGATGCAGTAAATATTCTTTAATTGCATATTTTGTTTCAATTATTGCAGTAAAACCATTTAGAGCAAATACAGTATTGCTGTGCTGAAAGCCTGCAGCCTGTGTTTGCCCAATGTCAGTGGCAGCCAACTGTATTTCATTAACTTCTAACACTCAGCACATTTGCTCACTGTTTTGACTGCTGTTTGTTCCTGCCTTGTTCACTCCCTTGCTGTAATCTCTGTGATCTAAATGGCAACGAGACCCAAACATCACAGGTTTGTCCTTTGTTTTGACAGTAACACAGCAAGGAAGACCATTAGGATATCTGCTGAGGAAAAGTAAATTTCTTTGGGATCATTCTCTTCTAAGTGTTCAGGAAAATACATTTAGGGAATGGACACTTTACTCAGTGAATGACTCCCACAGCAGTTCAGAGGGGATGCTGAGCCAGAGATGTAAATCCAAACCAATAATGACACAGCTGCACTGTCACCCCAAAGCAGGAAGGACTTCCACACTGAGCTTAGCAAATAGAGGTAGGCAGGAGAAAAAGACTGGATGGATGGCTCTTCCAAATTCCCTATTTCATCCTGTATATCACCATTCTTACCAATCCCAAATACTGGACTTTGTGACCTGCTGGTCATACTGACCAGTTTACTGACCATGAGTTGATGGGGAAGAAAAAAAAATCAAGACAGTACTACCTTGCCCTCTGCTTTGGAGCATTTTGGGAATAATAAAATCAGCACTTCTGCTCAAATGCTTGATCTTTTTTGGCTGGCAGCCAAAAAAAGGGGCTTCTTTAAGTGCCTGTCTTAACACCACAGCAATATCTCTGGGCAGTGTGGATGTCCCTTCTGGCTCTGTGACATCTCACACAAGGTGACACTGCAGGTGAGCCAAAACCAAGGCCAGCCAGGGGGTGTGTCTAGAGAGGCAGAGAAGTGGAGTCAGCTTTGCTCTCAACAATGTGTAACTTCTCACAGCCTTTCTCCAGTTCTGTCTAAAGCATGGCTTTACATCCAAAAAATGTATGAGTGGCTCAATTATATATAAACCAGATGGCTTATATTTTTACAGTCTAAAATTATACTGCTCCCCAAAAGAGTCTGAGAAAGGGAAAGAAATAGATTGTGAGGAGCTGTACTAGTAATTCATTTGTCACTAAAAATAAAATAGAAATTAGAGACCAGGAATGCTATTACATTTGAAATGAGGTGGAGAATTTTTGCCAAAGCTTTCACTGTGGATTTTCTTATTTTCTTGTCATTCCTATGCCTCAATTGAGTTTCCAGAGCATCACTGATGTAATTTTTTATTGAAGATGTGCCAACTAGCTCTACAGTCATTGGGACAGTGGGGAATTCTGAGCGTTCACCAGCAGCCCAGAGTCTAAACACTCTTGTTTTCTGTGTGTGTGTGTTCGCCTGATAAATTCAAAGCAGACACAGTCTGTCTGATTTTCCCAAGCAGGCCTCTATATATGAGAACCAGAAAGCAAAATGAACCCCAAGCAGGGAGCAGACCTTGTCTGGAGAACTTTCATATGCCTCCAGATTAGAGACTTGTTTATCTAGGTTCGGGTTTTTTTTGGTTGGAACAGCTGTCTGATGTGGAAGTTGCCCCTCCTACAGCAGAGATCATGCCATGATAGGAAATAAAACCAAACAAAAGCAAATAATTAAGGAGAGAAAGAAAATTCCTTGTAAACCAGGGTAAGGAATTAATGTAGTTAAGTTCAAAGCTATGTAAAGTGATTTGAATAAACTTCAATTTGGTTAAACATGTTTGTTGGTTCCACAGAGAGTTCAGCTCAGCTAACTGATAGGTTTGTGTGATACCATGGATAGCTTTCAACATTGCATTTAAGGTATTTATTTTACTTAAGGAAGCCAGATCCTTCTGTTCTCTCACAAATTTTATTCCACTTTCATTCAGAGTGATCCCTTTCAGCCTGGTCTTTTTTAGCATGATTATACTAGATCAAAAAAAATCTAACTAAATTCAGAATTTAGACATCAGGAAATTATATATTTTTTAAAATCCAGTCATGGCAACAAAAAGAAAATCTGTTCTCAACCACAGAAAATGAGAAGATGGGGAAAACAAAGAGGTCAAAGATTGCCTATCAGATGCCATGAGACACCAAGTGTTGCAAACAACTTCAGCATGTCTATGCTTGACCTGTTCCTAGAAAGTAGGACACCAGACACTGCACCATGAATGTCCTCATCCAAAGCAGCTTAGCTGGAATATCATCTCTGAGGGGAGGAGGAGAAAAATTGATCAGGGATGAATGCAGTTTACTTGGGCCTCTCCGAAGCACAGGCAGAGAAGCTGAAGGTCAATATAAAAGACGAGTTCTCCTCTGTGCATGTGGTAGGGCAAAAATGCTCCCATCTGAATGTTTCTATGGAGTTTGAAAAATCTTATTTCAAATCATGTAGGTGACAGGACTTTTCCCACTTCTTTGAAAATCTGTATCATTTAATTCTTTGAAGTATCTTGAGGCTTGTAAGGGGTAGTAAATATTAATAATTATAATAATGCTAGACTTACGTAAATTTTAACCTTTCAGTCAGTACCTTTTCAAAGACTTTTTTCTTCTTCTACAAAGTAGCATCTTTAGAAAATGTAATGAAATAAGCTTAAATAATTTGGTTTCGAATTTTGGATTAATCTAGAACTTCTGAAAGGAGAATAATGGGCCAAATTAGGCAGTCTATGTATGAAGAAAACGCCTATAGATTCAAAGGATCTTAGGATAAAGACATGAACAGCGCTAGTTTAAGTTTTCTTTGGCATCAGAAAGTTCACTCAGACAGTGTCTGTGACTGCATCTGTTGTCTTTCTGTGAATGTTTGCTGCACTGAGGTTTCATTCATAGAAATATTCATGAAAAGAAGGCATGAGATATATTTGCTGGTGTGTGTGTGTGGGGATGTGCCTCTGTGTGCTTGGGATGTTTGCCCTGGCAGCTTTGACATAGGCACCCTGAAGGTGTAGGGTAGATAAGAGGAAATCCACCTTGGGAACACGTGCAGTGATGTGGGGCCTCTGTGCCTGAGCCTGTAGCTGCTGGAGGTTTTGTCTGCACAGCAGTAGCTGGGAAAATTTTCCAGATCCTGGATACAGTTATTCAAGACTGTGTTGTGATGAGACACCAAACTTATCAAAACATAAGTTTGATATTTGCAAACTTATCATCCCCCTCCCAAAACTTGGTTCCCATGGGAAGGGAATGCTGGAAGGGGCACACAGCAGATCTGTTAGCTCCTAACCTGGGAAGTAGAGCCCATTGTGAGCTCCTGGTGCTTTACATCATTAGCTAACCCAGGCTCTTTTTTCTCCTGGCAAGTCTTCTTAGCACTACTACTGCTGAGCAATTTTCAGGGATTCTCTAGAGCAAAAAGATGTTACTTCAAACTTTTCATTGGAAGCACACATTCATAAAAATTAAAGGATTATTAAAAAAAAAAGGTTTTTTTTGTTTTTTTTTTTTTTGGGGGGGGGGGTTGTTTTGTTTTGTTTTTTGTTTTTTTTTGTTCCTAACTCTGATACAAAATAAGCCTTGAACCACCTCTGCTGCAAGGAAGATGATGCAAAATCTCTGTTTTCCGTCTCAGGATTCCCTTGAGGGTTTGCCTGTGTTTTACCCAGAGAGGACTGGTTTTTCCCCACGGTCTCCATGGAAAAACCTGTGCTGCCTAAGCATAAACCTGGCAGATTTCCCAGGAATCCTCCAGAGTAAATGCCAAGCAGAACAGCTTTACCTTTACTCTGAGCCCACAAACCCTGAGCCCTGTGCCTGCACATGACTCTGCTCCCAGCTGGAGCAGCACAGGAATGTCTGGGTGAGGGCCCTGGGCTGGCTCAACACAGGCAATACTTCCTCCCATTGACAGAAAAGTTTCAGTATCAAGTGACACCAATTCAAATTGCTTTATTAAAGACTCTAATTCAACAAAGTTCATAAGAATTTTTCTCCAATTTTTGGTAGTTGGACTGTGACCTATGTACATATCCCAAATAAACTGTACTGCCTTATTTCTCACATATTATATATTTTGTTATGTTTCTGAAAAGATTGTCTCCAGGGACAACAACCATTTTATTCTGAATCTCAGCAGCTACAAGATGATTTCAGGGACTCTTATTCACGGAGTAAAACCAACAACCTCAGTGAATTGACAATGAACAATATGTTTGTACATGTGCAACCAGTATATTTGCATAAACCTGCAGCTTATGGGTTGTTTCTGTTAGACCCCCTTTTCCACACTCAACAACAGAGAACAATTCTTCATCAAAAATGTGATTTTTTTGAAAGCATGCACTAAAAGAAACAGATTGCAAATGTAATTAATCAGACTAATTCACTAAGAACACATTTTCTTGTCTCCTTTAATATTTATTTCTTACTACTAATTGAGCATATCTTTCTAAAGAATTCACCAAAAAACAGACATATTATGTAAATGAGATAACTCTCTTGGGCTTTAAATTGTTGTTTTATAATAACTATATTGTATTACTTTTTAGTGTTGATGCCCTGGAAACCAAGACCCTGTTCTTTCTGTACAAACCCATACAGATAATAGTGAATATGGCCCCCTCTTCTTCCAACTATGTACCTATCACAGGCATGGAGATTCAGTTCAATATTTTTTCTGATGCTGGACTCCAGATTTCCTCTTTCTCAGTGGCTATGAAGTAGCAATCCATCAACTCCCCCAGGCTCCTTTTACACAGGGTGCAGCCCCTGCACAGTGACTTCCTATAGCAGTTCCTTCCATTCTTCCCACTCTGTCACAGCCCCAGCTTACCTCAGATTTTCCTTCACTGTTCTAATTTCTTTTTTGGAGATCTTGATGTTGTCTGTACCAGAGGTTAGGAGTTCATATCTAATTTTACTGAGTCTGTTCAACTCCTACACTTATCTTTAGACAAACACCACCTCACTTGCTTTTAATTTTCTCCTGCCTTTCACACTTAGTGAAACAGATGCAATTTGGAGTCTCTCATCTGTGTTGTTCCCTTCAGTGGTATAATGGCACTACTTTGAGGTAGGAAGCTCACTCTGCATTGAATGATTCTGCCTGAGGAATCTCAGTGTTGAGGAATCTCTGTGTGTATTTGAGATTAATTTGACTTGGGCTTCATCAGTCTTTTCTTGAATGTAGAAGGCTTCAAAGTGGAGATGAAAAAGGAAAGCAGAGCATGTAGTCCATCACAGCAGGTGGGGTTATAAAGCTGGGTCCTGTTCCTACTTTTCTAACCAAGTGGCAATTGCCTCTGTTTCTGGTGCTGTATTCACTCCTTGGTCCCCGGTGGGAACTTCATCTTCACTTCTTCTGTTCTGTTTCTCACACCACTTCTCTTTCTCTGTTTTTCTCTTGATTGTTGGCTTAATATCTCTTAATTCAAAGGTTGCCCTAAGTTTGGCCCAAATCCTCCACCCATGTAAATGAGAGTGAGCCTGCTGCAGTCAGTAGCACTGTTGTTGTCAGCAAATTTTTAAATTTTATTGCCCTTGAAAGATATATATATTTATTCACACAGTTACCTTAAACTCAGGACAAATACATCTAAAATTCTGAGGAAATTGAATGTCCTAATCTGTTCACTGGATTTAAAATTCTTGGATAATATCACAACCTAAACATTCTGATTATTTGTTCGCCATTTTGTCCAGCTTGCTTTGGGCTCCTATCAGTTCTGCTGGTGAAGGCTAAACTTTTAGCTGCTCATTTACAACATGTATGGAATGCCTTTAGCCTAAATTCTTAGCAGTAGTTTCAGCCTTTTTAGATCCCTAAAAATATCTTTTTTTTTTCAATGTCTTGTACTATTCTTTGCTTATATTAGTGGAGTTGTCATAATCATTGCATCATCCCTGCAGGCTGCAGTTCCTAAAAACTCATAAGAAGCAGAAAAAAATAAAACTAATGGGAAAAAAACCCCACAGCACAAGGACATCTGCCAACTGATACAAAGAGTTGTTGGGAAAAATTGACTGTATTAGTCAAAATGAAAAAAAAAAATGCTAATATTGTTACATGAGGTCTTTTCAAACAAAGGTCAGATTTTAATTTAGCTTTTATGGTTTTTAATACCTAAAACTTTTAAAGGAACTGATAATGGTTGTTTGCAACACTTCATAAAGTTCATACAAAATTAATAGTTAGATACCATGTACTTCTGTGTGTTCCACATTTACCCTTTAGTTCAGATAGAAGTTTTAGCTTTGGAAGTAGGCAATGATTATAGTAATACAATATATTTCAGGCAAACAAGATAATTATGACATATATCTAATCCTGAAAAAAGATTCTACTCTCACTCTCACTAACGGTGGAACTTTGACATACATATTTGAATATGTATATATATTCAGATATGTGCATAAAGGTGGTAGCTGGCAGAAGAAATGTAGGGAATTACATAAATGTTAAGCTATTTGTGACTAAAACATTCAGACATTTGCTATTAAAGTTGTTTTATTTTTATTCTTTTTACTTCTTGTGTAGCTGTCACTTACTTCTTGTCTGGAAAACTTAGGACTGACTGCAGTGTAAATGTTGCATACTACTACTACTACTACTACTACTACTAATAATAATAACAATAATAATAATAATTTTTTTTCAGTGCCTGATGAAGCTTTTGTTACTTTACAATTATGTGAGACCTTTAATCAGATGCTCTAACAAATGAAGCCCATTGTGTCATCTAAAGACGTGCTGCCTTGCTTCTGCAAATATAAACATTGGCATGTTTTTTCTCAAAGCCATTAAGCTGTCATATGTGTTTTCTGCCTTTCTGTGCTGCTTGTCAAGCTTTTTGTGTATCTGTATCTCGGAGAGCAGCGACAATGAGAACGGAAGCACAGGAAAGAGCCCTGGCAGTTTAACGAGGCCTGGGTAACTTGTGCCTCTCCAAGGGGATCCCAGGCACTTTGATCTGAGCTTGTCCTTCCCCTGCCACGGCCAGGGCACAGTCTGAGCACATCCTCAATGCAAGAATGGGCCAAAAGGTGGCATAAGTGGGGCAAGAAGTAGATATTCCTATATACTTACAGGCTTGCCCCTTGTAAATGGGGATTCGTGAATTGAAAGGGGTCACACCTTACCCATTTTCATCCTCCTCACCTCTGAAGAGTGGTGCTGGGATTGAACTTTTCACTACACACAAGATTTCTTCTGGAGGGAAGGTGTTAGTTTATTTAGAAAATGAAGTAATGTGTGCTTAGTGTAGGTGGTGAGGATGCCAAGACCAAAGATTGAAGCAGTCAGATAAAATATTTGACAGAAATAGATACACCCTGTGAACCTGTGTTTTCCATCTTTGTCGGTACTGTAGTTTAGCTATGGAGATATTCCTCCAATATGACAGATCTGCCTCAAATCTGTCAGTAATAATCTTTCAGTTAGATCCATTGGTCACTGTGTTTGGATCCAGGCACTGGGCTGTAGCTGGAGTTTAACTTCCAGATTAAGGAACACAAATCACAGTCCAGGTGCTTGTGTGATTTACTCAGTCAAGGAATCATTAAAAATGGCTTGCAGAATAGTTCAGTCCCTGGACCTGAAGTTACAGACACAAAATGTCTGGATGGATAGATAAAATATTCATTGAAATGCATTAAAATTACACAAAAGCAAGGTGGCAATTTATTTTTTTTTCTTGAGCATACTGTGCCACATAAAATCCCTCTATGTAATCACTATTATAGCTCCAGTAATGTGGTTTATTTTGCCACCTGAAGCCTTGTGTTAACATGCTGCAGTGAAGCACATCACACAACTACATCTGCTTATTCTGTATGTTAAATAAATGGTCTTTCAGCTCCAGGGTGTTTGATGCCTGTAATTATATTTGATAGCAGTGAATATTTTTTTATTATTAATAAGCTTTCAATTGGGGAGGCTCCACAGGCTTTGCACTTGAGTTTCCTGACCTTCTAGTCTGTGGAAAACTGAATCCTGTATCTTACCGAATTTAAGGAAGGGGCCTTGGTGTCCTTTTTCTGATTTAAGAAGCATTGCTCCTTGAAAGAACCATTGCTCCTTGAAACACTGCTGTTTAGAGACAACTTTATCTGCCTTTGTGACCCAGCTTGTCAGTTGGTGGTGTTTTCTGGGGGTTTTTTTGGTTTGGTTTTGTTTTGTTTCATGCGGGTTTTTAAAATGTTCATTAAGATTTAATTAAGAAAAGGAAGGGAGAGCTGCTAAGAAAGGTTTGCACAGATAGGACCTGGTTGATGTGGCATTGAAGACAACTATAGCAGCAATGTTAACTCCCACCTCCAGACCTTTATGGCTGTTGATCAGGCTTGTCAGCTCCTCCAGTAATATTGTCTTTTTCTATTTTAAAGAATTTAATGTACTAGCAAGGTATTGGTACCACAATTAGAAAGACATCTATCCAAGATTTTTCAGCTGGTGAGACTGAGATCCTCATGTCTTGGAAACTCAGAGTGAGACACCTCAAGTTTTCAAGCCAGCTCGACACAGCATAGTGCATGTGTCAGCCAATATCATCAATGCTATAAAAGTTTTTCTGTAAACCTCTGCCCACTTGGAGGCTAATAGAGGCACAATTTTTCAGAGGTAATACATCCATATTCCACTGTTAGTCAGTAAACTGGCAAAGGCAAAAGAGCATTTGAGACGTGAGTTTCTGAACTTCAAAGATGCTCTTGAACCTCTTAACTTGGCCAATGCAAAAATCAAACTTAAAGCCAATAATAGGCACATTCCACTTTTGTATTATCATGCAACTTCCACGATATATAGCCACTATATAAAAATTCAACTATTCATCAGTGCAGGACTTCAGACTTTAATCCAGTTTAAATCACAGAAGAGGTGCTGAGCACTCAGTTCTTCCATTCTTGGAATATACTGTCCTGTGCCTCATGGGAGGCCTGTAAAATAACAGCTGCATTTGTGAAAAAGAGCAAAATAATAATACTGAGACTTCTTGAATTCCATGATCAAGGTTTTCTTCACTCTGTCATTAAGGAGACTATAGCTGTGGGTTAGATAAATGGCATAAGAATTACTTGGACCATTTTATGTTCAGCAAAGATAAACATCCAGCTATTTCAAAGCTACCTGGAGATTTTATATCTCAGCTTTTATTTCTCTATTATTTCTCTATTATTTTATTTTTTTATTAAGTTTGGGGTACTTTATGTTGAAAAGTGCTGTCAAGTGAGAAGTGCAGCTGAGTGAGAGTTGGTAGCACTGAGCATTTGGGGCATCAGAGTCAACCTCAGGGGTCTGCAAGGCACAGCCTGGTGAGCTCTGAAATCATCCATTGTGTGATTCATCCTAGGTGGGTGCCCAACAGGCAGGCTTGGTAGCCTGGGATTCCCTACAACCACTGGCTTTTGGATCCAGTACAAAGCATTGCTTTTTCCATATAAATCTCATCACCCCACTGCGCACAGATGCATGGAGCTGTCTTGGAGCAGCTGCAGCTTCTCCACATATGAGCTGTGCAGGTGGTGTAACCGTAGCTATTTGTTTCCCAAATGTCATGGCTACTCCCTTCCAGGAACTGTAGAACAACTCTTAAATCTTGGACATAATGAAGTGGTAAACACCATCGTCAAACCTCATGAATATTCACATCAGAATAATTCAACTGAAGTCCCAAGGGACCAGAGAGCCAATTGAAAGCTCATATATACAGTTGTCTGGTTAAATGATGGGTCTGAACAATAATTCACCATCCAAATGACTCAACATGACGTGTAAATAATTGCTCTTGATTGCAACATGCACCAAAGATTTAGTTATTGATTCTTTAGCTTGCCTGTCATCGTTGGCTAAATATTATAGGAAGCTGTCAAAACAGATTTCATAGAGTGTGTCAGTGCATATGTAGGTGTAAAAGAGCTCAGTTTTTTAGCTTAATACAGACTAAAATTGGATTTTTGCAAAATAGGTGCAATTTGGGTTGCTGCTGAATGCATGAAATGGCTAAAAACCAATTTGTTAGAACTTTAATTAGAGTTGCATGATTGTTCTCATATATCAGTACTGACTGTTTTTGTTTAATTAGTCACTATATCCTAGTGTGCCAAAGATACTGGATTAGAGTATGATCTGGTCATTAATGAAATTGAGATTGACATCATCAAAGAACACTTCTATTCAATTTTTAATTAAAGATTAAAAAGACCCTCCTCTCTTGTAGCAACTGCATTTATTTTTGTTTTCCAATACATGGTACAATAGGAATACATAATTTGTGAACATGCAGACAACATTCTGGGAAGCATCTGCATTTAAAGGCACAGCACATGCACATTTCCCTGTGCAATATTCATGCAAATTAATTCAGTGAAAAATTCAGTGCACATTGCAACACGTATCTTACCTTCAGGCAGAATTATACTGCTGCTCTTTTTCTCCATTTCTTCTAACAACCTGTATTTTTTTTCATTTTCTATCTCTGTTGTAGGAAGACAGATTTTATTCAAAAAGAAAGAGTCAGCAACACATTCTCTTTTGTGCCTCCTCTTTAAGGATATTTTTCAGCAAAGCTGTCAGAAGGGGCACCAAAAAAATATGGGATAATTTTGGAATTTTTCTACAGCACTACTACTTCTCTGCAGTACTATAGAGACTGCCCCCCCACCCTCAGAAGAAAGCCTGGATGACTCAGAATAGCCACATTAACTTCCAGAAAGAATAGAGAAGTGCTATGGATGTCACTACTTAAGATCTCCATTTCATGGTGGTGTGGGTGGTTTTCTGTCATCTGAGTGGTCCAACACATTTGTAAGTAAACCAGAAAAAAAATAACAAAACAGTGTAGAAAGATAAGGGCTTAAGAAATAAAAGGAAACAAGCCAGAAATAAACTGTTCTATTGTAAGCAAATCTGCCTTAGATGCAGTTGTCTGCTGTGGTTATATCCCTTTTTCCACCCAGGTCTGTAGCTCCAAAGTAGTAAAAAGGAGATTTACTTTCATCAGCCTCCTATGTGTCATGGCCCAAAGTGGGCCATAAAAGAAGTTCCTTGGTCTAAAGATTCAGTGTAAATATGTATTTTCCTAGCAAAATAGATGTTACAATGGCATATGGTATCTTCTATAAACAATTATTATATTTGCCTAAAAATGCGTGTTAAGGTCGATCAAAACAATTTGTGAATGGTTTGAAAAGAAGTAATGTGATGTGACTTTCTTCCTTTTGAAGAGATCTGCTACAGCAAATGACAGAGTGGGTTTGAGTCTATTGGTAAATACCATGCACCAATTTACACCATGCAAAAAAAAAAAAAAAAAAAAAAAAAGCAAAGTAGCGCTTTCCTTATTTCCTTATAAACTTGCACATCTGTGAGTGTCAAATGTGTCACAAAAAAGGGAGAGTCAAACTCACTGGTCCAGATTCAGCTTTTGTAAGTTGAAGTGCTTAATTCAGATGTTTCCTGGGTAGCCAAAGATGAGAGATGCTGATCAACAGAATTTGTCTCAGGATCTTGTCTCTTTCTCTTTTTATAGGAAGCCTTCCAATATAAACACCCAGACGTTTAACATAAGAGAGATGGATCTCTGCACTGGTGCTTTGATTCTGTAAGTCCTTAGCTAACTTATCTTCAAAGTCTTAAAATGTTTGGCCCTCCATTAACACCATCTCAGCACCTCTGGCTTGCTAAATTAAAGCTACTGGTTAAGTGATAATCCACTCCTGCCATCACAGAAGGGCTGCCTTCATCCATTTTGCAATATGCAAACAAGAATCCTCTGTTCAGTGTGCAGCCCCTCTGTCTGATTTGTTTGTGTAGCACACCTCAATTGCTGCACATTTGTTGCATGCTGCCCCAGATCAGAGCCTCGTTTCCTCTCTCCCCACACTTGGTCAGTTTGCATGTTTGCTGAGACCACAGTGCACAGAAGTAATTAAATACATACACAGTGTTATATCCTGGAACCTGTGCTGTTGAAGAAGGGTGGAGACACAGAGCATTTCAACAAACTGTCAAGTCCATTCTATGAACTGCTCTCATCAATATTGCCATGGCTTCTACGGCATTTTTTAAAGGCATTTCACAATATTGGAAATAACACTATTTAGCGAAGAGGCTTTATAAACTGTGAATTTTGCAGAATGCCATTTGGCAGATCTGAGTTAGACATGGAAATGATAATACTTGGTTCTGAGTAGAGTCTGGTTTCACTTCATCACCAGCACAGGTACATATTGTATAGCTGTTGTCTATCCAGTAAAATTTGTTCTATCACTTATCTTTACTTTTTAAAAGTGAGGCAACTCATTAACTCTAAACAGACAAAAGTAAAGCAACTGAGATGTTATGAAAGACTTACCATAAGCATGTCACGACTTGAAAGGGGTATTTTTCTCCCTTGCTTATTTTCTTTTTTTTTTGCATCCAGGTATATATATTTGAATCACTGAAGTTCAACTGTAGAGCTAGAATGCATTCTTCTTTTAAATTATGCTACAGGAATCTTTTTCTTTTCTACCCCTGTGTCATCAGATACACTGGACTCTTTTTTCAGCTTTTTGCATATGACAATAATTAGATGATAACTCTATGCTAATTTCCTAGTGAAAATGGACCAGATGTCTACAATATATTAAACAAACCTTGATTCCTTATTTTGTTTGGAGCTCACACTTCCATTGCAAATATCTATGGCAAACTGTCCTCATGGACCAATCTATCATTTTAAAGAGAGGACCAAAGAAAATAGATTAATCAAAAGGCCTGCAGTTATTGTCTCCCCTGTTAGCTCCAATTCATATATCATTAGAGAAAAAGGCCTGTCAGCACTGTGGGATGTTATCTCTTTGGAAAAAAAAAATCTTCAGCATAATAATTCATTTAAAAAAAAAAATCTCATAACAATACACAGTATTAAAATACTGGCTTTCCTAACATTTCTATCAAGGAAAGCCAAGTCAAACAGTACAGTACAGCACTTTCAGTCTCACAAATATTTTGTGTAAGCAAGACTGCAGCACTTGCATGCAGTGCTGATACTTTCATACAGCACTGTTCATTTTAATGTAATGTCAGAACAAGCATGATATAGACTACCCTACAGACACCCCAAGGGCTTTGATAAAGTGCAACCAAAATGGTAAAATTTAGGAGGAGGAGCACAGAAAATAGCTTTTGGAGCAGCCTTGGCATCGAATTTCAATCATTTTTGCCATAAGTGTATTTTCACTCAACACTTGATCTAAGCCCTTTGAAGTCACTGGCAAGAGAAATGATCTTTGTTTCATGTAGCATGTTCATTAGCATAAGAGAATGCACATTTCTAAAATTAAGAAGTTTCTGTCTCTTTGTTAGAAGAACTAGGTAGCAAATGCTGTACTTTCAGCTGTGGGCAGCACACAAGCCTCCTTTCAGCTAGATCCATCTCAGTGAACCTCAGACTCCGAATGAACTGCACACCAAGCATATCTGTGCAGGGCAACTGCTGCTTCAGTAATTCCATCCAACTTTGCAACTTATTTGGGATGAAGGTCTATACCTACACCACACAGAAATGGGATGGCTATTTTCCATCTTCATGCCATCTTCTTTACAAGCAGTGAACATATTTATCCAGCATTTTCCAGAGCCACTTGGGATTTCAGATGGCTTTTTAAGTACAGGAAAATTTTGGACAACCTGTTCTATTTCATTTATGTCCTTAGTAAGGGTTTGGTTCTTTTACTGGCCAGCAGAACGTGTTTTATCTCATCTCAAGCTTGGTTTTTACTGCACTGTTTTTCATTTTTATGACACCTGCTCTTCCTTTTGCTGATATTACTGCTAGGTTGCTTTAAACACAGTGATCTTTCACCCGTGTGCCATCTCATATAGAAGGTTACCTCCTGTGGCAGTCTTCACTTTCATTTTGGGTATTACCATGTTATAAACTACCATTAGCCTCCTCTCCAGCACCTGCCAGATGCTTGGCATTTCTCTAGGTAGAGGCTCAGTTCACATATAAACATATTTGTAACAAGGCTGATGCTTTTAAGTTTTAGACCAAGGCTTCTGTGGAGAATTCTGACCTCTTGACTGAATGGCTCATGTAACTCAGTATGCCAAAAAATGATTTTGGTGTTAAAATTAGAATTTTTACCATTAATAAATCTGCCCTGAGTCATCAGTAATAGGAACTTATTTTTTTTATGTGTTTCCTACTAAATAGTGCAACTGTCCAAGATATTGATTGCTATGACTACTATTGGACCATTCCCTCCCATTGAAACAGTATTAGAAAGGCCAATATTGTTTCATGTCTTTGCAGTGTCTCTAATCCCTTTTTTTCTAAAGTGGAATTCTGCATTTCAGTAATCTAGTGAGATGGCATAGGGCTCACTCCCTTTTCAGTGTTCCTCCAAGCTCCATTGCCTTTTAGCCATTGTAGAACTTCTAGAACAAATACCATAGAGATAATTCTATCTCCTTTGGTCAAGAGAGGACAAATGTGTGATGCATTTGCATTTCCCTGTTGCTTTTGATTGTGTGCATCGTGAGCTCTCAACTATATCAACCAACACTTGGCTGTCATTCATCCAAACTCTGTTTTATAGAGCACCTTCCCTAAAAGGGATGCTTGTCACTGGCAGTGCACTGATTCCACAGTTCAGATGCAAATCAGATTGGTTGTTGATGCACCAGTTTAGCTGTCTATAATGAGTACTGATGTTGATGCACCAGTTTAGCTGTCTATAATGAGTACTGACGTCCTTTTCATCAGTCTAGGTATCTGGCATCTTCTTTCACTAGAAACCATCATAAGAATTCCATTGTCTTTCTTTCTCAGCTCCTGTTTCCCAATTGTTTTTGCACTGCTGGCACAATTTGGGCCTTTGAGTTTTCCCATTTATTCTGTTTTCCACAGCTGTGTTAATGGACTTTTGTCCTCCCACACAGCCCAGCTTCCCTCAGTGGGTAACCTTATGATTGCTGTAGGATTCTCTGCCACCCTAAGTGCCTGACCCAGTTTACCTTGTTTTCTGGATATATTTGTTTCCTCATCCTCAGGCACTTTTTCTAGAGTAAGATCAGTGTCTCTCTGCTATATGCAGGCAGCGATCCTCCAGCGATCTTGTCTCTAATGAGGACATCTTTTAAATTTCCAGAACTGCACTGTGTCCTTTGTAAAACTTATTGAGATGTGGCATTGAAAAGTGCTGGGAAGGGTGCTTTGAGCTCTCCTGATGTTCTTCTGTTGAGTGTTGGGGATTTTCATACAGTCAGTGATCACATTTCAGTTGGGGGATTGGTGAAATCCAGCTGAGGGTGTCTTAAACTATTTTCACTTGATCATTTGTGATGGTCTGTCCTTCCCCTCCAGTTTTTACAAGTGTGCTACTATCTGATATTATGTTTAACAACAAAATTACATTCACTTCTTATTATTTCTCTCCCATGAGGTAGTGAAACAAAAATTTTACTTTTATTTTCTTACTTTAATCCCCCTAGGCAGCCCTCTATACAGACTAGATTCTTCTTTCCAATACTCCAAAGCTTTTGTTATACTCTTTTGCCTGAAATTTTTCATTCCTATTGATCTAGATTCTTGCTTTGCCCCTTTTCTAGGTACTATTTTGCTCATCTGCCCATCACCTGCCTTTCTCTGCTGGTTGTATAGCTAATCACCTGCCAAGTGCAGATGCTGGACAATAAGGTGGTGGGTTCTTGCTTCTAAAACCAAGGTGGCTTTTTACTGCATGTTTCCTGTGTCTGCAGCTATTCTCACCATCTGCACAGACTGGCTTCCTGGGACACACCTTTAGACAAACAACCTTCCTGCACCTTCTATTTATCTCCGAAAGGCCAATACAGGTTACTGGAAACCAGCTCTAAGGCTGAAATGGGAACATGCTTGAAGTACTCAAATTTTAAGAAAAGTTCTTTGCTTATTTCACTCTGCAACTCTCCTGTTTCAGTAACAAACACAAAGCTAAATGACAACTATTCACTATATATCCTAAATGAGCTCATGGGTTTTGTCTAGGACAAAGTGATGAAGTGTCCATATCATGGAGATGAGTCGTCATTGGCACTGTGGGTTTGTTTCCAGTCTCTGTGGGGAGGAACAGAGAGGGAGGGAAGCAAAATCAAAAAAGCAAAGATTGAAGACATTTTCAGCCCGCTTCAGCCGTCTACTGGGCATCTTCTTTTGTTAATTTTGTTCATTTGTGGCAGGGATGCAAATCAGGAATCTGAACAGTTTCTCTCAGAGAGAGCAGTGCAGGATGTGAAAGAATAACTGCAAGCCTCTGCCTGCAGCCCTTCTGCTCATCACAGCCCCTTTCTCTCCAGACTTCAACTCCGGCATTTTCTCTCTTTGAAGCAATAACAAGAACTTGACAGTTCAGATTTTGGTCAATCTGTAGCTGGAAGCACGTGAAATCCAGGAGTTTATATTTTTCTTTTAATACAAAACAATAAATTGGCTTCAATTCTTTCATAACTAGCCTGAGGTTTAATCAAAAGATTCAACCCTTTTGACAAAACACAGGCCGGATACCACATCTGTAGGAAAAGCTGCAAACAGCTGAATTTTACTTTGCTTCAGGTTTCCTAGCAAACATTTCACATTGCTCCAGAGCAGACTTTTCATGAGCTGAAGGCATCATCCTGAATAAAGGTTAAGGGGAAAGAGATTATATGACAAGCTTTGTTACCCCCTGCCATTTCTATTTCTGTTTGTATTCAAAGGCTAGGAAGAAAGGAATAAATGATATAGTAAGACCATAGGGTTTCTAAAAGGAATCCTTTTAGAAAATAATGTATTAGTTAAATAGTACTGCATCTTGCCAAAATGACATTATTATAATATCATCCCTTACAATTACTAACACAGCTGAATCAATAATGTGGATAGTATAAAGAAAAACTGGCTACAATGGCGCTATAAATTCTGCAGAAATTATTGTAGCAATTTTCTAGTGGTCTGGAATAAGCTTCCTAAACCTCTCAACCATTTCAGCAGATTGTTTGCTCCATGCAACAATTCTGTTAAAACTATCATTTGCTTGTGGCAATATTTTTTTGCTGGTAGGCATGAGCTAGGGGAATTTGCATCCCATGGAAATATAGCTGTGTCAGGAAAAGGTCACTTTTGCCTGCAAATTCTATCTGCTGGCTTAGAGTATCCTAATAGATTTGATCTTGTTTTTCTAGTTAACTGGATCAAATCTGCATTGTGTGACAGGTCTTAACTTACAGGAATTATCAAAGAAAAACTGAAATTAAAAAGAGTAACATAATTTAACTCTAGATGAGGAGCTATTCCTTGTTTTCAACTAAGTGCTATTTCATTTCCATTCTGTATGCCACAGTGAATAAAATTTGGAACATATTAAAATTAATTGTCTGAATATATTTTGTCTGTAAAGTTAGACTGACAATATAGTAATTCTTTCCAACAGTTCTTGCTGTTAATTTATGTGCCCATAGCTCAAAGAAATAGTATTTTGCTGCATTTATGTCTTGCAAAGACAAAAGATTAAATAATACTCAGTTCAAAAAATTGCCATTTTTATATCTGTACAGATCTGTAAAGAAACAGATTTTCTTTATGATATTGTATTGGTCTGGTTCAACTAATGGCAGCACACACTGGCCAATAGCTAATTATGGACTGAAAAGAATGAGAAGATTTTCAGAACAGAACTCCACCCAGCTCCCTGTGCTTCAGTGGAGTTGCAAATGCACAGCACCTGTTTCATCAGGCCAACAGATGGTCACAATTTAAGAAGCTCCATAGGCAACACAACTTTCATTTACTTCAGGCTCTCATGATGTTCACATTTCTGTGGTTGCCTTAAATGTTTTGTGGATGGAGAAACTATGTGTTATATAAAATAAACAATGTATCCTCTGTTAAAAGATCAGAACATACAAATTCATACACTTGACATGGGCCTAGTTTAAAATCCATTAAAACTAATAGAGAGATTTCCAGAGGGTTTAACTTAACTTGGATTGTGGTTTACAGAGAGATGCAGCTTTAACACTGGTCTAGTTCAAGATGTCCCTACTCATTGCAGAGGAGGGTAGACTAGATGATATTTAAAGATCCTTTCCAACACAAACTCTTTTATGTTTCTATGATATTGGTCCTTTTAGTCTATGGGCTTCGTGATACTGATCTTTTTTACTGAAATACCAGCTGATGTCTGGGTGCCAACCTCGTGCTTGGTTGTGCTCCTACAAGCACCAGCACCTCTCCTTGGTGTGCATACACCATTCAGTGACCTCTAACTTAAAAGCAACAGCAGCTGGTTTTTGCTGTATTTGTTTTTGTTGTTTGGGGGTTGTTGTTTGATTGTTTTGTGTTTTTTAAGATCAATTACCTGATCTGCATCACACTGCAGGTACAAGAACACTGTCCAGTAAAACAGCAGGAATAAGTAAAATAGAAAAAGCTGGGAACAGAAATCAGCTGGAAACAAAACCAACTATAATATAATCTTTCCTTTGTCCTTTATAATTGTCCTTTCCAGTTCCATGATGCAACAAATTTATTCAGCAGTACAAACTTTACTCAGAGAGGTGATTCTGTCTGCTGACATATGGCTATCCCATAATGATATACAAATACCATATTTTCCATTTCTTTATTTCATGCCATGAATAATTATTTGCACTATATCATCTGAAATCTAAAACAAGGATATCTATTGCGTGGTTATGTGTAGAAGACATAACTCTTAAGAGTACAACTCCTATTTATAATTCAGCTGAACATGGGCCATCATGAATCGTCAAGGTTGAGTTCTTCTTGCTTCTTTCATGATGTTTAATTGACATGACTTTTGACCTTGTGGTAAAACATGCTCATATTTTGGGGCAGAAACAAAAAGGACAGTGGATCTAAAGGATGGAGGAAGAGCCCTCCAGTGGAGCAGGATTCAGGATTCATTACACTCTATAAACAGTGACATTTCTGGATCAGCCATGCAGCAATGTAAGGACATATTGTATATTTGGCTGCTGACATTAAAAGATTAGGCTCAGCAATCATATTAAAGAATTGGCAGTGCCACAGTTCTCTGTTACCCATGGAGATAAGAATATAATTGTTTCTTTTCTTACATACTTCCTCCTAAGCCATCCATCTGAACACAGCAGAAAGATTCAGACACTTTTCCCCAGTAAAATACAACAAACATGTGAGTAAACAGTACAATGTTCTACATTGTTTGATATTGATTTATTTTGGCACTGGTGGGAATTCATACTTGAGATAGAGTATTGAAAAGCTTTCTTGTACTTATGGAAGTCAACAGTCTCTTCACCTCAGGCAAAGGAGTTAGATTGGTGAAATGACTCGTTATGCAGCAGGACAGATCTCTTCTTGCTTTACAAGATATCCTGGGGGTCCCAGTCAAGATAAGGATCTAGATACTGGTATGATCTTGGGTCAGAGACAGCAGGACACAGCCCACAAAGGTCACAGCTGGTGGGAAGGAGGTGTCTGAGGATGTTGCTGGAAGTCTAAATCTCATATTAGAGATTTGCTGTCATGATGTCCAACAGCTGTTGCAAAAGGGAAAAAACATTTCAGTTCCCCTGATGGAGGAGGGAAAAGCACTGGTAGGTGTGAGAAGACTTGTAAAAATGTTGGAACTGAGCAAAAACATTTAACCTAAAACTCCTTCAAGGGCAGGGCATCTGGACCATTTTCCCTTAGGGACCAAGGAAACATCTTTGACTGATATTAGGAAAATAGAGTCCAATGAGGCAGAGATTAAGATGTGTCAAAGATATCACTGCACAGGTAATGGTCCTACAAACACAGATGTGGCAGAAGGAGTCAATATTTAAGATGCCTTTTTTTGTTGTTTGTTGGGGGTTTTCAGTTTGTTTTGTTTTCACCTTTTTTTGTTTGGGGTTTTGGGTTTTTTTTTTTTGAAAAGTGTTCTTTACTCCTTTAAAAAATATAATTTTATAATTCTTTAGAAGCTAGAAGTTGTGGACCTCTTGGCCACTATTGCACAGGCATGAATTAAATTTCTACATGAGTTGCTTGGTGGAAAATGACGTGGGAGAGCTAATCAATGGTGGCTGAACATGAACCAGCATGTTCCCAAGTTTCCAAGAAGACCAAGGGCATCCTGACCTGTATCAGAAACAGAATGGCCAGCAGGACTAGGGAAGTGATTATCCCTCTGTACTCAGCACTGGTGAGACTCCACCTTGAATGCTGTGTTCAGTTTTGAGCCCCTCACTTCAAGAAGGATATTGAGGTGCTGGAGCATGGCCAGAGAAGAGCAATAGACATGGGAAAGAGTCCAGAGTCAGTCACATGAGGAGCAGTTTAGGGAGCACTGGAATGGCCTCCCCAGGGAAGGGATCACACAACCAAGCCTGAGTTCAAGCAGTGCTGAGGTAACACTCCCAGGAACATGGTGGGATTCTGCAGGTGTCCTGTGCAAGGACAGGAGCTGGACATGATGATGCTGATGTGTCCTTTCCAACTCAGCATGGCCTGTGATTCTATGATTCTATGTTTACCCTGGGGTAAAAAAAAAATCAGAGGGAACCTTATCACTCTCTACAAGTGCCTGAAAGGAGGGTTATGGCCAGATGGGGGTTGGTCTCTTCTCCAGGAAACCAGTGAGAGGATGAGAGGCAATAGCTGCAAGCTGTGCCAGGGAAGGTTCAGGTTTGACATCAGGAGTAATTTCTTCATGGAAGGGGTGGATAAGTATTGGAATGGAGTGTTCAGGGAATTGGTGGAGTCAACATCCCTAGAAGTGTTCAAGAAACTATTGGAAGTGGCACTTAGTCCTATGGTTTAGTTGCCAAGGTGATGTTCCATCAAAGGTTGGACTCAGTGACCGTGGAGGTCTTTTCCAACCTTAATGATTCTGAGAGGCTATGATTCTATGATTGCTGATTTTGTACTGTGATGACAACAGGGACATCTGTCTTTTAAAAGCATAGTTATCAAAGATGGGTACCTTTCCAGTGCCATGTAAGACTAAAATTGACATGGTATTTTCCTGTGAGAAGGTCTTGATCAGCCTCCCAATGAGAGGTTCTTAGTGAATCCTAAATCTTAGCAGGTAACCTATAGCCAAACCTAGGTACTAAGTATCCATCTCTTGGCTAAAGTCTCCTTGCAGTTGTCAGTTAAAATTATCTTTCAACCTTGTTCATACTCAGATGAGTCAGGTGTTATGATGAAGTTAACTTTGAACTGTTTTTCACTGGCACAGAATTAGTATAGAATATCTGTTAGAATTTAATATATTCTGTTTCAAAAGAGATAATAACGTTATGAGAGATCCTGTGTAGATCAGGAAAGCTATAGCAATGTTTCCTTCCTGTCACATGTGCACTCAGAAAAACACTTAGTTCCCTTTATGAAAGCAATCAAACACTTTGATTCTAGTCATAGTAAAACTAAAAAATGGTGTAGAAACCTAAGGTACTTATAAACAATAAATACTGAATATATCAGGGATTACAACATAATTGAGGAACATATAAATGCATCTTTTCAAGACTGAGATGCAATATATGCTAAGTTAATAAGAAATAAAGTCATGTTGACTTCAGTGTGCATCGGTCAGACTGGATATTTGATCAATGAGTCCTAAAGGGTAGGAATTGTTATAGACATAAGGAGCAAGTGAGGCACTGATCAGGTGGCCTCCCTGAAAGCTTGCTGGCACCTTTGGGACCCCAACATTTCCAGCAGAGCTATTGTGATTTACAGATTGGGCAATATTTCATCTTTTATCTAGGTTTGCATTTGTCATGTGCTTGTCCATAAAAAAGTTTTCTCTTATTTGAAAGGTTAGGAATCTTCTCCTTCAAGATATTCCCAGATGTTTTCTCATACTGATTAGATTATTGGATAAGAATATTTCATAAGGACAGAGGGAGTGCTATGACCAGCTATTGTGACATTATGAATAATACAGGAGAAACAATATTTATCCTGCATTTCCTGCATAGACCTTAAATATTACTCCTGTGATAATTCTTGCTAACATGATTCTACTCAGTCCTTTCTTGAATGACTTTCAAGGAGAGGAGGAAGGCTAAAATATATCTTCTGTAAGTTATGTCTAGTGCATGTAGAGACAATAAAGAAGTATCTCTAATCACGTCTTATGTGTCAAGAAGGAATTTCACCCAGGAAAATGCTTACAACAAAATAAGTTTATTTATTAAAATATGCCTTCGAAGTCAATCATTTTGTCCCTCATTGATGGTTGAAATTATTCCAATTTGCTGTACTCACTTGTACATCAATTTAGTAAAACGGTATATTGGTTCCTGTCCTGCCTGGCCTTTTATTGAAGTAAAATTAAACAATTTCAGGATTCAATTATTAATACCTTCCATCTATAAACCATGTCTTCATCTATAAACCATATTGACATTCAGTCTAGACATCTCAAGAGGGGATTCACTTCATGAATATCAATAAACAGGTTGTAAGGAGACTGGGAATATTAAATTATTTCAAAGCGTTTGACAGTTGACAATGTTAATACAATAATTAAAAGCTCAGATCCCTTAAAAAAAAAAAAAAAAAAAAAAAAGCTGTTCAGCATTTCCATGTAGAAAGCCACAAAGTCCTTAGAAGGTGAAAATCAATGAAAACACATGCATACTGCTGTGCTATATGCATTTCCAGCAGCCCCCACAGTAATTTCACAAATAAGGAAATCTTTTTGCCCAAAAGATGGCTTCAAGACCAGACTTAACCTCAGTTTATGACCAGTTTGGCATTAATTTTTTAGCCAGAAGGTAGTAAAAAATAATTTGAAAATGCAAATCCTAGCCTGCATTAGACCACTGCTTTGAAAAGGAAGGAGCAGATAGACAGACACAGCAGACCAGGCTCCCACTGAGAAACAGTTTGCAAAGCATTGAGTTGGAGATAAAATGGTAAAAATTCACACTAGAGTCATTCTGCCTCTCTCAGTGCAGTTTGTGTAAAGCTTCCCTGGGTAGGAATCCATCAACTCAGAAAAATCTAATGATGAAAGACTGCAGATTTCTGTCAGGCATTTGTCTTAGCAATGACCTTCTGTGAGAAAATAGAACAATTGACCACTGGTACACAATTCACGTCAGGAGCTTCTTTGAAATTGCTTCTTGAGGTGGATGGAACCTGATATCAATACTCCATGTATGTAAAAATAAGGAAAGCAAGAAAAAAAAAAAAAAAAGAAGCAGCATCTAGGGTTCTCAAAAATAAAAAGTGAATGCAGAAAATATAATGCAGTCCTGTTGGTCAGTATCACAATGTTCTAGTTTATTTTATTCAGATACCACTAGCTTAACATATATACAGATTTACTTGTGTAATGTACTGCTGAGTTGATCACTCAGTGATTCCTCTCCCCTATTGCTTGGATTGGAGGCAGGCTAATAATTTGGTTGTAATTTTCAGATAGGAATTGGGCAATGTGCTGGTTTTGGCTGGGGTAGAGTTAATTTTCTCTATAGCACCTGATATGGGACTGTGTTTTGGATTTTTGCTGGAAACACTGTTGATAACACAGGGATGGTTAGCCATTGCTGAGCAGTGATGACACTTTTCTGCTCCTCATCATCACTTTTCCCAGCAAGGAGGCTGAAGGTGCACAAGGACTTGGGAGGGGACACACCCAGAGCAGTTGATCCCAGCCGACAAAACGGATATATACACATATATGTGTTGATCTGCTGGAGAGTAGGAAGGATCTGCAGAGAGCTCTGAACAGGCAGAGAGGATGGGCAAGGCCAGTGGTATGAAGTTCAACAAGGTGAAGTGCTGGGTAATGCACTGGGATCACAAGAGCCTCACACAGCACTACAGGCTGGGGGCAGAGTGGCTGGAAAAACTCCCAGAGGAAAAGGACCAGGGGGTGCTGGTCACCCCCTACACTCAGCAGTGGGTGGGTGCACCTTGAATCTGGGTCCAGTTCTGGGTCCCTCGTTACAAGAAATACATTGAGGGGCTGGAGTGAGTCCAAAGAAGGCCAACAGAGCTGAGGAAGGGTCTGGAGCACAGGTCTGAAGAGGAGTGGCTGAGGGAGCTGGGGGTGTTTAGCCTGGAGAAAAACGATGTTCACAGGGGACGTTTTCACTCTCTACAACCACCTGAGAGAGGCTGTGCCTTTCAGCCTGTAAGGTGGGGATTGGTCCCTTCTCCCAAATTACAAGCAAAAGGACAAGAAGAAATGGCCTCAGGTTGTACATGGGAAGGTGTGGATTGGATACTAGGAACAATTTCTTCATGGAAAGGCTTACCAAGCACTGGAACAAACTGTCCAGAGAAGTGGGGGACACTGTCCCTAGAGGTGGCACTTGGGACAGGGTTTAGTGGTGGACTTGGCAGTGCTGGGTTAACTGATGAATTCAAGGATCTGAGACTTATTTTTCAACTGAAACAATACTATGATTCTATGTTTCTATGATATTCCATACCATATTGCATAATCTTCAGCATATAAATCTGGAGGAAGAAGAAAAGGGGAGATGTTTGGAGTGATGGTGTTTGTCTTTTCAAGTCACCATTATGCATGATGGAGCCCTGCAGATGACAAAACCCCTGCCCATGGGAAGTAGTGAATTGTTGTGCTTTGCTTGAATACACAACTTCTGCTTTACTTACTAAAATGTCTTTATCTCAGCCCATGAGTTTTCTCACCTTCCCATGTTTCTGATTCTCTCTTGAGTCCCCCCAGGGCTGGGTAGTGAGAGAGCAGCCGTGTGGAGCTTACTTGCTTGCTGGGGTTAAACCAAGGCAGGCAATTCCATGGATAACATGGATTCAGAATAACTGTTGTTATACTAAATAAATCTTGGGAGAAATATTCAGACTTAGGTGTGGGTTAAGGGTATTCCTCACTTCAACGGAATTAAAACATGGTGACATTTAATTTGAGTTAACTGAGAGCTTTTCAGTCCTTACTGCTGTAACCTTAACTTTCCATTGTACATGTTCATTAAAACCATCTCTAAGTTTTGCCTTTTGGAACATAACTAACAAGTATTGAAGACAATACCATGTGTGCTTATTTTTCATGCAACACACATCTCCTACAGAAGATCACTCATAATTTCAACTGTAATCTGTGGGTGCACAAAAATGAGCTGGGTTGTATGCATAAGCTGCTGAGACTTTAATAACATATGGAAGTAGCCTGTGGTGTGAACTTGGATTCATGAGACAGGCAGCTCAAACCCAAGTCAAAAGGTGTGCTCAGGCTCACCTGTGCTGTGCAGTCGGTGCAATCCAGGCTCCCACTGCTCCCTCCTCACCCTCCCACTGGCCATCCACCACTGCCCCACTAATGCTTCCCTCCTTATCCTCCTTTTCTGCCACACTTCCACCTCCCAGCACTTCAGGACTGCCAATACAGAGCCCAGCCCAGCAGTGTGGGCTCTGCCCAGACCCCTGTTGATGAACTTACTGTGTCCTGTAATGCGGGATGTCTCTCCCTGATCCAGCCAAGAAGCTGTACTCTTTCAAGAGTAAAACCCCGACAGTCAGTTCCTAGAAGGAAAAGCAGGGAAGTAGCCCTGGGATGTTGGTGGTACCCCTAGATCTTGCCTGGGGTGCTGGTCTATCCTGCTCCCTTCCATAGCAATGGGATGCCAAGGATGGACAGTGAAGCTGTTTGTAAATGAAGGACTATATCCCTCTTCACCCAAACCCTTCAGGAGATTGATTCAGATTTCAGCTGCATCAGGGGTGATTTTGAAGAATTATTGGTCTTCTCTAGTTGAAACATACTAATTACTGTTGTGACAGCTGTTTCCACTGAAGACAAATTGTGTTTCATTGTGAGGGAAATGCTGCCCTCCAGCTGCCAGGGCAAGTTATTTGTAATCCTGACCAATATTATGCTTTAACAAATGTACTTTATTAAAAAAACAAAACAAAACAAAACAAAACAACAACAAAAAACCAACCAAACAAACAAACAAAAAACAAAACGATATCAGGAAGAAAAATGAACAATCAATCAGGATATTTAGAGGGTGGTATTGGCTTTTGAGGTGGCTGCAAGACAACATCTCTGAGTATACTGTTTTCCACTAGACAGTGAATGTAAATGACTCAGAAGTGTCATTGTAAAAAAGGGATAAAGTGCATTGAAGATACCATTACAGTCAGTTGGACAGGACTGGCTTCCATTTTATTCTGGCTGGGCCTGTTTCTCATTCTGGTTTTATGAGAATTTAGGTAAAAGATGTATATTTTCCTTTAAGTCCAGTGTGTATATTTTCCTTTAAGTCCAACGGTGTCCATTGGACCATTGACATAACATATGGGTATGTGCCTCTTGCAAATAACTCTGCATCTGCACATTTATTTAATGATCTGATTGACTAAAAAGTACCCCTTTTTTGGTGCTGGTAAATGTAGGTAGGGGCAATAGATGATGCTGAGCAAGGTCATGAGCTACTGAAATGCAGAACTGTATCAGGAACACATGTAGATTGCTTCCTGGTTCCTTACCATTCCTCCTACAACACCTCCCTTTCCTTTTGTAAGTGCTCATTGAATTAAGCATGGGAAAACATGTCCTGGGAGGTGTTTTGATGATTTAGGAACTTTAGTACTAGCCTATAATTTTTTAGCCATGTTTTCCCTATTTTGAATTTCCATATAAGACAATAAGTTTAAGAATAATTTGCACACTTAAATAATTTCCCCTCTAATTTACATTTCCACTTAAACAAGATTGATAAATCACTTTGCAACCAATAGTCAGAGCTGGTATCTTCTGTCATCAGGCTTTCATGTAACTCTCCTATGCTAACAAAACCAATATGCCAAGGTGCCTGTCACTCTTCTTGGCTGCTGTATTGCATAGACAGCACCCAAAAGTCTCTTGGGATCTGATGGCTGGCACACGTGGGGCTGGTGAAGGGCTTTGCTCAAGAGCATGAGGCTGTTCAAAAATCTTAGAAGCCTTTTACAATTCTCTACTTTAGCAGCATAGAGAAAATCCTTTTACAGTGTAGATCAGGACACTTTTCTTCAAGTCAGTAGAAAACTATCAGCTGACTCAGATTTGGATCTGAACCATGGTGTTTATAAGTTTTTTAGAAGGAGGAAGGATGGTGCTCAGTGGTGTTGGAGGTGGTGAAGTTCCCAGGCATTGTGCTGTTGAAATTAAGCAGAGGTGAATTACACTTTGCTACTGCTTCTTAGGGCACAGAGCTCTTCTATATGCCTCTAATGTTTTGAAGGACATTGTTGAAACATCAGAAGATTATTTCCTCCTTTATTTCTGGTAACTTAATACCAACAGATAAAGCCCAAAACAGGCAGAAATTCCCTGTTAGTTTATATGTCTCATACTCCCTGATTTGCCATATTTGCTTTGAACAGTACACAAGATGAATACAAATAACTTATGTATTAGTGATCCAAAATCTTGTTGTGATTAAGAGGTACCTGCTTTCTTCCTTGAAAAAAACACCTCTGGAACCAATATGGGATGATATCAGAGAGAAGACATAATTTTTGCCATGCAAAATTCTCTGTGCCTATTAAACATAAAACTAGCATCTAATACCTTGAAATTAGGAATTAGACAGTAAGGGAAGCACCTTACTTTGGTGTTATGTAGATTTTTTTAAAAAATGCTTTAATTCCCAATGCATTTCAGAACACTTTGAGTTGTATCCAGCTTCACAGGGACCAGCTGGACTAGCAGTCTTTGTATGTGACTAAACTTTTTTGGAACCCATAAACTTTCCAAGACATTTTTAATTGCTCAAAGGAGGAAGACCAGTAATTGGGAGAGAGAATGCTGGCTCATATTTTCTGAAGGCATATATTTTCTGGAGGTAAGTGTTTTCTCTCTGTCTCAGCAAATCAGTATCTTTTTTTTTGTTGTTTGTCTGTTCAAACACCCAGCCTTGGTTGGGAACAAGACAGTCAATTAGGGTAGGTAGGTAATCACCAGGGATTAGATCCACTTGTAATTGGGAACGTTAATTTGACAGGAAACACTTTCTTTAGGGAAGAAAGCAAAAAAAAAATTAAGAAAGAGAGAGCTGTGCTGAGCTTCCCAGTGCCTGGAGCAGAACATGTCAGTATCTCAGTTCCAAGGGTGGGGAAGTCCGTAAATCAGAGGGATTGCTGCTTTCTGTGGGAATACTGAACCTGTGCTTCGGTGACGCATGAGAGAATTAAAGATTCCCAGAAGACTTGAAACTGTTTTCAAAAGGTGCAGAGCTTAATTACTAGAGGGGTTGTTCATTATCAACACTGAAAGGCTCTGTGTGGATCTTTTTGTGGACTATGATGTGAATATTAAAGTGTCAGACACTCTGAATATCTGACTGCCAGACCTTCTGGGCAAAACAAGCTGCTTTTTAGCAAGATATCTCGTTGGAGGCAGGTTCTGCTTCACAGTTTACACTTACTGTGGGGTGCCTTCTACCAACTGAACTTTCACACTGTTCGTGTGAGTGCAACGTGGTGCATTTTCACTCCGGAGTTCCTCTCCAGTAGAAGTCACTGGGCTGAAGGGTAGGGTGAGCATCTATAAGCCACAGCCTGGAAGAAGAGTAAGTTACCTCACTTTCTTTACACTAAGAGCATGTACACAAAGTATAAGTGAATTGCAACTGACATGTGGCAAATCCCAACCCCAAAGTGCTGCACCAGCTCTACATGACCTCTTTATGAAGACAGGTTTGCAATAATATATTTGCACAAATGTTTGAGAGCAAGCGATGCAAACTTTGCCACTCCGATAGAGTTCATGGGCAATTGGCAACAAAAGAGTGGGCAGAAGGCATAAAATGCCCCAAATGCAGTTCTTATTTAAGGATACTCTTTATTTTTTTCTGCCCATGAAGCCAAACTGAGCTCAAAAGCACAGCTCAGTGCCTGTTCTCCTGGGCAGCATTAGGCAGAGCACTGCCAGCAGGTTGAGGGAGGTGATCGTGCCCTTCTGCTGTGCCCTGGTGAGGCACATCTGGATGCCATGTGCAGAGCTTGGCCACTCACAAAAAAAAAAAAAATCTATTGGAGAAAGATGAATAATAGAATCAAAATCATAGGATACATCAGACTGGAAGGGACTCACAAAAATCATCAAGTCCAGCTCACTGCTTCTTGCAGGACCACTTTAACTTCAACTAGATTACTGGAAACATTGTGTCTTGAACTCTGGCAGGTTTGGTGCCCAGACCACTTCTGTCGTGAGCCCGCTCCAGTGACCGTCTCACCTAAACCTTTTCCCAATGTCCCATATAAACTTCCTCAGATGCAGCTTTAAACTATTTCCTTATGCCTAACCACGGGTCACCAGAGAGAGAACAGCACCTCGCCCTCCCCTGGCCCCCTTGAGGAAGGTTAGACTGTGACAAGGGAACACCTCAGCCTTCTCTCCTCCAAGATGAACAAGCCAAGTGACCTCAGCTGCTCCTTGTAACTCTTGCTCTTGACACCTTTAACTAGCTTGAACATCCTTCTCAGCACACACTAGCATGAGTAAGTTCAGAGTCAGCTGTGAGTTTACCATTCCTCCAGCCATGATCTTCCAAGACAAGGTGTACCAGGGCCCATCATCAGGTAGAGGTAGAGCAGGGAATAAATGTTTCCATTTGTCTACATCCCTATTTTTGAGGTGACTGACCTCATCAAGTTGTGGAACAATGTTATAACTCCTTTTGATGTTAATCTATTTTAAAAAGTGGCCTTTTTGTTGTCCTCCACAGGTATACCTGTCTTGAGCTCCTACTGACTTTTGTTCACATGGGTTTTCTCCCTACAGGGGCTAATGGCATCCCTGTATTCTCCCGGGATCACCTGTCCTTGCTACAAATGTCCATAAACATTTTTTTCCTGTTTGAGTTCTAGAAGATCCCTGCTCATCCAAGCTGGCCTTCTGTACAACTTAGGGCATCACTCACACGAAGGGAAGTTGAGAGAGCTGTGACTGTTCAGCCTGGAGAGGAGAAGGCTCCAGTGGAATCTTTTCTGTGTGGATAAACAGTTGATGGGAGAGAATGAAGACAAGGGAGCAAGACTCTTCTCACAGGTGTCCATTGATAAGGGAAAAAGCTATGGACACAAACTAAAAAAATAGGAAATCATGTTTAGAATAAGAAAAACAGGGTTCACTGTGAGGGTACTCAAACACTGGTACAGGTTGCCCAGAGAGATTGCAGTCTCTGTCCTTGGAGATATTTAAACCAAACAGGATATGGTCCTGGACAAACAACTCTAGGTCACCCTGCTTGAGAAGAGGGGTTAGACCAGAATACCCCCAGAGGTCACTGCTAACCTCAGCTATTGATTTTGCAATTGTGCATCATGATTGAAAGGAAGCTCTGCATCTCCTGTTCCCAGATGTCAAGAGCTGGTCTCTTCCTGATTTTTCTCATATTTTATTACCACAGGCCCTGTAAACATTGTGTTTTCACAGTGTCACTACCACAACGACATCTCAGGTGCTGCTACATTCTATCAGGTGTACTGATGTGTCCTGTCTTGCTGTGTCCTGTCAACTCACCTGACTCTTAAGTCCATTTTATGTTCCTACAGGGTTTCAGAAGCTGAGTGAAATGAAAACAGTGGCTCAGCCTCAGCCTGCTCGTATAATCCTGTGCTTTATCTTAACTGAACCTAAAAGACTCATGGCAATAAGAAAACGAGGAACAGGTACTACTTTTCCCCCATTCTCTATGATAAGGGAGGCATCATTTCCCCTAAAGATAAATTAGATATGCATTATGCTGATGCAATGCTGAAACTACCATATTTCCTTGTGCTGGAAGTGCAGGATGTGCTAAGAGTGTTTAACCTCCAGAGTTTAAAAATGTGCATCTCTGCAGGTGATAAATGCCTGCATGCCTGTTGGGTCATACACCTGGTTTCTGCTTGCTTCCTGGAGAGCTGTGACTCAGAGCTGGGAGGGACAGGGAAATAGTGGATCTCTGGGGGAGAAAGGTGCTACCACTGAGGGGATGGCAGGAGCTGCAGCCTAACCAAAGGAAGAACATGGCAGGTGAGGGAACAACAGCCATAGAGAGCACTGTAGGTGATCAAAACAGCAGAGAAGGAGACCATCATGTTTATTTCAAAAATATGTCAGCAAGGGTCATGCACTTCCTCTGAGGTTGATATTGGAGTTGAATCAAGGGATTATGCCTGCCGAAGCCCTTTGGTCAGAATCCTTTGGTGCAAAAAGACTCAGCCAGGTCCCATAGCACAGAGGTACATATTTAATTCACTCTGAATCTGTTAGCTGTGTGCAATGCTGGAAGTGTCTTCATTTCTCTTCTGGTCCCTGGTAAACAATAAATAGAAGATGTGCACACACAAAACAGGCCCTTGCAAGAGTTGTCCAAAAGGTACCCAGAGCAGGGATCATGACTGCTCAAACTCCCACACAGCCCGGAACACGCGTGCGCGTTTGTGGCTTGCACTGGCTCTACAAACCTGAATTTAAAAAAAAAACAAAAAAAAATTGGGGGAGCATTGATGGCAGGAGGAATGTTCTAGGGCAGGATTACTTTTCTTGCTTGCTTCACATTGATTCAAACTGTTTGACATGAATCAGAGTGAATCACTAAGCTTGTTGCTGTGTAAGAATTACACTGACATGATTATGCCTGATGGTTCTTGATGCTATTTGTCCTTTGTAAAAAGTTTCCTCCCCATATCAAATACAAAGAGACTCAAATCCATGGTGCACCAAATGCGATGAAAGTGAGGATTGCAAAGCAGTGCCTTAACAAGAATGAAAAAAGGTTTGTTCAGCAGTGGAGTCTGTTCCCTCAGGACAACCTTGTGTTGCAACACAGGTTTATCTCTTGCTCCAGATGCTTCTCAGCACAAAACACAACCTGTCCTTAGTGTGCACAGCATTTGCTTAGCTGGGTGCAAACTATTCCAAAGGTGTAGTTAAAATCTGAGGAAGAGGAAATGTGGTTTAAAGCCTGAAGCCAGAGAACTTAAAGTTCAGATTCTTTGGTGTTACAAAGAAAGGTAAATTCTTGGTGGAAACAATCTACAAGTTTCCATAAAACAGGATAACTTCCTCTTGAAACCTCAGCAATTCAACTCCTGTCTAGTAAAATCAAAACATTTCTAGTTAGATCTCCCCAATTAAAATGTTTTTAATAAATTGTTTAACCTTAATCAGAATGTTTCATTTTAATAAGTCAAATAATTTATTTTGTTTTAATGCAATAAATAATTATCCTTCATTTCCCTATTAGCATACTGATTTATGTGAGGTCTAATCTAGGTCCCCCTTCAATCCTGCAGCTTGTGGGAAACAGCAACCTGTTTCCCACAACAGGCTGTGAGTTTCATGTGGCTCATTGATGGTTACTCAGATTTCGAAGAATGAAAAATTAAGATTTCCAAGTACAAGGTTCTTCAAGGTATCTTGCCACTGTAGGAAAAAGATAGTGGTGAACATAATTGTTTGAAAAAGAAAGCGTTTAATGCTCATTAAGTAAAAGGAAGACATTTTATGGACATTAAAATATTTCATCTAAACCAAAATATCTCAACAAAATAGCTGAGCTTGCCAGTAGAAATTCTAAAAAGTTATAGCCACAAATGTTTTATAGATTTCAAAGTTCTGTTCTAATTAGAGAGAAAATAAATTGGAAACTCATGTCTCACAGGACTGGTCCAGTGTGCAGTTGCTCCTTCTCCTATTTGCTGATTTAAATACTGATTAAATCAAAGATCTTTTGGAACTTAAGAAGCAGAATAATTGCAAAACATATGTGTCTAGAATGAGATGCATTTAAACTTGATATATTTTCAATGAATTTATAAATATAAGTCTATCTACTATTGAAATAATTAATAGCTTTCAAAATATTTGGGTGAAAAAGATGTATCTTAACCTATATATAAAAACATGGAATATTCTGAGTTGGAAGAGACCCACAAGGATCTAGTCCAACTCTTAAGTGAATGGTTCATATGGGATTTGAACCCACAACTTTGGTATTATTAACAATATGCTTTATCCAATCTATCCTTACAATCCAAAATCTTTCTAGATCTTTTTTTCAGGAGGAAAATCACTTGCATTCTCAAAGTTTTCCACTTACTCTTAAATGGCTTTTCCCATTTGCTTTACAGGAGAGACAATGATCTCCTTTGCTAAACTCCATGTTCTGCCACATTTACAACTAATTTTAATTTGGCCACGGTGTAGTTATACTAACAGACACAATTTGGGTTTTGCCTGTATAAACAAGATCAAAATAATTTCATAACTCATTAGAGAAGCATATGACAGCTTTAAACAATTGCAATTGTAGAATAGTTCCTTTGGTCATGATGTTAATATGATCTGGCCTGCTACACACAAGAAAGAAAGAACATCTGAAGAGGGTGCATTGTAATTTGGATTGTAATTATGGTATAGGCAAAGCCAAGAGGAGCAGAGCAGGAGCAGCATTCGTGCTGGTTATGGGGTGCCATCCACCACAGAGGAAATTCTAGGTGAGGCTAAGGTGAACTTAGGACATCTTCAAATATCCATTTTACGTGTTGCTACTTGCTCTTTGTTGTATGAGAATACTCAGTACCCAAATCCTGGTGCTCTTAGTATGAGTGAACACAGTCACTGCACCAAAAAACCATCCTGAATACTAAGAACATAAAATTTTCTTTTCAAGAGATTCAACAAGTCATCGTCCTGCCTTGTCGAACTAGAAAATAATTTTGTAAGAAGACCAGAATAGTAAGATCTTAAGATCTTTGCTGAATTGTGAAATTCAGGCTCAGCTATTCCTAGTATGTTGTGTCTGTTTTGTTTGACCGAGAAAATGTAGATCAGAGGAACACACATTTTTAGAAAAATAAGAACAAATCCTGTAGAAATCTGAAATGTCCTCATTCTTGCTCTAGGTCAAGGTCTAACCCTAAAAGCACAGGCTGACAAAGTTGGCATTATCAGTGTAGAAATGTTAGAGGAACAACTTGAGAAAACTGCAGAAGAGACAAGGTAATTGTGTCCCAGCTCATTTACTATCTCATTCGCTGTATGAATGCATTATGATGAAAGCTCATTCATTCTGTCCAAAAAATTGGTATTTCTTACATGGACAATTAACCAGGCATATTACCTGCTAAAAATAAAGTTATCTTGGAGAAGAATATGCCAACTTTTACAAGAAGAACATGTTACCTTCAAAAAGGTGTTTTCTTTATATTACTGGTTGTCATAAGACTTACTCTTTTCAGTACATCAGTAGTGCTCTTGATAGTATATTCTGATTAAGCTGAAGGACCCACAAGTGGTTCACCAGCAGAGTTATAGAGTTCTAAATTATGAAGGACATTGTGTTAAATCTATCAAAAGATAAAGGAGTAAAAATATCCTTTCATTATAAATTAACAATGAGATGTTAAACATTAGAACTGCCTAGAAAAGCAAATCAGGCATTCTGGGAAGCATATTAAACAGATTTAGCTCACTTTTATGCTGCCCTGAAACATGGCAACTCATTGCAAGTTCTTTTGCTTGGTAGAGAGTCTGGATAACAAATGTAAATGGGGAAAATGATACATTTGCTGTAGGACTGAGAACTAGATTTTAAAATTAGATTTAGAGCAGATAATGTTATTTTTAAACTAGGTAATATTTGATTTAATTTTAATATTTTAATTTTTCATAATTATTGAATTTTCATATCCAGCAATAGGTACTGATTGCAGACTGTAGGTGTCCTGTCAGCATCAGCTAGGATTTCAAAGCAGGATAAAACAGTTATGCCTCTCACTCTGCAAATACTCACACACAGGATTAAGCCCAGTCTTATTCATGCCAGGGAAATTCTAACACTGGATTTATAACCAGTAAGATCTTCATGAAAGAGATATAATGTAATTCATCTGGAAAAGTAAAGATCATAGGTACATGTTTCAGAGAAGTGCTCTGAAATGTGTGATCATAGTGGAAAATGCTCCTAAAAGCAATTATTTTTTGTTGACATGATTACTAATTATTGTTGCTAAGCGCTGTAGAGATGCAAAGGTTGGAGAGTTTAGAGAAATTCTGCTCTGAAAGATTAACCCTTACTTAACAGTAAGGAAAAAGATCTTATATAGTTTTTATTCAAGAGGTTTTGGTTTGTGAGTGTTAATACATTTGTGGTGTTATGAAAAACATCAAGCAGTACAACAGGATACAGCCTTGGACAGTCTGTGTCCAAAATCAAGTGTTATCTATGGGTAGAAAATTTCCTGTCACAGTATTTTTCAGTCTTTATCTAACTATTTCATTGTAATAAGAGTTGTATGAAGAAAAACAATCACATATTTTAAAAAATATGTTATTATAGCTTCACCCACGCACATAATTAGACCTCACTTTATAGAGATAGACAATTTGGCTACTCCAAACAGATTGTGTTTTTCCCAAGGGAAAAGAAGTTTCTATAGATTTATATAATTGTTTCTAAATTAACCCAGTCATTTTGAAGCCTATAGCATTAAGATTTTCAGGATAAGTTGTTTTTTTTTTAACTCTGGGTTGCCAGTATACATCTAGGGGTACAAATAGTGTAGGGTGTAGGGTGCTGAATTAAAAATAAGAAAAATGCTGGTTTTCTATCTAATATGTAACATGATGGACCTACTTCCAGACCAGCTTACACTCTCTTGATGTTGGAAAAATTCCAGCCTAACATCCACTGCTTTTAAACAGGTTTGAAAAGGGCCCAAGAAAATTTTTGAAATTCAGTGCTTTGAACAGGCCTATTCATTTACCTCTTCCACACCAAAACTTCTGAGCATTAACCAGATATACACAGAGTTGTATTAGTGTGGGTTATACATAAAAAGACCAATAACATTTTTAATTTACAAAAAATTGATGAAAGTTCAGACCTTGCCCAGGTGGCCTGTTTTGATGACATCAAATTCACCATTACACTTATGCCTTATCAAAATAAGATCTCATTAGAGTTTAAATCATGATAGTTCACACTGAAAATCCATTGGCAACAAGCACACTGAACTGTCTCAACAAGCAAAGAAGCCAGAGAAAATAAGAAAAGAAATTCAGTTTTGTGAAAAAAGTGAATTTTTTTTCTTTGCAGAAAGGCAGATTTTCAACCAAATTTTTTAACAAAGAAAACAAAACCAAAGCAATTTTCATGTGGAAGTGGACTCTTGTCCATGTTCTTTTTAGCCTTTCTTTCTAGACTAGAATAAACACAATAAAGCTCATCTATACCAGCTTCACAGAAACAGAAGTTTTAGGCTTCTACAACCTCAATACTAATGGGCTACACAGGCAAAACACCTTTATTTAAACAGTACAGTAAATGTGTATGGAGTGTGGGAGCAAATGAAGGGTATTGTGGGACAAGGAGAACTAAAATAACTAAGTAGAAATTTTACTAATCTTTTCAGTACCAAAACTTTATAAGGATCCTAACAAATATATTTTTGAATCAACCATCAGGCTCTAAAAATAACATCAAAAGATATTTCAATAATATCTTGCATTTCAAACATATAATATCCTCTGTACCCTCTTTGGCTAACAGGGTTTCTAAGTGAGAGGAGACTTTCAAAGGCAAGAATAAAAATTAAATTGAATTAAGAACTTAACCCACCAGCAGGTCCACTCCCCAGGCTTGGCAATTAGTACAAAGGGCTGCAGAGGTACCACTTGTTTCCTTGAGTGGGAGAGTGACTCTGGTTAGTGCTAATGACACATAGGACTTTGGTTCATGCTGAGCTGAAATCAGAATTTTTTTCATATTTCTGAACAAAATTTCATTCACAGTAGTGGATAACACGTTATGCAGAGATGCTCTGTTGAATGTTCTTGCATTTTCATTTTTGGGGGAAAGGTGAAGGATTAAATCTCTGTGGAAGACACTGTAACTAATTCTCATACATAATTGCATATGCATAGAGTGAGTGAGAATCCCTCTTGCAGAGCAGAAATTGAATTGAGGGGGCCACCTAATAAAATTACATGTGATTATTGCAGTCTTGAGTATTTAATTATAATTTTTAACCCATGGGCTCTCAGACTCCCCCAGTGGAGCTATAATACAACTGTGTCTGTATCGAGAGCAAAAATCCAGTGATCATAACAACAACAACAAAAAAGTCATGGCAGTAAATGGCAGTGGTTTTTACAAGAAACGCCAACATGAAAATGCTTGAGGCTGCTATGGCAAAAGATAAATACCTTGCAAAATCAGGATTAATAAATGCTTTAACTATGTCTTTGCTACAAGGTATGCTGCTTTGTCACACTCTGGTTAAATCTTGTTCTGGTACCATTCAGATTGCAGGGTTGTCAGACCTGCAGTCTGATATCAAAGTCTTAGCCAGACAACCTTGTCTGGTTTTGGGTGCAGGTGGTAGGGCTCAGATTCTGTGGAAATCCTGGGCTGGGGAACCAGTCTGCTGCTTCAGTCTCCAGGCTGATACCATACAAACTCTGAATACTGAGGCAGGAGAAAAGATCAACCATTTTCTCTAGTCTCCCCAGAAAAATGGGTACAGGAGAATATCCTTCTGGAAAGAGCAGCATTTGCAAGGGAAAAGGAAGCTAGACTTACACTGGCACTGGGAAAGTTACAAAGGAAGAAATAACTTCAGGCAAGTGTTAGCAAGACAGAGGGGAAATAAAACAGAGACATGGGATAAATAGGAAATTCAGTGCACTGGATTCAGTTCTGCACTTCTCAGTTTTGGGGTATTTTGGCTGGGGGGGGGGGGGGCAAGGCTGGGACAGAAATTTAAAAATACTGCATCTTCATATCTTTGAACTTTTCTGGTAGAAAATCTCCTGTGTTACAGAGCTACTGTCTGTCTTCCACAGCTTCTCCTTTCCAACTCTTATTCTGTTCCTGTGTAGGATATGAAGATGCACAAAACTTACTTTCAGTACCAAAGTGGGGAGGATGCCAATCACACAGCAAAGTCTTCACCTGCAGCAACAGAGACTTTTTGGAACCCCTTTGCTTTATTCTTAAAACTGCAAGAACAGCCAACACAAGTCAGCCCAAAGGGTTGCCTGGTACCTTCTCCTGGCACTGCCTCAGAAAGAATACAAAAAGCATATCCAGAAATACTTCACTGCACATATTCCAGCATCCAGTAATCTGCAGCTCAGGCACCTGCTGAAGCAGTGCTGATGCTTTTGTGTAACTGTCCTTGCTGGGTTTTCCAGCTAAGTCTCCACTATTTACATTAACTCTCTTTTCTCCCAGACCATCTCTTTCTCCCTGGAGAGCACAATATTGTTCAAAATCTGCCACACAGCGTGGCATGTATCCAGAGGATAAAACCAGCTTTACTTCCATCCTTGAGGCTGATCAAATTACAATAATTTACCACCTTCTAGACTCTACACACTGTTTTATTTGCCTGAAGCAGACAATGTATTCACTCCATGAAGAGAAACATCAAGAAGATCATGTGAGGTAATTGCAATAGAAAAATCTTTGATAAAAAAACTCTCAACAAAGAAACAACACACCTTGCACAAAGAGGTTCTAATGCATACTTTTGGAAAAACATTTATTATTTCTAAATTACCACATGTTGTCTGATGAAAGTAGGATTGTGAAAAATAAAAATAAAATCAGTTTGACATGTGAACATATTCAATCCATAGAGAGATAGGGACTTAAGCAGAGTTAGGACTGCTTCCTACACCAAGGATATTTATGCTGGCAGTAATCTTCCTAGGCATCTGAAAGTTAGGATGTTTTACCAGTTGTCTTCTTTACGTACATCACTTAACCAATAAAAGCTGTGTTTGCTCTTTTTTTTAAAATGTACACTTGCTTTTCTTCCCCTCCTTCCATCAGACAAGAGAAAAGTACTAGTTGGGGAAGTCTTTTTACTTAAAGTACACAACGACCTTTCCTGATCAATATTTCTATTGACATTTCTACAGTCATTAACATTTTGTGTTTGTTGTTCTCATAGCCTTCACTTGTTTGTATGTGAAAGAAAGCATGTTTTCCCCCTAAGACTCAAGTTTGTGCAGTGTGTGTTACAGTCTGGTACCAACTGCATTGAAACCAGACTGTGACATTAGATGACCACCAGATAAAATGTAATCATTTGTGTTGTGTGTTTGTTTTTGTTTTAAAAAAGTCCTAGTCAAAATATTTACTAGAAAGTAAAGGGACCACTTCAGTAGATGGAGGTAGTTTGAGTATTTTAAAGTGGGGGGAATGCACATATTGGAAATGAATAAATTATTGAAACAAAGTTAAAAAGTATTTGCATTTCAATCCAGTGTTAAACCTAATTTGCCTTTTCTTTGTGTGTGCTTCTGAACATTCATTTGAGGAATGACAAACATGCAGACTTCTGACACTGAAAAATCGTGCCTCTTCATATTTTGCATGCTAATTCAAGGGACAGTCTCATTTTACAGTTACTTATTACACTTACCTTTAACTTACAGAAAAGTACTATGAAAAGAAAGAGATGTTCACTGTATACTACCTGTTAACATTAAAGCTTTTCTTTTTCTTGGAAACTAAAATTCCTTTCTGAGCAGACTGGTTTACACTGCAGGTTTACTCACAATTTTTTTAATTTATCTTTCAATTCCACTGCCTGTATATTTCCATATATCCATACATATCTATCTATCTATATATATATCTGTATATACTCCCCACCAGGATTCCTGTGTTCAGCTCTGGGTTCTCCAAAATGAGAAGGACATGGACCCAGAAGAGAGTCACAAAAATTATCAGAGGGCTGGAGCACCTCTCCTGTGAGGACAGGCTGAGGGAGCTGTGGCTGTTCAGCCTTAAGGGAAGGCTCTGGGAAGATTTTACAGCACCTTCCAGTACCTGAAGGAGCTACAAGAAAACTGGAGAGGGACCGACCACCAAGACATGGAGTGATAGGACTAGGTGGGATGGCTTTAAAGTGAAAGAGGGTAGGGTTAGGTTAGCTTTAAAATGAAAGAGGGTAGGGTTAGGTTAGCTGCAAGACATTCTTCACTGTGAGGGTGGTGAGGCACTGGCACAGATTGCCCAGAGAAGTTGTGGCTGCCCCATCCCTGGAAGTGTTCAAGGCCAGGTTTGATGAGGCTTTGAGCAACCTGTTCCAGTAGAAAGTGTCCTTGTGCATGGCAGATGGGTTGGAATGAGATGATCTTTAAGGTCCCTTCCAACCCAAACCATTCTATGGTTGTACAGACCTGTGAACATAAGATGGTACCTTCTCTGTGAGAGCAAATAGACCTTAGATTTGGTCAGGGGCAAAGGTCTCAGAATAGCCACCAAGAACATTTAAAATGGTCTTTCCCTCAGCATATTTCTATCTTCCAAAAACAGGAAGGGTGATATAATGTGCATGCTAGATCCTTATGTTCATGAACTTACATCAAATTTTATTGGTTTAACAAAATGAAAAAAAATCTTAAAAATAAGAAACACATTTAATGACTTTCTTTAGGCAATTACTTAGAATTAGTAGGATTATTTCTCAGACTTATTGGGAGCCTTCTACACTTACACACAGCACAACAAAGTCTGATTTGCAACCTGTTTACATCACACAGACAATACAGTTCACTAACCAGAAGGAAGAAAATCACTGTAGCTGATTAACAAAAGACATCAGAGGACAACCTGAAACTATTGTTGGATACTTCTCTTCTATGTTTTTGCTCTGCTTGTTCTGATTTGCCACACAATAATAATAGCAAAAAGTAACCTGGCATTTCCATAATGTTATTCTTCCTTAGCTCAGAATGGCTCTTTCCAGGTTTACTTCAGTTAAAACAGGTCAATACCCAGCAGACCAGGAGCAATCAGGCCAGAACTACTCATTCAAGACTTCATTTTCAAGTGTTCCTTGATGCCATCAGCTGCACACAACCCTACCTTCACCTGCTTTTCATTCCTCTGAGTAAATGGAGCAAGAGGAAGTCTCTGGATTGGATATGAAATAGGTCTGGGAGACCTTCTGACCTTTTGTTGGTGTTGTCTTTAATTTGCCATTTGCTACCAACTAATCCTGCAGGTTAACAGCTGAGCAAAGAGAAAGCCAGTTAAAAAGTGGAATGTGAAGATAAACTAGATTATAAGAATATAAACTACTGCTTGCCCATGCAAATAATACATGTGCATCAACCACCTCATGCTTAGGCTGAAATTCTTCTGCAGCACAAGTGCAAATCAAATCAGGTTATACAAAATATAACTGATTTAATTATTTTCACAAGCTCAAAGTTTTTGTAAAGCAACTTTTTTTTTACTATAATCTGTTTCTTATGAAGTTTCTTTTGAACCTAGCAATAAAAATTTCCTTTGGCCTGAGGGAAGGAGGACTGAGACTTACACTGAGGGCTTTGGAAAACCTGGTGATCTGGGGATTGCATACAAGTTTTCTATAAGCATAAAATGAAGTCTGTGACTACTGAAACAAATAAGGTTTGGCTTACTATGAACTTGTGCCATGGTCAGACATATCCTCAGGGGTTCTTGGAAGTGTAGGCTCAGACCGAAACTTTTGGCAGAGAAGTTAATGTTGCAGCATTTTCCTGAACTGTCACTTTGACAGGCTTTCTCCTGTTTGGCCTAATATTCTCCCACTGCTATTAATCCTGTAGGGACATAAAATGTCTCAGAATTTTAACTGCTGACAAACACAGAAAAAAAACCCTATAGGGCCTCTAAAACAAAAGGAAAGATCCCACAAGCCTTGTTTCTTTAGGAAACCAGGGGTTAAGACCATATCTACTGAACTTGTTTACTTCTCACCTCCTTGTATTTTTGTCAGGAGGCTAAGGACATAATACAGGCAATCCAGATAGGTTGCATTTTGTCAATTGAACTGCTATTCCCTGTGTAACAATTTTTGGTTAGAGACTCACACTTGTGATTCGTCAGCTGGAAAATTCCGATTTCATCTTACCTAGCAACATAACTCCTTAGGACACAGCTGATGTGCCTGGATTTACCTTCAGATGTAGAGAAGGATCTGATGCCCTGCAGTCTGTAGGAACACAGCCTTTGCAAGAGCTGTGCTGCCAACAGGGGATGCTAGCAGAGGAGAGTCTTGGGAAGGAAATTTGGGTCGAGACACGTCTCTTGCTTTATCAGGGTGAACCCACAGGAATTTCAATAGAGCAGCAAAACCTGTTGCCTGCAGTGAGATAACTTTGAAAAAACAGTTGTGAATGGAAACCCATGGGAATTTCTTGTCCTTTAAGCAGGTTTTTCCTGTATATGGAATAGCCTGGCCCCTTAGTACTACTCTCTTTCTTATTATCTCCCATGCACGCAGAGGACATAAATATTGTTGAAATGTCAGTCTTGATCATCATCAGCTGTTCACTCTGTCTGAGCTACAGACAGCATTTTCACATGCAGCCCCTTCTGGTATCCCAGGACATTTCATTGAACTTAAATGTGTCATATAATAACATTCCTGAACAGACAGAACTAAGGATTAAAGGCAAACCTGTTGAAAAAATTGTATTTCCTAAAAAAAAGTTTTAAAAATGGAAATGAAAATCTGTATCTCTATTGATTTGTAGTTGACTCTCATTTAGGTCCCAAATAGAAATAAATTGATATTAAAAATATTTTTATTTCTACTGAGCTGAAAAAGAAATAAAGGTTTATGGTATTCTTTGAAAAAAGCAGTGTCTTTTCTTAGTGCATTATTATCCTAAGCCATGCATGGAATATAAATCTTTCTAATGTTTTCCACTGGAAATTTCTTTCTCTCCACAACACTTGGAAATTTTGAAATAAAATAACACAGCTACCACCTTTTTCCTGAATATTTTTTCTTCAAAGCATTTATCAGTGTTACCTGTGCCTCTAGCTAAATCTATTCTAGAAATAGGGATTTTCTAATTAAAAACAAAACACCAGTCATCACTCCATTCACTTCAAATGATGTCACTTGGCCTGTAAGATCAGCCAGCATCTCATATCAGATTTAGATCAATCCAGTACCAAGAGCTTCACTGAATTTTATGTTATAGAGGTTTGGCATATCAAATCAAAGTTTTGAGTCCAATGTAATCTTTGATCACTGGTGACCCCTAAATGCTCCAGCAATCAATTGCAGATGTGAAACTTCAGAACTTCACTCAGTTCCAGTTAAGTGAATGAGTTCTTTTTCAGATCTGTTTTTCAGGAGAATCTGTTCTTTTGTTATTTAATGTCATTCAGTGCTTTCTAATAAAGAATTCAGACTAAAACAGTTTCTAAGAAAGAATACAGAATTAATTTAGCAAAAGGGTTAGGACTCATTATATAAGGTTTATAAAATAAAGTCAGAATTGGTGCAGTATAAAATTACTGTCTTGCAAGTTTATGCCCCTTTCTACTATGATCTTTAAATATAATTAATTGAAATTAAAAAGCCCGGGTGGTTTTAGCTGGGATAAAGTTAATTTTCTCCGCAGTAGGTGCATGGGGCTATGTTTTGGATTTGTGCTGGAAACAGTGTGGTAACACTGGGATGTTTCACTACTCCTGAGCAGGGCTGACACAGCCAAGGCCTTTCCTGCTCCTCACCCCAGCAGCAGGAGGCTGGGGGTGCACAAGGAGCTGGGAGGGGACACAGCCAGGACAGCTGACCCCAGCTGACCCATGGGACATCCCACACCACATGGCATCGTGCTCAGCACATAAAGCTGTGGCAAGAAGAGGGGAACGTTCTGAGTGATGGTGATTGTCTTTCCAAGCCACTGTTATGTGTGATGCAGCCCTGCTTTCCTGGGGGTGGCTGAGCACCTGCCTGTCCATGGGAAGCTGTGAATGAACTCCTTGTTTGGCTTTGCTGGCATGTCTGGCTTTTGCTTTACATGTTCAATTGTCTTTATCTCAGCCCATGATTTTTCCCAGTGTTACCATTATGATTCTCTCTCCCATCCCACCAGGGCAGAGTGAGTGAGCAGCTGTGGGGGGCTGGGGTGCTGACTGGGGTTAAACTACAACAATCTTCAATATTCAAAATTAACACCCCTCATCTTTATATAGATGATTATAGATTACATTCCCAGACATATTTTCAAAGACATTTTTTTCCAAGTAGTAATATGGAAGTACTGAACCAAAACTGTTAGGAAAAGAAATGGAAGAACACAGTTTTTTTCTTCACAGTGACTTCAAGAAAATTATAAACCTTTTTTCACAGTGGATTTAATTGATGACTCTTATTAAAAGACAGCTTCAGTATCTTACTACACTGAAGTTTAGAAAATGCTTTATTTCTACCCTTAATGTGTTTAAAGATAACATCAATTTTTTCTGATGCCACTATTTCTTTCAGAATAAATGCTCTTTGCAATGCTGATGCTGATCCCCAACACATACTTATCACCACCCATCTCATCATAGTGTTCATTCTGTGAGGAAAAATAACCTTCACTAACTGTCATCAGATTTTTCCTACAACACTGAAGTTAAACAGTCTGCTCCCTACATGGACTATGACTTGGTTTGATGGCTGAATTGCTCTATTAGTAGCATTTGATAATTTAGGAATAACTAAATATCAAGTATGTCTGGAAACTTAAGGGCATTATTATGATGTATTTTCTCTGAGATGAAGAGTATCTTTGTTGTCCAGTGCAAAAATGTTCATTTTTCTCTCCATTCACTGCTGACATAGTATCATAATCAGCTGACTTTTGCCTTCAAAAGCCAAAAAAAAGTTAGTGACCAAAAGAACTAAAGATTGTCATCTGTTAGGATGATAGTCATAACCATAAATTAGAATAAATTAGATAGATTAGATAGAATAAATTTGGAGTATGTTAGATTTTTTTTTCTATTCCACATGACTTAAAATAATCTACAATTACTATTTATGTTTTTATGCTGTAAAAGTAATGACTTCAATGTCATTTGTGTGGAATATACAGTAAATCTTATCCCAGGTACTGATATGACACAGCAAGCTTAGGTCTCTTCATTGATTTCAACCATATCTAAATAGGAAAATAACTGGATTTGGAGAGATATATTATTTTATTCTGACGAATAGTGTTGGTATGTATTATGGTAGGAGAAGTACTCTCATTTTTGTGATCTCTAGAGGAAGACTATTTCTCAGCATGGTAAATCAGCAATTTTCCTTTTTAGACAAAGGAGATTTTGGAATACATTATTACTTAATACCCATTTGATCTATCTTTGACATACATTTGACAGGTCACTCATCTGGTGAATATCTCCAGGTTTCATTCCTATGTCTTTACCTCATTCTGATCTACCTTGGATGAAGTGATGTGACCTGCAAACTAGATCTTCAGACTGTTGCTTCTTAATTTAAATTGGAAATGAGTTCTGGAAAATTCATACTTAATATTACATTTCATAAAGCTTCTGTTCAAACAGAGCATACTACAAACTGTATGCAGTTTCAACACAAATCCTGCACCAGTTCCAGCCATGACAGTTTCAAAAAAAATCACTGCAAACATTTTGAAGTTTTCAAGGCGGAAGGAACTTTTACCAGAAGAAAAATGATGAGCTTTTATCAGTGTGAGGTTTGTGCAATGGCCATGTGGTGGAATGTGTCTCATAGTTCCTAGAAAAAGTCCTGCAAGTCCTACTCAAATATGATCCCAACAGCCATCTCAGTACATTGCCCTGTTGGGTTGCTTGATTCAATGAAAATCATGTCAGGAAAGGGTTTAGATTTCCTAGTTGCTAAGTAGGACCCATAGGAGACAGTCACAAATCCCAGTATAATAGTTTATAATTCTACCTCATTTGCATACTGAGGCTGTATTTTGAAAGTGTTATGCCTGAGACAGAGCTTTCCCATAGTATTAATGTTTATCCAACTGACTGAAACATCTGTAAGAACATCCACAGCTCTCACAGAAGAGACTGAGAAATTAAATTCAAAGGGTCTCTCCATCCCTGTGTATTCATGCGGGTCTTGGAATCCAGGCCAAGGATTTGTCTCATTATTGGCTATAGCATTATTAGTTATTTCTTTTGCTGAGAATGACAAACATTCTGAGCACGCCTAAATCCCTCCTGCCCTTGCCCTGAAGGTAGCTTATTCTCTTCTTAAACTTGTCTTTGGATAGTTTGAACAAATAGTAGCTCAGACTAGTTATGACCTGTTTTTGCCCTGTTTTAATTGTCTTGACAATTATCTGGGCTTCTAAAATTTTTCTCACATGATTCACATATGTCTTTCTTCTGCCCATCATGGCAATTGTATGTGTGTGAAAGAAAATGCAAGGCAGTTGTAGCCATGCTCTTTCCCTTAACAGAAAATGATAAAATTTCAAGGTCATATAGACCCTTGTCTTTACTGCACAGTATACAGCAGTTGGTTTTCTTTCTCATTTCATATTTACATTAGGTCTTTTGCATCAACAGTGCAGCTGTTGCATAGATTTGGTGGGGAGTTCAGTAGTGTGACAGTTTCAGATGGCATACCTTCTTCACCCAGGGCACTTGATATCTTACTGATAACAATCAGTAGTTTTCAAAAGGGAACACTTTACTAAGTGAAAAGCAATGAAAATGGAACTATATCTCTAAAAGAAATCCAAGTCTAAAATTTAACAATAACAATTACTATGTTAATAATGGTGTATTAAATTCAAGAAATGAACAATCAACTTGATCGTGCACCCCTAAGAGGTGTTTATTATTGATGCCATGTACAGAAGACCCATCTGAAAAGCTGACACATCATTTTTAGTACTGTGCTAAGCATCAGAGTTCTTAAGCCAATCTGGAGCCTAGATGGAATAATCAGAGGCTGATAAGTGAAGTGATTTCTCTAACGAAAGTCACATGAGAAGCCTGGGGCAGACCCCACAAAAACAGCCAGGTGTCCTAGATCCTCTGCCTGTGCTCCGCACACTGGGCTGCACTGTCCTTATTTATCTTCTAAGAGGGTTTCCAGACCCTTTCATACTGTGCACACAGATACCTCTATGCTGCAAGCATTCCATGTGCCATCCCTGGAATGCAGCATGGCTGCATAAAACAAGCACAAAAGCAGCATGCTAGGTAGAGTGCTAGAAATTAATGAAATGTTATTCAGCTGCAATTGGAAAGTCCTCAGCTTTTTCAAATAGTAAGCTAAAAAATATAAGGTAAAAATGTCATGTTCACAGTGCATTATTCTTCTGCAGAATATTTGTCACAAAAATTTGGAACGGGGTATGAACTGTTCAGTATGGATTATTGCTATTACACAGACACAGTAGAATGCATGTAATAGGAGTATCTGGAAGCAACAAATGCAACATATTATCTCTTACACCATTCCATCATCCACTTAAAAATTTGGGAAGAATCAGTGGGATAGTGTCAGGTTTACAGAATTTGTAAATATCTCCTCCTGACCTGTTTCTCAGTAGTAAAATAGGGTGTCAATCCTAGCTCAAGAATGGAGTTGCCATTAGCTTCAGGATCAAGCATTCATTAACCTTGTTCAAAGGCAACAGTCATCTCTACAGGACTGTTCTAAGAGAAGTAATAAGGATCTGATATGGCTATGTGTATGTCTAGGGCTTGCATGAAAGCAGTCTGTGTGTCAGTAGATAATTATTTTGCATGAGTTCTGGATGTTGGCCCAGATAAACAAAGGCATTTAGATGTTGAGGCTACAGTTGTTTAATGCTGAAATGTTTTGCAGAGCCTTTCCAAAAGCTGTCAACTCTTTCAGGCTGACCTGTGGCAAGCTGAAAAAAAGACAGTCCATGTTTTATTTATAGTGTTTCATTTTTATCTGTTCACATATTCATTGTTCAACAGACAGTACAAAAATTACTTGTGTGGAAATATACCTTTCCATTAGCAAACTTCTTTTTGAGATGCAGTCTGCAGCAATGGTCAGGTATTGAGCCCATTAAGGACAGCACCCAGGGATGAAAAGGTCTCACTAATAAAAAAACTCTGCTGTCTCTAACATTTGGGCACGACTGTATTTTAACCTCTCCATGTTATCCCAAGATGAGGGTGAAGATTTTCTATAATGAAGTCTGTATAATACTAAACATAAAGGGGAAAGTACTGAAAATCCATTTTGCCATATGGAAGTAGGGCAGACAGTCCAACAGAGGTCTCTGCGTCAAAGAATTATTCCTTATGGGGAACAAGATGTGAGAGGTTAAAGATTCCGATGAAGAAGGAAAAGTACTGCAGATGTCAGAGCTTGGAGAGAAGCACAGCACCTCTGCACAACCACTCTGACATGACAGCAATCTGACATCAGCTCCACAGAGAGCCAATTCTTCAAAATATCTAGCATTAACATGTCACTGAAAAAGATTTCAGGCACCTCTAAGAGATTTGTTTTCTACACTATATTCACAAATACATTCATAGTACTGCCAGCATAAATCTGCTAATTCCAACCAAGCCTTTTAAAGCTGGGAGCCCTTCACTCCACTGCTTAGGCAAGAAACAGAATTGCTGTATTCCTTCCCTGCTGGGAGACACATGGGGCAGGCCTAGGTGCAGAAGTCAGGGCCAGGTAACAGAACTTGTCACACAGCAAGAAGAGCATACCTTGCCCCATACACAGAGGAGTTAAAAGTAATCAGGCTGTCTCCCTTCAGCTAAATGTCAGATAGACCTTTCTCCTCAGCAATGAAATTCCCACAATTCCTAGCACAGAATCCATTCTTTAAGGAACTACTCAGTCCTTAAGGTAGAGGAATGCAGTTGTTTGGCCAGAACCACAATGAGTTTGCAGATAGCTCAGAACTATCATGTCTTAGCTCATGCAGAAAAATAATTGGGGTTTATGTTTCTTGTCAATGAAGCATTTAGAGGGTCAGAGAAGAGATAGGACCTCAGGTTTCCTGTCATGCATGTCAGTACTCAGACTTGGGGAAGGAGTCCAAGAGGTACTGATGGACACATCTGCACTTGGATGTCTCCAGGACAGTCAGAGAGTAATAAGGAACAGGCAGGCCAAAGTTAATGTGAAAATTTACAACTTTGTAATGTGATCATCTTTGTGGCTTCTCCTCTCCCCTGTGTCAAGCCATATTCACTTCTTAATTATCATGGTGAAACTCCAGTGTAACATTAACAAAGTCCTTCACATTAATTCATATGCATTGGTAAGAATTAAATTCAAATACAGCTCTCAAAAATTAACATTTGCATATCTCACTAGAGCAAATGAATTGCACTGAGTCACCATGAAAATTGACTGGGTAAGCTAAATGCATAGTTTGGCTAGAGTCAGCAAGCAGGATACTTTGTCTCCACTCCCTCAGACAGAAATCCACACCAAGATTTTTTGGTGTGCAAATGAGCCTGATTTACTTTGATTATAAAACAGACTCATGGCTTAATAAAAGAAACCAAATTGCCTTAACTTGCATGTGCATGTGGATCCTCCATAAATTATGGTCATATATAATGAATGGAATAAAGCCACAAAAGTTACATGAAAGAAAATGTTCCAATCAAATTTTGCTAAAGTGCAAATCTGAAGTGACTTCACCAAAGTCAGTGAAGTTTCCCTGAGTTTACATTGGCTTAGCTGAAAACAGATTCTCCTCATTAGCATTCAGCTGAAACTTTCACATGACAAGCAGCATCATGAGGTTGATTTTTAATGTGCAGATTTCTTCACATTATATGTAAGATTCCTGCTCCTTGTGCATCCTGAAAATAACATCTTGGAAAAATATAATTTCCAAAGGAGACTTATCAGTATTTAACATTTTGTGTCACCATACACTTCTATATGTGTGTTTGATGCACTTAAGTCCCCTTTTCCTGGGTACCATGTGCCAAACATCCAAGCACTAATAAAGATCAGATTTCACTTGGCTTTCTGCTTCCAGTGTTTGTTTCAGGGAAAGCATATAGTATCTCCACCAAATTACAAGTGCTGACTTTTTCTACTTTTTCCCAACAAGAGTTGGGAGTATGTCTTTCAAACTTCCTAAGGAAATATGTCTGGATCAAATGTGTAGCCCTGTTTTAAACTTCATCATTGATCACATCCATTGTTCAAAGTCTCAGATTGACAAAAAGAACTGAAAATCTGTGAAATTCAAGCCACCACGTATTTAATATGCCAAGGGGCTGGAACTGCAGCCATGTCCTACAAGTTTGCTTCCCAGAGGGAGCATCCCCTTTACAAGCAGGCAGGTGGGTGCTCTGGCATGAGTGCATGAGGCAGGAGCTGGTGTAAACCTCCCTTCCAGCCAGCAGAGTTGGGCAATAACCCCAGAGACCAGCACTTGAGCTGGTGCCCCTTTCAGTGACTATGACACTGCAACAGCTCCAGCTGCCACCAACACGTTCTTCAGTGTATGAATCACTGGGATGGCTTTCAAAAGCTGTTTGTGTGCCTGGCACAGAAATTATTCCTGTTGTTGACTTGTGAGTTAAGTCAACTCACCAGCACACACCATGCTCCTCTCTTACAATTTTTGATTCTGACACTTTGAGCCCTTTTGACAGAAGAACATAAATCTTAACTCCAGTTTCACGTTTACCTCTGAGCAATGGCTATGCGTGGGAGTAACTGCTGGCAGAAATTTTGCCCAGAGTTAGACCAAGTAAAGTCACTTCAGATTCACTTTTCTCTTTCTCACGCACAGGAATTCTCCTATAGAAGGATGTTGTAATGAGGGTGTGACACACGGGAATGTCAGGGGAAAAAAAAGCTGCTTTTTTTTTCTGGCATATAGAGATCTAGGGTAAGGGTTAAGAAAGTTTTTGCACTTTCTTGATGCTAGAGGTGGAGAAAACTATTGCTGGGGGAGTTGATAACCTCAGAAGAAGCCCCCCAGCTCTCATACCTCGTAGGAAACGTTAACTGCTGCCATCAAAGCTTGTCTCGGATCCCAGCAGCTGTAGAGAGGTGAAATTCTCACCCCACACAGAGCAGGAAGCGGAACATAGCAGGAGGCAGAAGCATAGTATGAACTCGACAGACTCAGCCTCTGAAATAACCAAGATGCTTTGTGGGAAACACAGGAGATCCTGGAGCCAGAAACACCTGCTCACTGTTGCCAAAGAGGGCTGACACATTCCCTCAGTGCAGTGACTGCAGTGGGCAGCCGAGCAGGAGCAGGTGGCTGCCCTCGAGGGAAAGCATTGTGAAGAGTGCCTGTTCACAATCCTTTTTACTCTGAAAAGCATCTATTTACTGATGTTTAAAAACACACAATTGAATTTATGAATTACTGCCACATCCTGCTCCTCTCTGAGTACTGCTTTTATCACACTAGGGGCTGGGTTAAGGCTGCCATTGCGTGGTGGGGAGTGCAGGGCTCCATTCTTTAGAATAGCTTCACTAGGAAAAACACAAACAAACACCTCCCTGGAAGCAGCAGGCTTTCTGTTTACTGTCTCCCCAGAGTTTCCAGCTGAGAAACAACTTGAACATTACTCTGTCTTGTGGTTTTATTGCTATTTTCAGTGAGCTTAGCATCATGAAGGCAGGTTTGAAGCTGTTGTGCTCTCACCTGAAGTCATGATTGAGACCTTTTTCCATTGCTGAGGATAGGATTGAAGTAATCAACCCACTTCCAAGGTGCACACTTGGAGGTTCACAAGGTGATGTGGACTATCATTTTAATCTGCTCACCATTTGCCAGGGTGGAGACATGGAGCACTGACTTTCCTTGTAACTTTAAAATCATTCTGAGAAAAAGAGAATGAAAGAAATTCAGATATTTAAATACCCATATACCCCCCTTCTTCTTTTCCACAGGACCTTAGCTTAAGCTGTATTGTGGATGTCTAATGACTGTGACCTCCCTTTGTGCCCATTCACTGACAGAGGACACACAGTGAGATAAACTTGAAACCATGCCCAAACTTCCCCTGCAAAAAGGCACCAAGGGAGGGACTGTGTCTTGAGCTGAGACAGTTAAAGTAAGTTTGGTAAACTTAATTTTGGATGTCAGGCCAAAATATGAGCTAAGTAAGAATAAGGTAATCTTGAAATGAAGGACAACTTCCAGCAGCTTTTGGGATTTCTTAGTACTGAGCCAAGGAAGGAGTTTGGAGTCTCAGAGCCAGCTCTGCTCTCTTCTTGACAGAGGGCAGCAGTTTACTGAGACCTGGTTAAGGGATTTTATCCTACTGTTTCAGAGTGTGAAGCATTTGGAAGCTACTGAAGGGGGGCCAAAATAAGATCATAGGTGCAATGAGGACTTTTTGTCAGACATATGCCCTCACAATGCAGATTTGCTCCAGCAAAACTATCTCATTCACAAGTATAAGGAGGACAGCCCATCACAGCAGCCTTTTACATCTTCTGGAAAGTCATCTCAAGAGATTCCTGGTGATAAAACATTTCATTTGCTCCAGTTTAGGGTCCTTCGATGATCAGATCAGATTTCATATGGATAAATTGCAGCCAGCTAGATAGAAAACACTAAAATACTTCACTCAACACTTCCAATTTCAAGTTCAACTCAATGTCACAGAAATAGCCTTGCTTAGAAAATATCTGTGAATCAAGATGCTTAGTGCTTCAACATCCAAGAAGATCTATCTAAATAGCAGCATTAACAAAGTGATAGTGTGTCCAGCCTCTACGTGCAATAAAGGAGAAAGCACTGAGATTTTCTGCATGGCTGTGTTTAAGTCTTAGATTAAATTTTTCATCTGTATTTCCAGACTTTAGGATTTTTCTCTACAAGTGAGCAGCAAACTCTGCCTCACAAAGTAGAAGTTTCTGCAGCAGTTTTAGTGTGTTGCAAAAACTGAATTTTGAAACATAACAAAGAAAAGCAGTTAGTCTCTGTGGACAGGACCCAAACTCTCTGTTTACAGGCAAGTAGAGAAAGCCCCTCTGATGGAAAAGATACAGGAACAACAAAATTTTCATTTAAACAAACACCAGATACTAACTAGCTAACTCTTTCAGATAACATCCATGACTTACTGAACTGTTGCAAAAACATAGTCATTGTGTTGCTAAAAGAAAGTGAATGTTTGGTTTAAACACAGCTGCAAAAATACCTGGAAAGAAATCTAGAGCCTTGAGTCTCACATAATTTTGAAAATTAAGTGAAATGACAAGAAGGACTTACCAAATTAAATACTTTTACATTATTCTCAATCATATTTTGCATTGTATGAGTAAACAGTCACGAGACTTCCTGTTTTGTAGTTAAATCTTGACAAACTAATCATCCATAAATTCACAATGTAGAAACCATTCAGATGAATTTCTGAATTCAGCTGCTAGTGAAATTTGCCTTTCTACAAAACAAAGCCCTCAAAACTGCATAGCCATTCTCAGATTTTAACTAGGAGTCTGAGCTACCCTTGTTTAGTGATTCCACAATTTTTTTTTTATTTTTTTTTTTAATTAAAAGGCAGAGTTTCTGCAGTAGAGTCCATGCAGACACCTCTGAAATGGAGGGAAAGATTTTCCATCTGTGCCTGTGCTGACCCCTGGTTTGAAAAAAGTGAAAGCATAGAAATGTTATCACTCATACATTTTCTATCTGTATCGGTGGCTTGAGCTTGGCATTGAACACTTGTGGCTTCCTTTTATATAAAGGATGTATGGCACTAATTGTAGGTGTCCCAGGTGAAAGCATATACATCTGCACAAGTCTTCTTGGGCTGCTGTCACAGAGAACAGAGAATCAGCCAATGCAATTCCCAGACTGCACGTGATGTAGCCCAGGGAGATGAGTGTGTTTGGTCAGGTGAACTTGACTGTACTGATACAGCCCCTGATGAAAGGACAAGCAAGGACACTGCACAGCTTGGGCAAAGGGATGCCACCAAGAGGGACCTGCACAGGCTTGAGAGGTGGCCCCATGAAAACCTCAAGAAGTTCAGCAAGGCCAAGTGCAAGGTGCTGCACCTGGGTCAGGGAAATCCTCAGTATCACACAGAGTCATGGATGAACTGAGAAGGACTTGGGGATATAAACAGACAAAAATTAGACATGGTCTGGCAATGTGCACTCACGTCCCAGAGAGACAACCACATCCTGGTCTGCATAAAAAGCAGCATGTCAAGGGAAGTGATCCTGCCCCTCTACTCCACTCTCATGAAGAAAGGCTGAGAGAATTGGGGCTTTGGGGACAACTCCTTGCAGCCTTTCAATATATAGAGGGGCCTTACAAGAAGGATGGAGAGAGATTTTTTACTGGGGCTTGTACTAAAAGAACAAGGGTACTTGGCTCTGAACTAAAACATGAAAAGGACATAAATAATTTTTTATAATGAGGGTAATGAGGCAGTGAAGCAGGTTTCCCAGAGAAGCCGTGAATGTCTCATCTCTGCAGGTGTTTAAAGCCAGACTGGACGGTCCATGGCAGTGCAGTGTAGGCTAGATGATCTTTGAAGGTCCCTTCCAACCCAAGCCATTCTGTGATTCTGTGATAAGTAGCTCAAATGTAGGAACTACATTGTTGTCCTCTACTGCTAGGAGAGATTGGTCCCTTCCACAACCTGTGTGCTAGGCTGGGAAATGTCAAGGCTGAGGTACCTGACAGTGTAGGGTTCTACAATGACCAACACAGTTGAAGCCGGGCTGTGTGAAAAAAAAAACAAAAACTTGAACTCATGTTAACATATTCAACATGCTTGGAATTTGCTGTTTTGAGAGGCAGGTTTGGCCTGGCAAAGGCTTAGAGGTCCAGGTAAGTCCTGAAAGATTTGTTAGCCCTCTCTTAAGCGGCCAAGTGCACATACTCATTATCTTCAGCACACTTTTTAGAAGATACAAAATGTACACAACCAGTCAAAATAAAATTACCTTCTTCCTTTTGTACATCACCTAATTAGATGTTTGCTTTCTATCTGTATTGTCTATGCCTGCATTAGCCTTAAAAGTCTGTTCTGATCCCTGTGCATGTGAAGACAGCTACATTTTTAACACAGTAACACTATGCATGACGGCTCGCAATGCCAAGAAATAGTAAAGCTTTGAGGAATGCTTGTCAACACGTCTGTTCCACTCCTGTGAACATAATCACCATCCACCATTACATCAGAATTAAAGGACAAAATTGCATTTGGTGGGAAAGGAAGTGTGTGGGTAACTACTGAAGTAGAAGTAGCTTCTGGTTATAGTGGGCAGGACAAGAATAATGAGTTCGGCTTCTGGCAAGGAAGATTTACGTCAGACATTAGGAAATATTTCTAATGATAAGAACAGCAAAGAACAGGAATTGCCTGAGGATGCTGTGACACCTCTACACTGGAGGTCTCTAAAAACAAGGCAGATTCGCATTTGTCAGGAGTGGCCTGGGTACAGGAGATCCTGCCTTGGCTATCTGTACCTATCACGTAACATCCTTTCAGCTCCATGTTGCCACCATCAACAATAATTCCCTTGGTCTTGTTTTGGGGTTGTGGAACTAAAAAATGAAACAAATTAATGACACTCTTTGGGTATAAATCTTAGCAGGAACCTTACCAGAAAACAGGGAACTTTCTAGGAAGATCTCAGGACCCTGAAGCTCTCAACAAGTCCCTCTAGCCAGCAGAAAATTATAATCATGATTCCTTGTGTACTCAAATGAGATCCTAGAGGTGCTGGCCATGACCCTCGAGCCATTCAGTCACCTGATATTTGAGTTCTAGGAGATTATCAAGCAGGACACAATGGAAAAGAGTGGAAAAATCTCCCAGGCACATTTCAGACAATGCACAGGCAGTGCAGTGAGCTCTCATGGCACACTGGTTTGTAAGGTACTAATTCACCAAACCTGATCCTGGCTGGGAAAATGACATTCCCCAAAATTAAAAGTCAGTGTTTTCACCCATGAACAGATGACAGTTGTATAAGCTGAAAGTAAAGCAGTACTGCACTTAAACATGTAGAGCCAACTACAGGAACATTTTATGTTATAAAAAATATACATATATAAAATACGATCAGCAGTAAATAATGTTTCAAGTGCTTTAGGTTTTCTCCTGTCATTTCTCTGACAGGCAGGAAGGACTTCTGGGATTGATACAGCTCAATCTGTCTCTGTGAGACAGAATTTATTTCTAGATTGTCTATTTCGTTTGTGGAAGGATAAAGAACAGGACTCACGTCTTCTAATTTTTTAAGTCTTGGTTGTTTCCTACACACATATCCTTCTTCCTCCTCCATAAGTACATAATATCTCATATGAAGTTGCTGGAGGGTCTGCAAATTTATAAAATTTTATACTATTTTAAAATCAGAAAAAAAGAAAAAAGAAAAAAGAAAATTTTTTTTAAAAGAGAAAATTATATGCAGTTCCAGTGGCCAGGAAAAAAAACCACTGATTTCTGATTATCAGTGTCTTTTGTCAGTATGTGTCATACATAATTGGTAAGGAGCCTTTGGTCTGACATTCACTTGCACCGTAAAATGATACTTTTGGATAAATTGAAATAACAAAAAAATATCTACATACCTGCTTGTTCCCAAAGCAGCCAGGTAAAATGGGTAATGATCTCAGTTCTTTGCCTCATTTATCATAATGTCTGAAGCCAAGTTTTAACTTGCTTTAAAATCTGCAATAATCCTCTGAATGCCACACATAGTGAAAAAATTGTCAACAACTCTTGACTCCCTCTCACAGATATTTTTAAGGGGATTATGGAAAGCACTCAGCAGTGGCCAAATACTGTTTTGCTGGAGTAAACAGAAGAAAAAACTCCCCATAGAGGTCTGCAAAGTTTCATATAATAGTTCTGTGAAGGAGAATTAAACTTAAGTGACATTTTAATTATCACAGCTTCGCAGAGAAATAGAGCTGCTCCCAGTGAGGCCCCCAGCCCAGCTTATTGCCATAGGGAATAAGAGAACAGGACCTTTTCCCTCATACCATATGTAGTGCTTATGGTGAGAATGATCTGTGTTTCTCCTTTGCCCCACACTTTGCATTTAACACACACTACACAAGCATAGGTGGGACATTTTCGGAATAAAAGGTTGTTCAAAAGCAAAAGGGCATAAGCAATAAGGGAGAACCCAGAAGAATTGTCCATACTAGAGCTCCATCTAGCTATTAACTCATCTTCTTTATCAAACACAAGAAGCAGCCTTGTGGATAGCTCACCTTGAAAATGCACACGGTTATGATCCAGCTGGACCCAAACGAAACACATTCTCCTATTAATGTGCAAATGAGCAGTGTCTAATAGTGTTAATCAATGCTGCCCAGAAAAAAACTGGTCCTTAAAAAGTTAATGGTAAGTAGCTGATGAGCAGAAGGGTTTTCTAGTGACTAGTTAGCCACTCCCTGTGCTGCCCACTGGTGCTTCTGGACAGTTGTTTCATTAGGAGAAGGTCCACATCAAGCCATGCTGCTTTTTCAAATAGAAATCCATCCAATTAAGAATCTTATTTCTTCTGAGCAGCCAACTATGTAGGCTTAACTGAACTCCTGATGATGACTAAATCTTTTTATCCTTTGTAATATATTTTTACTGTGTACCCCTGTGTGAGACGGAAATACTCAAACTGATAATGACAAGTGGGTGGGAAGGTATGTGTCAGGCAAAATGCCGTGACTAAACTCCCATTTGCAGTGAGGCAGCAAGCTCAGGCACTGGCAGGAAAAACATCTCATTGAATCAGCACTTCCCAAACCAGTGTGTGAAACAAACATGCAGCAGCATTGCCAAGTTTTGCAGCAGAGAACAAAGGATGCCTGGGAGTTGAATTGGATCCTAGTGCCTAAAATCTTTCAGTATAGGATGCTGCCCTACTTCTGATTCTTTGGTTAGCTTATGTTGCATTGGCTTGGGTATCTCCCCACAGCATTACTCTACATAGTGCAGACAGGCAGACTCCTACTTGTTTTATTCATCAATTCTCCCCACATTTTGCTATTCCTGCACTCTTTTATCCATTTTTAGGATAAGTAAATAGACTCTGCTTAGTTTCTATTGAGCAGCAATAATAGTCTAAGCCATGGGAGTGGGAACATTTCACCATTTGTCTTGCCACGCTTTCCAAGGCATGCTGCTGAAGAGGAGGGTGTTTTCAGGGAACTCAGTGATCTTGGCTTTACCCAGGGAAAGTTCCTTGCTCACTGGGGAGGTTTTGAGAAAAGAAATAATTCTGTGACCCTGCTCCTGAGAAGCTTCGGGCTGGTGTAAAACTATACCTGCCAATCCTTTGCAAATGGCAGCCACTTTAATGCCATTTGAGAATATGCTTTAGATGTTCCTCTAGGACATTGCACATGCCCTGACTGGCGAAGCAATGCAGTTATTACAATTGACCTAGACTTAACCTTTGATCCTCAGAGAAGAGCTCTTAAGTCATTTTTTATTAGTCATCTCTTCTGGGTCATGCCTCTGCATCTTCTTCTGTCACAATCCTTTCCTAACTCACCTCCAGGACAGATGCTGGCTGGCTCCTGGCTGCATATGCCAAGGGAGAAATACACTCTACCTACTTCTGTTAATACCCCAAGGGCCCCACTTATCTTTCTGAAGGAAGCCTGGGAAAGTCTAGCCAAAGCAGGCAGGGCTGTGTTTTATACCTCTGAAGCTTCTGATGAGAATACAGATTGCAGAACAGAGTTGACTCAAGGTATGCCACAGGGCAGCCAACTTTGAGGGCAGTCCCAGTGAGTAAAGCACTGCCTGGCTTGCCTGGTGGGACACAGCTACTGCAGCAATTCCTGGCACAGGGATGTCCTTGGGCCTTGCAGAATGGGGTCCTTCCAGCCTGGGCTTGGAGATCCAGGTGATAAACCAGTCAGACAAGGGTGGCAAAGCTACATCCATTGCCATGTTCTGTAGAAGATGCAGAAAGAATTACCCAAGCCCTGAGTCTGTCCTCACAAGAGCTGTCTCTTGTGTCTTTTTCCATGCTACTGCCATCACTTTACAAATCACAGCCTCAGGTATTGTTATTTATTTTTAATTACAATAAAGACCCAGCTGGCTTCCCCAAGTTGTTTTCCTTCAAAAATATCCTTGACATGGTACAGTGGTGAAAAGCTTTCTCAACTCTGTGATGTACCCACTGAGGTCTCCAAATAGCTGTTGACTCTGGCTGGACACCAGATGTCCACCAAAGCTGCTTTTATCAAGCCTCTACTCAGCTGGACAGGGGAGAAAAAAATGTAACAGAAGTCTCAAGGATCAAGGTAAGGACAGGGAAAGATCACTCACCAGTTACCATCAAGGGCAAAACAGCCTCAGCTTGGGGAAGAGTGTTTGATTGCTTCCCAATCAAATCAGAGCAGTATAATGAAAAATAAAACCAAATCTTGAAACACCTTCTCCCCACTCATCCCTACTTCCTGGGCTCAACTGCTCTTACCATTCTCTGTCCCTGCTCCTTCCCATCAGTGCAGGGGATGAGGAATGGAAGGTCACAGAGGTAGTCAGTTCACCACTTGTCTTTCCCCTTCCTTCTCAGGGGGAGGACTCCTCACATTCTTCCATTTCCATTGTGGGGTTTCTCCTGTGGGGAGACAGTTCTCCATTAACTTCTCCACTATGAGTTCTTACCACAGGTTGCAGTGCTTGATGTTCTTGCCAGCAAAACTGGTTTAGCATGGGGTCCTCTCTCCACAGTATCACAGATCCTGCCAAGAGCCTGCTTCACCATGGGCTTCCCACAGGCTCTCACCCTCCTTCAGGTATCCACCTGCTCTTGTGTGGACTCCTCCATGGGCTGCAGATGGATCTCTGCTCCACTGTGGACCTCCATGGGCTGCAGGGACACAGCTGCATCACCAGAAGTTGCATCATGGGATACTCCTGGAGCACCTCCTGCCCCTCCTTCTTGGCCAACCTGGCTGTCTGCAGGACTCTTGCCCTCACATATTCTCACTCTGGGTGCTATTGAGCAGCAATTTTCCCAACCTTCTTAAACCTGTGATCCCAGAGGCATTACCACTGTCACTGCTGGGCTCAGCCGTGGCTGGCGCGGGTCCATCCTGGAGTCGGCTGACATTGGCTCTGTCAGACATGGAGGGAATTTCTGGCAGCTTTTCAAAGAAGCCACCCACTACAAAAACCTGGCCACACAAACCCAATGCAAAAACAGAGAGCTCAAACATGGATACAGGATCTTGCAGAGCTGAGGAGAATGGGAACTCTGGGAATATCCCACAGGAGATCACAGCTCCTGAGTAGATGGGACCATGCTAAAGTGCTGCAGAGAGCTGCAAGCTCCAGCAAACTTTATTAGTTTGCATCCTCCTGTGTTTTGGGATTGAGCAGAGCTCCCTGCCATCGTTCTGATAGTAGGCCTAGCTCAGGAGCCCCAGTGTGCTTCCTGACTGCAGGTAATCCATCACTGCCTGGCATGCATTGCCTCGTGTGTGTTCACTTTGGGAGCTGAAAATCTCCCCAGGCTCTTTGGCTGCTCCCAGCAGTATCCAGTGAGACTGGCCCATTGCTGTTCTTCCTGCCTTGGGAATGTCCTCTGGCGATGACTGAGGATATTTGCCTTGCTGCAAATTTCAATCAAATGCATAGACCTGGTCAATCCTTACCTGCAACTCTCCTCATTTTCAGACTTGAAGATCTCAGGATCTCAAGATCATATTTTTAAAGGCAGCATTATCTTGACTATCACAGCACACAGTGAGGGAAAAATATGGGGAACACACCAGGCATACAGATGGCTCTAAACACAGCTGTAGCATCCTAGATGTGACAGAGCTAATACATAAACCATACAGGATTAAAGCACACAGAACCTTGACCCAGCCGTTAATGGAACTGGGATTCTCAACACTTCTGACACAGGTCATTAGTCCAAAACCAAAGAAATAATTCATCACTGACTGCACACTACTGGCCTTTTGTTTTAAATAAAAGGGATGGGAAGAGCTGTCAGATAAACTCTACTGTCCTGCCTTGATTTTAACACAGCAGATTCCAAACCAGATCTGCTCAAGACTTTTCATAGAGGGAACAGAGGTGTGTGTCCCATCACTGGGGATTGAGAGGTGGCTTCTCTGGTTGCAGATGATGGATGTGGTAGGGAAGAGGCTGAGCAGGGCTTCAGGGCTGTTCCAGGGGGATGCAGCTGAGGTGATGAGATGCATGGAGTTAGCAATGTTGCTCTTCCTTCTCCTTCCACAAGTATGCCACCTCCTTCCATGACTCCAGCCTGCCTGTCATGTGCCCTGATGTTCATTGACTAAACACCAGCATCATAATAATTTTACACCCAGCAGTCAAACATCTGCTTTGCCAAGTGCATAACACTGGCCCTGATTCTCAACCACAAACTACAGGGAAAAGCAACTTAACCAGCTGAGCTGGAGCACAGAGTCTGAGAAGCAGAGGTTTGATCTAGCGCCTGTTGAAACAATAACAAGGATTCACACTGGTCTTAGTGAATCAGCGAACCAAGCCCCATGTGGCAGCCTGCTTGTTTTGAGTCCATCTTGTAAGGGTAAATGACTGTATTAGCTGCTTTTGGGTGTTTTTGCTTATTGTTTTGTTTAGGTTATTGGCCATGAGAAACAATCTCATTGAAATCACAAACATATATATGCATGATCTGTTCACCTTGTGTGATCTGTTTACTTTTCTCAAAAACAACAAAGGGCAAAGAGCTACCCTATTTTAATGTGCTAGGTCATAGTCAAAAGAGTCAAGTAATATTTACCTGTAAGGGCTAGTATTTCTATATGAATCAAATATCAAATTAATCTGACAAGTTAATCCATTAACCTACCCTTCATCTAATAAATACCAAAAAGAACAGATTCCTATTGATCTTAGTTGCTGCAGGGACTTTGGACTCTTTAAACTCAGTATTGCCTGTAGCTAATGGGACCATCAGAGTTAAACCCTTCACATCCACTGTCTGCTTTCTCATGTCTTATAATAATTCCCTGAGCTGTTACTCTTATCTGCTCCAGCTGCTTCTTCATTTACTTATTTGTTTATGCTTATCCTGTGTTCTCACACTGAGTTCATCCCTGAAAAACTTTGGCAAGATGTTTTCTTCTTCCACAGGACTTACTCCACCTAATCTGATGTTACATTCTTAAAGAAGCCATACTTTGGTCTGTGGTCACCATTTCTGAGCTGTCATTGGCACAAGAGCCAGACCCAAACCCCCATCATTATTCATGGAAACTCTTACCCATTTCACTGGGAATCACACTTGTGGCAGCTCATCTCTCCACTGAAAGGCAGTGTAAGAAAGGTAGTATTGGCACAGCAGAATCAAGCAGAAAGTAAAGCATCAGCTGGCTGTCAGCAAGCACCCAGTTTATAACAGAATTATACAGTTAGATTTTAGTTGGAAAGAAAAAAATTCATTAGACCTACCCTAGCAAACCCAGATATGGTGCTCCAACCCCATGACAGACCCATTTTAGTCTTTGGCTTGTCAGGTGTGAGTAAACAAAAGACCTTCTCAAATCTCAAACTGGGAGAAGTAGTAGTTGATGATATAACCCCCCCCCCCCATAACAACCCCCCCCCCCCCCCCACCATAACACAGCCCCACATTGGCTCCGTAATCCAACCTCAATCTACCAAATCTGTTTGATTTTATCAAAAGAATTTCCTCTCAGAAATTCTTCCCCCTTCTTCCACCCACCTTCTCCATGATCACTCCCTCTGTTGCTCTCTAAATTTTGGCACCCATTTCTACACCATTACAGATTGCAGGGTGGAAACACAAAGTGACCATACTCACAAAGAAGAAAGCAGCTCTCTTCTGCTTCCCAGCAGTGACAAGAAACTCACATGCAAGTTGGATTTCACATAACTTGTTCTTTTGGGAGGACTTATCTCAAACCTTTCCTTTAAGTTAAAATTTTCACATAATTCTTTATTTGTAAGAGAACAGTAAAGGATTCACTATTAACATATTGACTTACAGCTAAGATGTTGGAACAGACAAGCTTAGAAAGTCAGTGCTGGCATCACAACATTTGTAAAGGTGATTAAAATCTTGGAAGCACCAACAACAGCTTGTTAACAAAGGTAATCAGCAGAGTTTTTTTCCCCTTTCCTTATTAGAAGAATGGGATTTCTCTTCTAAATGTCCTTCTCCATAAACATAATCCATCCCATTATATTTGCACTGCTATAGAATGGACTTCTTTTTCTTTTGTTTTCCTTTTGTTTTCAACTCTTTTAAAAGGAAAAACATCACTGAAAGGAAAAGGGAAGCTACACCAGAGCATAAATGTCAGGGGTATAAAGGAAGCCATCATCAGCCACCCCTAGTGACTAATAAATGTCAGTAAAATTCATTCCACATCTGGAATGTGGCCTGTAGAAAACCTGACAAGTATAAATCACTACCTTCGATCAGAATATAAATCCTGACGTGATGCAAATAATGCATAGCTCGTGTGTTTGTGTATTTTACTGCGGTATCAGAAGGAGGAAGGAAGGGCCAGGTGACAGGATACAGGGAAGTTAGAAAATAGCTTTGTCCATTTCAAGAAACAATACACTGTTTCCACCGGAAGAATATTTTTTAGAAAGGAAATTTACTCTCTCCTGCCTCACCACTGCTAACTACTCCTCCCCCAGTTTTGAAGCCTCCAGCAAAGAAGAAATTAAGATATTTTGAACTCTGCGATCAGAAGGTCACAAAATACCAGCTTGGCTATAGTGGCTACATTCACTTTTCCTTTGTACAGCAGTTATTTGGATCAGATGTAAGTACATGTCCTGGTTCATCTCCCTGGAATATTTGCTCCTTCCCCCATCATAGCAGTTCACCAGAGGGTCACGCCAGCAGCCCCTCACTGATTTTCAAGAGATCACAAAGGTCTCACAAAGCTGACTGTCAACCAATGCAGTCAAGCTAACACTGTCTCTCTATTTTTTCCCCAGGATATGGTAAGGTATGTATGGCAGACAGACTTGACCCAAAGCCTACAAAAGCCAACAAAAATGTAAAGGAAAACCCCCCTCTAAGGGTTTCGCAGCATGGCAAGAGGGACCTTTTTATTCTGACTGAACACGGAGCTGTGCAGCAGACAGCAACAGCACAGCTTCGGTGACTGACTGGGAAACAGTCTCTCCTACATGGATTTGTTGTTTGATATTTTCCTCACAGCTTCTGATTCCCTCTTCAATACTCTATATTGCCACAGGAAAAAAAGATTATTAAAACTCATGGTTAACTGTTAAACTGTGGACCTGAGGTGCTGGCATGTGTGAGCTTGGTGTCTTCACTCACACTGCTCATCCCAGACATGCAAAGGTTCCCACTTGTGTAGTGCCCTCCTTAAAGGCAGAGGGGCTTCCACACATCATGCTAGCATAAACCAGAAAAGGTCCACCAAAATTTTCGCACAGTTTCCATGTATGTTATCTAAGGAGGAAAAAAAGATTTGAAGAAGCATGTGAAAGACATTCTTCACACACACATGACAAATTCAGGACCCAGGAGGGTGTGCAGTCATTCTATTTTAGATTTATATCATTCAAAACTATAAACAAATTGGGCCTCAAATAAGTAAATAACAATAATAAATAAAAATAAACTTTTTAATTATTAAAAGCAGTTATGTGGCATCACAAAATGTAAGGTAAGACCACCTTCATGCACAACTGCAGTGGGCTGAATCTTTGAACACTGGTAATTTGCAGTGATTGCTTCTGGATATGACCCAGGGAATTTTAGTGAGATAAAAACTGAGAATCTGGGGAGAAAAGGTAAGCCTGCTCAGATATTGTATGAAGATTAGAGGATTTCCCTATCCACTAGAGATAATTTCTATTATGCAGCACAGAAAAAGCTCTTAGTAAATTCTTGAAAGGCTTCCATTTTCCATCATACTAAGATATATTCTTTATCAATTTCTTTTTCATTTTCTTTTCTTTAGGGACTCTAGACACAGATATCTTGATTGGAAAACTAGCACAGGCAAAAAATGCTTAATTATGTGACTTTTCTGTGTTTGAATGTGCCTTCTACCCTTTGGAGGGGGATATGAAACTGTCCTTACACCAAAGGCTAAGGAAAATTTACTTGCAGCTTCAGTATTTCAGTCCACACACTCTAGATAGTCTAAAGGATCCCCGAAAATGCAGACAGTGTTAACAGTGAGTCCTTCCCTGGTGCAACCTGTCACACTGTCTGGACCTGCTCCTACAATGCAGCACTAATTAGTATTGCAGACAGGCCACTCTGCAGTTTGACTGGATGCTCTTCTGGGAGGAGGTTCCCATATTTTACTGACAACACAAGAACTGTCTTGGTGCCACAGCAAAACTGATGTATCTTGCTCATCTCTACATTAAATTTCACTCCAGCTCTCGCAAATTTTAGCCAGGGTATTGGAGGCTGTGGGTTTGTTTTTTTTTATTATTGTAATTTTTTCACTTAAGCATTCCTTTGTCCTGCTTTCCCTAGAAGGCTTTTTTGGGGGAACAAGTTATGGCATTGCTGTAAAGCAATGAAAGAGATCACTACTTCAGAGTTCACCCTGAGAAAACACAGAGTTCAGGTCAGCTTCAGGTGTGTTCCTGATGGTGCCAAGTATCAATATAAAGCTCTTTAATGACTCATATCCTAATTAAAGTCTTCCCTCCCCTGAAACACAGATCACTGCATCTTGACTATTCAGTTCACAAAGTTGAATATTCTGGCAGCTACCTATTGAATCTTTCACACCAAGAGACCAGACACAGTCAAAGGTTGTTTTGAAACCTCTCAGATTTTAATGTTCTTTTTTTAAAACACTGGCTTGCTAAATACAGAAATGCTATGAACCTATGAGTTGTGTGCTACTAAACTTGACATCACTAAATTAATTGTAATGACTAAGTCAGGGGGAAGGAAAAAAAAAACCCCAAAAAACAAGCTCATCTTAGGAGTGTAGTCCTCCAGTGGCATCATCTGGTGGGAAAGGTATGCTGGAGGACAGGAGAAAGAACAGGCTTTTTTGATTTCTGGAGAGTAGCTGAAGTAAATTCCTGTTCTCTGACTTTTATCCCTTGTATAAGCTGTCTTGTGAGCTACTCATCCATTAAATATGATCTACAGCAACTGTATTTTTACTAAATCTCAAGTCCAAGCTCACAAGTTTATAAAGACACCACAGCACCATAAAATTTGAACATGTTTTTACCTGTGAGACTCCTGGAAAAGATGTTTTGGGTTTGAATTAATCTACAGACACAGTCCCAGTGTTTGAGTCATGGTTGTTTAATGAGCAGCCATTTCTCAGCAGAGGAATTTAGGCTGCCATGGGACAGGAAGAAAACTCTCCTGAGCCAGTCATAGCAGCCCCATGGTCATATCCAGTCTTCCAAACCACTGGCTTTCCAATAAGCTTTGGAGGAAATCTCTCAGCTACTGCTATTAATGCAAGAATTGAAGGAGTTTCAAGCGGGGACCAAACCCCATGACTGTCAAATTGCTACAGACATGAACAGAAAGGGCTCTCTCCCAATCCAAACACAATAGATGGACATGGATGGGTGAGTGGAGGGACTCAATAGGAAATTCATATCATGAAGCAGCAGCAGAGGAGAAGTTAGCCATCTAGTCTCAGCTAGCTCTCCAGGCACAATGGTTTGATTGGCTGTACTGCGAACTGGAACAGGGAAGCAATCCAGTTTCTTCAAACCTTGTCCTCTGCAAGCTGCAGCAGCTCCCAGAGTCACTGCACAACACAGCTGCATGGGTGGCTGCACTATCTCAGCTGGAAAGATGGTGCTAATGTGTGGGGCAGGAACACACGACAGGAAAATAAAAATACTTCAAACTGATCCTGTTGGTGAAAATTGTGCACTGAAACAAGAGTTGCAGAGTGTTTGCATCTGATAAGGAGCATCATGGCTCACCATTTGATATGGGTAATGGGGCAGCACTACCACATCCATCTAAGGCTACTTGTGGATCTCTTCCATGGGGATGTTCAGCTCTTGAGCCAGCATTTTTTCTGTCTTTGAAGTAGCTTATGCATCATTAATGACACATGTACCTGAACCCAGAAACTCTTGCCAGAGATTAATAAGTGGGGTTATGATAAGACTTATTTTCATACAGATAACAGGAATATCCAGAGCTATAAATATTGCTAACCAATGCCTCTTTGTTGTTCAACCTCATTCTTAAAAGTTTAAGCAAATATCTAAATATTACAGATATAAAACAGACCTACTAGAGTATGAAAGGGGAGAAAAAGAGGAACATTACCCCTTGCCTCCCAACTAGGAGAATCTTAAACATTTCCTGAGACCCACACTGTGGTGGAGATTTGGAACCAGAGGCCAGATGGCCTTTGCTCAGCTCCAGGAGCTCTCATCCTCTTGCTTGCTATTGACTATATGGATTTCTGCTGGAATGCAGATCACATAATTAGTGCCATACGAATGGAGAAGGGATTCATCATGACCATTCCTGAACCCGACAGGGTCTTCAAAACGTTTCTGAAAGAAAACAGGAAGCTGCCAAAAAGAAGTGGACATCTCTGGTCCAACAGTTGGGTCCTTTGTTTGAAACCAAGAAAAGCACCATTCAGGACTCTAATTGATTAAAACTGAGTGCAATTGCCAGAGCACCAATAATTGCTGGAAGAGGGCAACGGTCACCCTAACGCGTTGTCACTTCAGAGGAAGTTGAACACTAACAACCGATCAAGCAGCATTAGTTAAAAGTAACCTTTTAATGACCCCTGATTTCTCCTTGAGGAAATACTTCCTACAGAATTTGCATTATGGTTTGCAATGCTAGTGCATTTGTCTTTGAATACCTTATTTATTTTAAATTTTAAAATATGCAGAACTCTTCACTGCTCCATTCTGGCTGTGCACTCTAAATGCCTTCTGTCATGATCTTAGGATGAACCCCAGGAATGTTGCAGCTCGTCTAAATTTGTTCCATTCTTCCTGCTTGCTCACAATAAAACCACTTCTTTTGCTAACTTTTCTGCAGCTGCCATTTCTTTTACTTGTCTTGTTTTGCTTGATTACTTACCCACAATTAACTCACTAACTTTTTCATTCACTGACTTATGTGTAACATACACATCTCCCTTGTCCACAATGTTATGTTCAATATTGCAAGAATGTTACTGATAGTCCCATAAACTACATTTTCCTTCCAGCCTGAAGCATGGATTAGCATGTAAACCTGCGAATCACCACTCCTATTTAAAGAAGGAAAAAAAAAAAAAAACATACTGCATTTCAGGCTTTTTCAGTAAAGATATAAAATTTAACACTATTTCAAAAAACCTGTTACAAGGAAAATGCACTCAAAATATTTCACTGAAAAAATTTACCATTTTACAAAGAATTTTAAGTTCTGTGGAAACATATCTACCTTTCAGGTCAACTGGATTTTTTGTTTTTAAATTAATTACTTTCTCAATTTTGCTAGAACCTATGAAATGTTGATACTAGCTTTGTTTTATTTTTCTTCAGTGACACATTTCTTACATTCCATTATACTGCTAGGTGATGTATGCCTATTAAAATACCTCTTTCAAAACCTCCAATCTTTATTACAAAGAAGACACAAACCAAGAAAACATATAGCAACATCTTGGTGTACCAACATCTTGCATACCAGCATCTCTATATTCTCATATTTTTCTACTTCAGATTGTACCTCAGTCTTCTTTTATGGCTTACAGTGTTGTCTAAAAATATACAGCACGCATTTAAAACTCTTTTGTATGTTGCCAATCACCAGACACCTCTAGGAGACTGTGTAAATATCAAAGTATTAATAACTAAACATTAATTAAATTATCAATTAATAAAACCTCTCTTTACAAGTGAAAAGTGGAATTATAAGAAGTAATCTCACTCTGTCAAGACAGAATAAAAAAAACATTAATGAAGAGGCCTGTAATTAAATAGAAATATCTAGAAACCCAGGGAAACCTTGTGAAGAAGGGAAGCATTTTAAGTGCATTTAAAGAAATTGAATGACCAAATTAGAGAGGCTTCAGCCATGAGTAGAAGTACTTCATCTCTGCCCTTTCCTATACCAAGACCAGCTCACAAAGCAGAGGTGATGCCAGAACAAAAATGGGACAAAGAGGCTTCCCCTACTAGCAGGAAGGACAGGAAGGAGAAGAAACATGAATTACTAAGCAGGCTGGAGGTAAGTGACATCAGAAGAGATTGGATGACACATCTCTCAGAGCTTTGGGAGAGAAGAAGACAAATAACCTCCATGAGAATGATGTGATTCAATGAAGAGTGAACAAAATGATTCAATGAAGAGTGAACAAAAGCATCTATATTTGGGGGATTGTGTACTTGTCCAGGAATAGGCAAACTCATCCACATCATCATTTTGCCCTGAACATCCTCCATGGTGGACAAGAGGCTGTGCCCCAGCCTGACCAGGTAAGTTATTTCAACACAACTAAACTGAAATAAAAGCCAAAGCTCTCTGGGAAGTAAGAAGGATGAGGAGATTTTTTGCTACATTCAAGCATCTCTGCGCCTAGAACTAGGAGAACAAATATAATTTTTTGCCTTAAAAATAGACTTTCATTTTGGACACTGCTGTCACCAATGCATGTGTGTGGGAGTGCTTGTCTACACTAAAACTTTATCTTCTGCCTGCATCCAGGTGTATTGGTTTTTTGTTGGAAAGATTTTTTTAAAGTGCAAAAATGCTACTTTTGTTATAAAAAACCTTGTTTCCCTGTTCCAAGTTGACCAGAAAACCTTGCAAATTCTCTCCTTTTCTCTCTGATTGTAAAATAATATTGGACACTTGTGCCTGTCTTTCGTCAGCATCAAAGTGGCACATCACCCCTCTTCAGGACTCTATGTTTTAGCTCCTTTTCTTAGTTGAGGTAGATGATGTATTTGAGATTAATTTGTAACTTTCAAAAGCTTTTAGATAACACATCTGTTTTGTAAGAGTAGCACACACTATCCTTAAGTGTTGGGGAAGGAAGGGAATATTGGGCTGTTGCAGACTCTCTCTCTATAAAGGGGAAGCAGTCATTCCTCTGGGGTCAGAGTCCAGAGGGTTTGCACTTTGCTCATTCTCTCCTGCCTGCAAACAGGGAATCAGGAAACATAAACACCTACAAGATAAAAGCAAAACCTAAACCTAGAGAAACAAGCAGTATTAATCTAACTCTGGGTGAGACCCTTGCAACACACACTGGAGTCTGTCATCAGCTACTGTGGGTCACACTACAATGGAGGAAGGGACCTATTATGTTGAGAATTACCTTTGCAGCCAAGACACCAAAAATCAGGCACAAAATCAGACACAAGGAAGGGTATGGGATAACAAAACAATGCTATTTTACTGTGAGAAGAGCAAGAATCTTTATATGAAGGGGTGTAGTAGAAAACGTCAGGTATGTACATAAAATAAAAGGTTGTTGCAACAAACCCAGAATATTTTGCTAATCTTCACTGAGAAATCAGCTTGAAAAATTCATTCTTGCAAAGTCAGTTGGCCCTGTCTTGTCTGTTGCCCAATCTATTTGACTCAAACCACGATAAAGAGAAAGGTAAAAAGGATACTGATTTCTGATGAACTTCCCTTGAGAACTTGTTGCCTGAGGGGAAAGGTCTGGCTCAGCAGAGTTTGCAGAGCTCTCCAGCTGGGTGTCCGTGGGGTGCACACAGGGAATGCAGACATCTACAGTTCTCCCTCTGCAAGTTTCTCTCATCCTTTATTCTCTTCCTCATCCATTGCTTCGTAGGCCTGGTTTGTTGGCCTTTGGCCCCATTTAGTCAAAGCTCTTATAGTGATCTGGCTTATCATAAACCTAGTCATTCTATATTTGTCTGTTCCATCTCCTACCAGCATCACATTTGTGTTACTCAGTTCAGATATTTACTAGCTCTGTAAGCCTTGATGTTCATCTCCATTTCTCTGGGTGTTCAAAGGAAAAACTCACCCAGGCTGGAATAGGGAAGAAAAAAATCTGACAAGTCAGGAACAAAAAAAGAACATCAAAAACGGAGTCTTGAGTACTCAAATGTGAAATTCAAGCAATGAACTCCCTCTATTTGCCCTTCAGATTGGCCTTCACTCGATTATATGACACCATGTTTCAGCCTCTCTTCTGCTCTGTGACTCATTTGCCAGGTCCTGGTTTGCCTGGGGACAAGTAGGAGAGATGCTGTAGCACTCGGCTGCAGTCCCTGTTCCTGGGGCCTTCAAAGCCACCTCCTCTGCTGCACCCTGTGCCAGCTCCCTGCTGAGGCACACCCCAGATGTGCAGTCTGCTTTGGGCCTTCATTCACATGCTAGAACTGGATAAATGTGAGAAGTCAGAGGGCAGAATGACCATGAAGGACAGTAGGTAGATCCTTACATAAACATCATCTGCCAGAGAAGAAAATGGCGTCTTCTGCTTTCAAAGAAAGCAGCTGGAATCAAGCCCAGAAATTTTCTGCAGCTATCATCACTCAGCTACACTGCACAGAAACTTAAAGACACAGAAATTATACAGTTTGAAAGTGATAGAAGTGCTCCAGTTTGGCTTAAAATTGCAGTGGGAGTTGGAATTGCGCATTTCTGAGCTATGTGTGTGCTTCAGCTCACAGACACCACATATTTATAGTGACTTCCTACAGATAAGGTTGTTAGAAAAGGTTCAGCAAAGTGTAACATGCATGAGCTCTCTCTCCAAGAGCAAGATCTTGTAAAAGTATAGGCTTCCCACTGGCTTTATGGAGAATTTTTCTTTTGGATCCTTTGACAGCCTGCAGCTCCTAACCCTGTCAACTGGCTGCTCTGACAGCGGTTTGTATTTTAATATATGATGCAGAATCACTCTATCTTAAGTCCTTATGCTGCCTGCTGTCTTAAAGAGCTGCTGTTTGTCTTCTCTGAGAGGATGCATTTCAGTGTCAAGAGAATAGATTCCATTACAGCACAGGCAGAACTCTCCACTGCTCTGTGCTTTTCTGTAAGCAGCTGCATTCCAGCAAGGTGGGTGTGGAAGGCTGCCAGTTCCTAGTGGCTGTCTTTCAGCCCTCATTATATATGTTATTACAGTAGTTTGAAGGCAATGAAGCTATCAGATTTATATATCAGCTTAGGGCTGTATGCATACTTCAGGAACCAGTTTACAATAGCTGGTGCTTATGCATTTGATTAGGAGCTCAAACAGAAGCATGGAAAGAAAAGGAAATGCAAGACAGTCATGAGCAGTTGCTCTTAGAATTGGCTGCGATTCTTCTCACCAGGGCAATGCTGGGTCAATTTACACAGGTGATCTGGCTCTGGGAGCTGGTGGCTCGAGGAATGGTATGAAATAGTTATATTGATGTTATCTCTCCAACAATATTTTAGCGACAAAAGACAAAAGGCCAGAAAGTCTTTAAGAAGCTGCTTTATCAGCATGGTATCAGACTATTGCAATCTACAACCGGGGTACTAGAATATGCTTGGTAAGCATATTTTTGCCTTTTTAGGGCGGTCAAAGATCATTTGCTTCTTGCAGTAACTTACTGAAAAGAATGTAGAAGCACAGAATACTAAATTATCAGTATAGTACAAAGTTATGTATTATTTACAAGCACAGTGTGAGCTGTCAGGTCAGTTAAATCAATTATTCACCATTTGTTCAATTTAGCTTTGTGTAAATCTTCATTTTCTCACTCAGCAAATTCCAAATTTACTACACAGCCTTATGCCATGTCTGTAATGAGAACAGACTGAAAAGTAGAAAAAGGCAGACAGCTTACTAAATTTACAAGCAATTGCTTGAAAAAAAGAATGATAAATGTCTACAATTTGCTTTATTTTATCTAGAGTGTGATTTTTGTGTGTAAATCATATATGATATATATATAAATTTATATTTTGAGATAGAAGTATTAAATTCCATCCATTTCTTGTCTGTTACATACAACAAGAGATTAAGACATTCCTGTAAGTACTGAGGGATTGATTAGAAGAGCGATTCATGGACTTTTAAAGCTAGAAAGGACCATTATGGACTGTGACATCTTGGATCACATAGACCATAAACTTCACATAGGAAATACTATAACAAGCCTATGTCTTCTGATTGGACTAGACTGTATCAGAATAACTTTTTCTATTTAATTTGGCCGTAATGTGCTGCTTCACATCAGTGGAAATATTTATATAGACCAAGGTAAAAAAGAAAAAAATTGCTTATTTGGGTAACCAGAGAACCAGCAGTCAGGATAGATCTAAAATCTGATCTGCTATATGATATACAACTAGAATGCATTGCTTGGAGAAGTTATTTGTGTTAGAGATTTGAGAGCAGTATTTTTCAAGTAGTGTAGAAACAGTGAGATTATGTACTTTACATATAGACCTCTACTTTGCCCAAGAAAAAATGCAAAATGCTCAGCTCAGAAGATAATTCAATCTCTCTCTTTTCCATGCCTGGCTTTTCTTGAGAGGACCCTGGCTATGTCAGTGTATTGGGAAAAGGGAAAATAATAATGCACGAAAACAATGGATTTTTTAAATTATTGATTAAAGTTTACCATTCGTTTGCTGAGCAGTGGGAGCTGGCCATATATAAATTTAGTGTGGTTCACTTGTGAACAAAAATGAGTTGGGCCAAACCACAGAAAAGCTCATATCTAAAGCTAGTCTGCTTTTCTACAATGGTCATTACTCATTGATTTCTGTAGTGGTCGCTGTTGTACTCACTGAAATGATGTATAATCAGGTCTCTGGTGTAGTAAATGAGATTTTTTTTCCTCTCTATACTCCTCTCTTGAGCAAAAAAAAAATTAATGAGGAAATACTAAATCATGCCTTTCTTTTTTCTAGGTCCAAAATTTGAGTTGAACAGAATTCTTCAAAGGAGTGCTCACAAGAAGGTTCAGGCTCTGCATTTGTTTACCATGTTGTAGGATGTAGTTCTAGCCCCAGCTCCTTCACACAAAAGGTTTCCAGTTCTATGCATGCTGAATTAGGCCTCTGTAGCTGAGTTGCCTTTATGGAGCACAGCTGTCCTCATGACCTGTCCTTGTCACTAAGTGCTTTGAAAGTGAGTTGTGGTACTTGGAGTAGAAAATAGAAGAGGAACTAGCACTGAGCAGATGAATTATAACCTATGGAAGACATCCCCAGAATACCTGGAAGAAACAGTTGAAATCCACAGGGTTAAAACTCTTGTATGTCATTCATAACGTCATTCTATTAATTACAGGAGTTTAGAGAGAATGAAACAAGTAAACTATGCAGTCTCCTTGGTCATCCGGGTTTAAATTTGGATTAAAAAGGGCATAAAACTTGCCAAAAAAAGGTGATATGAGTTTAGCTGGAAGAGAGATATATACACACAAAGTGCTTCCATTTCTGATTGTCATCATTTCTATTGTGCCCCAAGGCCTCTCACCACCCAAAATGATAGCTTTTGGAGCAATGGGGATTTTGTTTCTGTGTAATGAGGTGGGAATGCCTGGGGATCATCTGAATAGAAGCAACACAGTTCAGCTGGTCTATACTGCATAGCAGATAGGTACTGCAGAAGTGTGAGTCGGGCTGTTTGCTTTTGAGAGACCAAAACACAGGAGAGGTTTTCAGTGCTCCACTGTGAAAGAATACTGAGAGGTGAGTGATAAAGTTGTTTTTCTATTGCAGGTGTTTTTCTGAATTGTCAGTCTGTCAATGTGTTTGAATGGACCAAAAAGCACCAAACGGGACAAGTCATTCACTGCTACAGAACAAGCTGCTCTCTGTGTCTCAGCTACCACCTCACTGTGGGGCAGAGCGAAACCTGGACAAGCAGCCTAAGTTACAGATGGGCACTTGGAAAATATAAATAATACAGTCTCAGATCTTTCCTTGGACAGAAGGACTTGGAGAGGTCTTTTAGAAGAGGTGTTGTACATGAAAAATTGAGAGCCCCTACATTTTCTAAAGGAGTTTCAGATGGAGAGAGGTGTTCAGCATAAAGCATGACAGATGTCCTGTATTATACTGTAATCGACTTCCCATTCTTGAGTAGCCACTTACATTTTTGTGCCTTTTGTTTCCTTGCCAACAAGGACAAAGGGTGTCTCTGAAAAGTAAGGAAATAATATGTGCAATTCTGAAATAGCATTTTAAAAATACATTTATTTGTTTCTAAATTTGGAGTATTTGGAAGGAAAAAATTAAACCATTAGACGTCCCAACAAAATATCAAAAGTCTGCCTCAGAAAAAATATGATTATGAAATCACTAACTATTTAAAAGTCCATCATCTTAGTTAGTGAAGAGACTTGCTCCAGAGAGTGTCCTGCAAGATGTTTTAGCCCATGGAAATTAGCATGCCAAAATATGTTGCAAGTCTGACATTTTTTTCTTGTCTATCCATGCAAGGATGTAATCGAAGAAAAAACGAAATTAAACATTCATGACACAAACTGTTTGAAAGCTGCCATAAGAACTAACACTAAAGTGTCAGCTTTCCAGTCTGGTACCCTGCAGACAAGCTTTGTCCCTGACTAGTCTGCCTATGTTTCTCGGATATTTAAAAAGTATTATTATTGAGAGAGCACTCCTTGTTACTTAGCTAGGAATTGATTTCTTCCCTGACACTTCTAAAAATGAGATTTTTTTTTTAATGACAAAATCTGCCTATGTTGAAGCATGTATATACACAGTGTTGTGTAGCCAAAGGAGAAACTGGCCCATAGCCTCAAAGAGACTACTACCAGTCCCTCAAAATCCTCCTAAAAATAAGAGCATCATAGAATCACAGAATGGTCTGGGTTGGAAAGGACCTTTAAAACTCACCTAGTCCAACCACCCTACCAGGGCCAGGGACACCTTCCACTCTAGACTAGGGCCTCATCCAACCTGGCCTTGAACCTCTCTAGAGATGAGGTTCAGAGCCTCATCCAAACTGACCTTGGAGGTGGGGCACATACCTTCTCTTTAGGCAACCTATGCCAGTCTGTCACCCTCAGAGAAAAAAATTTCTTTTTCATATCTAATATAAATCAACACTTTTTCAGTTTAAAGTCATTATCTCCCGCTATCTCAACAGGCCCTGCTAAAACATCCATCCCCATCTTTCTTATGAGCTGCCTTTAAATATTGAGAGGCCACAACTAGGTCTTCTTGAAGCCCTCTGTTCTCCGAGCTGAACAACCGCTACTCTCTCAGCCTTTTCACACAGGACAGATGTACCAGTCCTCTCATCATTTTTTTGGCTCTCTAGACTCCTTCTGTTTTTTTTCTTCTACTAAGGACTCAAGAGCTGGATTCAGGGCTCCAGGTGGGCCTCACCAGAGCAGAGTACAGGGGGAGAAGTGAGAGCAGAGTACAGGGGGAGAATCACCTTCCCTGATCTGCTGTTCATCTTTGGATGAGCCCAGGGCACGTTGGTTTTCTGGGTCATGAGCACACACTGCTGGCTCATGTCCAGCTTTTCTTCCATCACCATTGCCAAGTCCTCCTTCACAGGGCTGCTCTCAATCCTTCATCGCAGCCTGTATTGACAACAGGGATTAACCCAACCCATGGGCATGACTTGCACTTGGTCCTGTACCTTGTGAGGTACAACACTTCCCTTTTTCCAGTCACCAGAGTCTACACTTGACTTCATACATCATTGAGACTGGCTTGGCAGCTACATCAGCCAGCTCTCTTAGCACCAAGTGTTTCATCAGGTCACACAGACTTATGTATGTTTGGGTTTCTCAGGTGGTCACAAACCTGATCTGGTCTTATTGTGGGAAGAACTTTGCTCACCCAGTCCCTGCCTTGTGGCCCATCCAGTTACCTGGCAGAGCACCTGCCTTGTGAAATATACTGCTGTCTTTCAACAGTTTCTCTGGGAAAATATTAGTAAAACTACATGCATTTGGCACTTGCCATTCATTGAGCTACTTGGTGCAAGTTGCAAGGAAAAATTTTAAAACAGCTGCTGGTTCTCACTGGGAGAAATATTCCAGGAACAATGCTTCCCAAAAATAACAACATAGTCCTGGATACTGTTTCAGCCTAGGTTTCTACAGGGTCAGGCATCTGAAGCTATGCAAAAAAGAGGATCAACTCCATGACCCAATGCAAACATTGTCACACTACACTGGTTTTTAAAAATCCTGCTTTGTTAACAGGCGGGTTGGACTTGTTGCAAGTCCCTAGGAGGAAGAAAAGGGGAAAGGATATTTATGTCAGTGCTCCCACTTGAAAGGCAGTTTATGGTTTTCTGCAGATTTGGTGGATATAACCTTGATGGAGATGAAAAAAGCTTCTTGGCTTCTTGGGCTCTGGCCATTAGGAAGGGTTGGAATCAAAAGACTTTCCAAGCAAAGGCTTGACAAGCAGACATTGACATACTGTCATTTTCTCATAATTTGATGAAGAAGGGGTATCTCTGAGGAGTGATTTTCCACAAAAATAAATAAATTTAAAATAAATTAGAGCTATACAAAAATTAAAAGAAAGATCAGCCCTGAAATCTGAATCATCAGGAGAAATTAAAAAATCACTTTTAATGTGGGTGGTCACTGCTTAACATCTACAGCACAGTTCAGGAAATGGACCACTGTCCAATACATCGTGTTCTTCCTGACCCATAAAAAGGTTTTTATTATTCTGGTTAGTTTTCTATTCCTGTGTTCTCTGTCACCTCTATTAAGGCAAACTCATGTCGTGGAGGACATTTTTCCATGAATAACCTTTCTCCTCTAAAGAATCCTCTCAGAGCATCTGTAACTCATCCTGCAAAAGCTAAATATATAAGCCCTGATGTAAGAGTGTATTTACAGAAGTGTTTAGCAACAGAAAATCATATGAAGATGCTATATAAGAGTAATAAGTTGATAACATTTTCCAAATCAAACCACTCAGGACAAAAACAACCTCTTTTTTTTTTTTTTTTTTTTTTTTGTAATGTCAAACTAACGGATGAGTGTTGCATCAGCAGACTTTCACAACATATTAAAAATCCCAGAGAAACTATGCATCATACATGAAGAGCTTCCTACCAGATTCATGCAGCTAATGAAATTCTACACAACTTTTTCCAGGAAAATGCCTTGCATACACTGAAGCTAGATCCAGGATTTTTACAAACTGTTCTGCATGATTCATTCAGTGCTCAGTAGATTAGATGTTACTGAATTCACATGAGTTCAGGTTAAATAAATAAAATGAAACACAGCAGCTGGGGCTTCTCATCACTCAAGCACATGACACCTATTGCCAAACCCAAGAGAGACTCAGCGGTGCTGTAATTACCAGGCTGGGTCAGTGGTGAAGTAGAAAGTGGGAATGTTATAACAACAACTCCATGGATTATTTGTGATCAGAAAAAAAATATCAGAGAGGTCTGTAGTATATGGCAAACAGCAGTGTTCCAGGAACCATTACAGAGAGGGGCAGCATTTCATTCTGCAAAATTCCATTACATGGAAAAGGGTGAGTTGGAACAGTCTTGTCCCAAACATTACAGTGAATTGAATGGCCTGTATAAGTGCCACACATGCAGAAATCCAGCAGAGATTAGGAAGCACAGGTTTGTCTTCCCATGGTTTCTGCCCAAATGGCTGTTCACAGCTCTGTGCTTGCTCTGTGTTTTGCCAGGACCAGGCACAGGAGCAGAAGCAGAGGAAATTTAAAAAAAGGAGGTATGTGAGTATAGAACAAGTCTCTATCAGGGAAGGACAAAGGCTTAAGATCAGTGTGTGCCAGCCACATGCAGGACTGATTTCACACTACAGGAAAGAAGGAGATGACAGCTCTGGGCAGTTCAGGGCTGTTTTATTCATGTTAGGTCAGGCTCCACAACAAAGGTCTCAAGCTTCTATCCAGTGCAGGCTAGAAACATTAATGTACACCAAGAGGAGTCAAGGGAACAATGTGACTAGCACAGCATCTAGCTTGTTTGAACTTTTCTACCCTGCAAGAGCAGGAACAGCTGGAGAGAAGAAGAGAGTGGCCTTTGGCTGCAAGACTCAGAATTCCCATTCTACAGCAGGACACCTTCACCACTCAGCACTCCACCCCTGGCGTGTGCATACTCATTCTTTGTTTTGATAAGCAAATCAGGACATACTTGAATGTATTATACCTGGGGGAATTTGACTCAGTATGTTGAGCTGATATCCAAGAGGATGCAGTTATTTTTGACGCCACTAATTTGCTTTTTGTTTCTCTTCCAAATAGGACAAGAAGAAAAAAACAACAACAACATAAAAAACTAGCACTGGATTTTTGCCTGGTTTCCATTCTAAATCACCATTTATCCCCTTGCTCAGCTGATGCTACTGGAAACATCAGAAAATCTTTACCTTGCAAACTATCATAAAGAATAGAGAATCATAGAAAACAAAAATAACTGAAGATGATATAGCACCTTTGTGACTGCATTCTGTAATGCTCAAGAATTTGACCCCTGGAATGGCAAATTGCCCTGCCTCACAAACACCTAAGGATGCACATGCCTGGATTCCAGCTAGGATCCAATTCACAGATTGCACTACACACCCTCTGCTCACCCTTATCTGCCTGGCAGCATCTAAAACTCTTCATGTGACTCAATTTTCATCTAGGAAGTCACCTAAAATCCACCTTTGTACATATGCACTTTTCTTTCAAGTGATAAGCAATGAAAAGTCATAAACAAAATTTAAAGGCTTCAGAAATTAGTTAATCCTCACTTAAATGAGTAAAGAATCTCACTTAGAAATCTGAACCATGCCCAGAATGAAGGATCAGCCACACATTCCTAGAAGACCCACTCCTGTGGGATGCTGAACTTGGTCATTGGTGAGTATAACATTGGTGAGTGTCACAGGAGAGTGACAATGTCACCATAAGCTCTCTCTCTAACGTGCTCCAATTGAAATAGTACATCATAAGAGTTCAAGTCAGTAACTGATTGTTGATATTAGTAGCCATAAACACCCAGAGCCATTTCCCCCCTGCTCAGACTCTGTCTTTAAATGTTTCTTAATTTCCCTGCTATTGTAGTACAGGCTTGAGACAACTCTCAGCTCTGATTTCCAGTTATTCATCCCCTAAGAACACAATGCCAAAGATGGGAGACTTTATCGGGCCCTTTTAAGCAAAACTTTAGAAATTTTGATGGCAAGGAAACATGGGGATCTAGATGTCAAGTGTAACCTATTATAGCGTTCATGGAGAGCTATTTTTAAATGCAACCAACTCAGTTGGCAGGAGTGGAGCAGAGCCACGGAATGGAAAGGGCCTTCCTAATGCTGAGCCTGTCACTTTATACAGCCATGCTGGGTCAGGGAAGAGGGAGAGGGACCCTCCCCAAATAGTAAATGTCCCACAGCTTAAAAATCACTGCAAGCCTTTCATTTGAAACAACTACAACAAGGGTACTGAGAAGGCTGAAACTCTGAATATCCCTTGTTCAGCAAGCTGTCTCACTGGGCTGGGAACCTGTTGGAGCTTGCAGTCCTGGAGTCTAACATGCTCCCTCTGTTTGTTTATTCACTCTTCCATGATCTTAAGCTGCTTTATAGAAGAAGCACACAGGCACCTTACACTGCTGGCTGTGTGTAGAAGATTTTAGCTGCCACTCTAAACTGTAGCTCGGCTGGTACTTTTTAAAAAGCTGCAATATTCTCCTTTCAGTTTTCATCATCCCTCGAGGGTATTTCTGGCATTTTGAGGCAAAAGATATGCAGAGCATCCAGATAAAGCAATTTTGAGTGCTTTTGCATTTTTACAGGAGAAAAGTGAACCACACCCTGGAAGATTTTCACTAGAGCCAAGCACTGTCCTCAGATATGTCATACACAGGCAGTATTCAGCTCCCCCACAAGACCTGCCAAGACTCATGTGCCAAAAGTGAGATTCACACAGCCAAATCCTCCTCCTCCAGATACTGCTCATTCCTGGCACCTCCTCCTGTGCCTCCTAGATTTACAGCACAGCCCCTCTATTCCACTGCCTCCCTCCTGCTTCAGGACCTGGTTGGTGTTTGTGGACTACCCAGTCTGCTCCATCTCAACGATGCAGCCCCAGTCCTTGAGTGCATGTGCTGCAGGGATTTGTTTCTTTTTTCCCACTCAGGTCAGTCATTCACTCTTCAGTGAGTCTATCCCTGTGATTTGACAGCAGATAGCACTGCCTTCTGCCTCTAAGACGAGGTCTGCATTCAGTTGCTGGAGATGATGGCTATGACAGCCTTTTCCATCTGTGCTGTTACTAATCCCATTTTATGCAGGTCAACATGTGGTCAGTTTTGTCAACTCCATCTCTCCTGGCAGTAGGCACAAGCCAAGTGACCAACACTAAGGTGTACAAGGGCCTCAGAGCTCTTTAACGAAGCCTCTGCAAATTTAAGGCCAGAGGGGTGTCTCTGGCTATCAGATCTGACCTAAATGATGCAAGACACAGGAATTCATGTGGTCATTTCCTCATTCAGCACTGTCATGGGTCATCTGTCTGTGCAAGAAGTGAAAAGGGAACCACATAAATCAGATGATTTGACCATGGGGAGGTATCAACACAGCAGGGAATAGGGTGATCCATTGCTCCAGCTTCTGCCCTCTGAGACTACAGTTAATTAAGTTTAATGCCCATGGATATAAGCAGCTGCTGCAAGACACATTCCCCCAGCTCTCAGAGTCCAAGGGGGAAATTCAGGATGGCTCCTGTGTGATCCTGCTTTTGGCAGCCACTTCTGATAGACTGGAGGGTGGGAGCAGATGAGGAAGCAAGGGTAGGCTGGACTACTGCCCAGGGGCAAAGGAGTTCATTCCTTCATGTTGTTATAAGCACAAGTGGTAATTACAGGATAATTTGGATTGACTTTCAAACTGCACTAAAGCCCCTTTATGCAGCTTTAGCAACATAAGGTGACCTTGCCGAGGGGACAGAAACAGCTCAAGAAGATGGTGTGGCAAGGGCATGGGTGAGGAAGAACAAGCTGGCCCTCTCAATGCCAGTCTAAAGGGCAGGGTCAGGACAAAATATATCCAGGTTCTGCTGGCTGCTGGTCTCTCCCTGAAGCAAAAGAGGTTTGCTGTTTGGTCTGGGATGGTAAGTTGAGTTGTGGCCACTGGTGAGCAGAATGTGTCAGTGACAGAAGAAGGGGATGAAGTGCAGCAAACATGTCCCAGTGCAGGTCCAGCCTAGCACAGTGCTCCTGTTGCAGGGAACAAAGTGACCGAGAACAGAGCTGATGTTGGATAGTTTTGCCCCATTTTGGCTGGGAAAGCTTAGAGGAAGGCTGGAGGTGGAGGAAGCTGCAACTGCAGCCCAGAGTGCTCTGGCTAATCTCTTCTCAAAGCTGCTCTGAGATCTGAACAGCCCCAGGCTTCCTAGGAGCAAGAGGAAGGGGAAAGGTTAAAGAAAGGCCTGTCTGTCCTCTTTTTTCTCTCTTGCCCAGGCATAAGAAGCAGACTCGAGCCTGCTGGGTTTCTACATGCAGGACATGTTTCTTTAGCAGCTCGGGCTCCATGCTCCATATAATCATAGAGTTGTTTATGTTAGACAAGTCCTCATAGCACAGTTTGGAAGAAAATGCATATTTTCTCTTGCCTGAAGGGTGGGTGTGTCAGGATGCCCCGCACCCAGAGCCTGGTCAGGGGCTGCGAGTTATGGGGAAGGAGCCACAGGAGACACCCTGGGGATGCTCTGGGGGTGCAGTGACCGAAGATCTGCTAAACACTGGCTCTGTTGTGTCACGGTACTTACCACTGAGTACTAAAATAAATAAATAAATAAATAAACAAGGAAAAGAAAAAAAATAAAAAAGAGAAAAAATAAAACTAGAGCAATTTTCTTTTCATTCTGCTTTTAAGGAGGACTTTGGCGAAGGAAAACGCTAACTTACCCTCGCCCGCGCACTCCCCTCCTCCCGCCGCCCTCTGTGAGGGGCGCTGCGGGCGGAGCCCGGCGGGGCCGGCGGTCCCCGGCGGGGCCATGCTGCCATCCAGCGGCCTGCCGGCCGTCCAGCGGCCTGCCCGCCACCGCCACAGCCCCCGGCCTGCTCGGGCCGGCAGAGGAGCCCCTCAGCCGATGGAGGTGCGGGGGCTGTCCCCGCTGTCCCCCGCAGCACCCCGGGCAGGCAGCCTGGAGAGGCCGTGCCCTCCAGCTCCCGGGCGCCTTGGTGCCCCCTTAACCCTCCTGCCCAGCTTCCCTCCAGCCAAGGGCTCCACAGAAGGGAAAGGGGAGTAGGACTTCCCTGCTTAGGTCCCTTTGCTGTTTCTTTTTCCTCCTCCCCCTCTCTTTGGAAAGGATAGGCAAAGACTTGATTTGTAAAGATTTGTAAGAATTTGCCAGTGGCATTTTAAGTAATGCCATTACCCAATTTATCTCTCCTTTTCGAAGCTAGTGATACTCCCGAATCAGTTAGAGTTTACATCTGTGAAGGTGAAAGTCAAGGCAAGTCGATGCATTTACATAAATGCCTAGAATGCCTAGAACATTCATCCACAACCACTCTCCCTATTTATCTCTCAAGCTGACTCTTAGAATGGCTTGGGTTGGAAGGGAGCATTTTAGATCATCTAGTCCACCCTTCCTGCCATGTGCAGAGGGACATCTCTCACAGATCAGGCTGCCCAGAGCTTTGTCCAACCTGACCTTGAATATTTCCAGGTATGGGGCACCTACCATGTCTCTGTTAACGTTTTACCATCCTCATTGTGTAAAACTTCTTTATAACTATCCTAAAATATCCCTCCTTAGGTGTAAAACCATTGTCCCTTGTCCTGTTACAACAGGCCCTGCTGAAAAGTTTGTCCCCATCTTTCTTATAGAGTAGAAGTCACTATGCAAGACAAGCCTGCTAGAACCTGACACCATGGTGTGACACACATCCCAGCACTGGACCTTGGGATACCAGCTCAAGTATTCCTGCACCATCCTGCTTTCCACTGCTCCATCCAGCCCTTGCTGCTTCATGTCAGTTTGACCCTTAGTTCTCTCAATCTTTTAAAATTTTGAATGGGTTTCTTCCTGTATCCAAGTCACCAGGTAACTGCTAGGGACACCAGCTTGATTGAAGAGGTGATAAGATATATCAGGGCAGGAACTAAACTGCATCCCGAGACACACGGTGTCTGCTACATGGGCTAATGTGGGAGCTTGCAGTTAGGTACAGGATGGTGTTCTACTACAGGGCTCCTAAGTACAAGGATCTTTAAGGTGTCAGATGTACAGAGCAGCTCAGTACCTTGAGCTGTCTACAACTTAGAAACCAGCTTTCTGTCTTGCACATGAATTAGGGTGACACCTCCCACCTTCCCAGCAGTGTAAGACAGCAGTCAAATGGATCTTTGTGTGCACCTCATGAGACCTGACAGTCCTGCATGACACAATGGATGTCAGCTTTACCTGTGACTGTAAATACACACATGAACACTCATTACTGATGGGCCAAGATCTTAAACAGAAGACTGTGGGCAGCTGAGGATTTTCTATGACTAAGGAATATAGAAAAGGGTTGTGGTTTTTTTTCTATCTATCTGTGAACTTTGAATAGTTTTTAACAGCAAGACTGGACCTGGAGAGAGTGGCAAATTATAATTGCAAACTCCATCTGATATGCTGAAAATTCCATCCTGCTTATCATTTATGAATGTAGATCATGGATGAAATGTAGGTCTTTCTCAGCCAGACCAGCCAACACACCAGCTAACAAACCCAACTCAACGTGAAGGGAAGCAAGCCTCCATTATGGGGAGTAAGAGAGAAGATGGAACAAGGACCCATCAGTGGTGCTGTGGGACCCACTGGTGTTTAATGGAGTAGGATTTGCTGGACGTGAGCTCTGCTCATTACAAATTTCAGATGAGTGTCTTGTAGCCCTGCATGGGACTGCAGCAGATTATACCTTGTTTTTCAAACCCTCCGTCAGGAGGGCACCTTGACTGATGCTTCTAAAACAAGACTCTTGTCCAAACACTGGGTTTCTCTGCACTAAAAGACTTACCAAGCTGCAGTCTGAAATGGTTTTTTGTTCTACATTTTCCTTTGCTTGCCAGTGTCTGTGATGAGGGACTTTGAGGTCTAGAACTGAGGACTCCCAAGCAGTTCAAAATACAACATAAATTCATATGGAGAGTTTTCAGCTAAGTTGAATTATATTTTGCACTTATTTTGATGGGAACCCTCAAAACTGTTGCCTTTCTCTTCAGTGTCTCTGGGGGTTTAAATGCAGTGTGGTACATTGTTATTTTGGACAGCCAAATGAGTGGGGAAGATTGAGGCCACAGAAGACTATGTTCATAATTAGGCTCATCCTCCTACAGTAATTCTCCTGTGTGCATTGTCCTCTCAGTTTCAGAGAGGAAGTAGGGAACACTTGAAGCAAGCAGAGATCTAATGGGATCACTCCTCTTCACAGACAGTATCAATGGGAATGAAGGAACAAAAGGTTTAAATGTCTCCTCACCATCTTATCCCGTCTGATCCTGGGAGATGACCACACTGAAATACATGGAGAATTCAAAAGGAAGAGTGAGGGCTCTGGGATTCCAGGAGCATACAGACAGATGACAATTGTCTTTTTATTTCTGTTCACTTTCAAATGCATGTATCTAAAATTCTGCTGATCCCAGTTCTGCGATTTCTGTCTGAGAAATTACACTGTCACATTTGGGAACAGCAGCACAGGACACTTGACACCACCTCAAATGGGCTAAGGGAGGGGGCTGTTTCACCACCAATTTTCTCTCCTACAACCACTTTAACTGAGGTTCTCAAGGGCCTGGTGATCAAAAGTTAATTCTGAGGGTTTATGTCAAAAATTTCCCCTCTCTGCAGTATCATTCCTTTTGCCTCTGACCACCTCTTCTGTGCATTTGAATCTGTTCTCAAGCTCTTTACACCCCACTTAATCCCCCCTCCTCTTCTCATGGTAAAATCAGTCCTCCACACCAGGCTTCAGCTGTTTCTTGGAGCTTGTCTACTCACATCACTGAGCAAGGGATGAAGTAATGAAAATTACAAGCTGGGGAAATTTGATCTCTCTATTCTGTAATTACTGCTCTCTGAAATCTGAGAATATATATTTACTTTAATATTCTTGCAGAGGAGGGAGGTATCCCCAAGGCATAAAGGAAAGAGACAGAGAAAGAGGAAGAAGGAATAGCATGAAACCATTTGTACTTGATTAAATGTTATATAGAGTAGTGAGTGGATCTTTCCTTTAAGGCTGACACAAAATCACAGCATTGAACTCATCTTAGTATTTAGAAGCAGTTAACACTTCCTCTTTGCAATGTACATTTATATATAAAGTCATTTGAGGGTGAGGAGTTGTCATCTTCTGCTTTCCCAACACATAATTACCAGTGTTTGCTGTTTCATGATGATATGTTGGCATTTTGCTGAAGAGTGTAGATCCTGAAGAGTCTTGTAAATGCAGTAAGAATCATAGTTGTCAGTCATAAAATGAAGTGAAAGAAACTCAATTTATTGGTCTTAAAATTATCACATAAAACTAGAAAATATGACTAGAGTAAACCCTAAAGGGTCAAAATCTGAACTGAACTAAAACATCTGCTAGATTTTGAACTTGTATAGAACTTCTAAAAATGACTTGATTTTGGGAAAGCAAATTGGCACATGCTATGTCAAAACTACTATTGCTGTTGCAGTAATATCTAATTTGGTAGTTGCTATATAAAGCAAAGTCAGTCTCTGCCATGAAAAGCTTAGACTCTATCTTCTATCGTTTTGCTGTTCAGATAAAACCATAGAATAAACATGAATGTCGAGCTGGGTATCAAGTTGACCAGGACTAAAGGACTAAGGAAACTCTGGCCTTCACTAGTGTAAATTTTCAATGTTTTGCTTTGTTGGCCCTCCAAAACCTGTGAAGGAAAATGTTTAACAAACGTCTTTCTGGTATTGTGTGTTTTTTCTTTCGTATAACATTCTTCCACATATGTGTTCATTGTGTCCATTGTCTTCCTGGCTCTATTGTCCCTTGGATTTCTTTAATGAAAAAAAAAAATTAAAAATTGCATAACCAAAAAAATGCTGCTAAAACCAGCCTTGTGTTTCAGAGCTATCTGAATGAAAAGATCATCTTTTTCCATTCTGATCCAATCTAGTTCAAGAGTCGTTGCCTTCATCTGCTTCACATACAATAAATATAATCCTCGTTGAAATATCAGTTGAGTAACAGTGAAAGTCTGGCAGCTGACTTGCTTGCAGAAAGGCAGCCAAATCAACCTCCCAAGATTTTCTCTACTTCTTTTTTCCTCTCCAGGAAAAGTATGCCCTGAAGTAGTACATCTTGGGGGATTTCAGAACTGTATTGTTTGAACCCTCTTGTTTCTGGTAGCTTGGTATCACAAAGGCATGAGAACCAAAACAGGGAACATTCTAGAGCACAAAGAAGAAGCTTCTGACTGCCAGTGAGTAATGGCTGATGTATTTCAGGGAGAAGCCCATTGTTCAAGCTATTCTGTATGACTTACCCTCGTGCTCAGCTCACCATGAGGAGTAGGGGCCTCAGTGGATGCTGTGTGTCTTGTGTCACCCCCTCAATGCTCTGTAGGTGATACAAAGACTTCATGAAGCAGTGTTGCTGCAGAAAATACTTTTCATATGTTTCTATTTTTTCTCTTGGTTTATTAATTATATGAAAGGAGAATATGTTATCTCTTTCTCAGTTTCCTTTCTCTCACTGTTCTCAGGACATTCACTGAGCTAGCCAAGTAATTAACATTTGCAATTGATTTAATTTCATGTTTGTCTACTACCTGCAACAAATTTACCCTGTAAGCACTGGGCCATCCCTTGAGGGTATAGCTTTTGTTATAGCTTTTGCCTTTATAACTTTCTGCTGCTATTTAGAAGATTTTTAAGTTATTAAAAAGTCTTACAGACCAAGAGTTAAGTCTAAGTGATCTTTGAATTCTGCCTAAGTTAGGCTTGGGCCCACAAATTATTGCAGGCAATTTAGCCAAAGTACTAAACTCAAAATCTAAAATGAACTAATTTTTTTCATTATCTAGTCAACAATGCTGTGAGAAATTTTGGGTTTTCGAATATTCTGTCTTACATATTTCTGAAAGTTAGCTGAAATTTGTGTGAAGTTTTTTATAGCTTTGGGTGAAAACGTATTTCTTTTCCCTGTCTTTCACCAGAGAATGAGAAGCAAATTATTTTAAATGCAATCTGCTTCTGTCTGCTTGTAGAATCGTCTCTTTAGTTTGAATTATGAAAATCTATCATTCACTTTTGAATGAAGGGCAAAAACCAGATATCTACTCTCCCTCTGTCATAAGTGCAGAGGAAACAGACATTTCCAGAGAGTTTCTGGACACCAGCCATAGCTACCTGCATCCCAAGGCATGTAGGGAGTCTAGATGAGAAAAAAAAAAATGGATGCTGAACTTGCAGATTGCTTAAAATAGGTGAGATTAGTCATATCACAAGATTCTTAGAGTATCTACAGCTCATACCCACTTCTACACAGCCAGACTGTTCAAATAATTGGTCCTTTTAGGAGTAATATAAGACACTGTTTGTACTTACTTGCATCTAGGATTTTTCTTCATCTGTGGGCTGATGGAAATAAAACCATTTATGGAATCTTTCCTAGAGCTTTCCCCTGCTTCTGAAATGATGACAACAGTAAGTCAATGAAATCCAGAGCACCCCAAAGGCCCTAAGGATTTTGATTTCACTGTCTAATCCACGGTTAGAATGTCTAAAAAAACACAGTGAAGAACAAGTTTGTTATAAATGGCTTACTACATCCTCCTGCCACTCCAGCCACAACCCACATCCAAGATAATCCTGAGAGATAGAAGGGCCAAACTGCCACAGGTCACTTTTCCACCCCCTAGCCCTTCTCATTTCTGACAGAAGGCACTTGACAAGGCAAGTTAAAGCCACCAACACTGGAGGTTGCCTCCCTGCTTTAGGGAATTGGATAACCTTCTTTTGCAGCTGCTCTGGTCCATCAGAGCAGAACAGAACAATTAGGGTCTGTATCTGATGGATCTCTGTGCAGGGAAAGTCACAGTTAATAGAATCCTTTTTGCACATAAGACTCAGTATTTACTCCTGACCTTATTTATATTAGTCCAACAACCAGTAGTGCTTCTGCCTACAGTGAAGCTGTAACTGGTTTTAACCCACAAATGTGACCTCAGAGTCATTGAAATCAGATGTAAAAAGCACTGAGTAAATCACTTTCCTGACTAACTAGAATTACTCTTTACTCTGTATTCCGGTGCCCAGGCTGAATACCTCTCCTCCACAAAGATTCTGTGTAAATTAAGAGCTCAAGAGAAGCCATTCCAATCAATTGGATCAATGGCACGGCAACTAAAACTACATTAAGTAGGGTCTTGATACAATAAACTATGACAACTAGGAAAGGAGTTGTTTGACTTTATTGGAACATTGATTTGTGAACTAAAGTTTCTCTAAGTTATGTACTGTAACAGATTGCAACAGCTACTTTAGAGACATTGCAAAGCTCTTCTGGGTCAGTGATCTAAAAAAGCATTTCTAAGCTGTAACCTTGAAGGAATCTTCTTTAGTCACATAGCCACAGCAAAACATATATTTAGTGGACTACCTTTAATTGTAATTGTTACTTTGCTTGAACTTACATGTGTTCCACTTTAATGGGTTGCTAACCTTTCCTCATATTGTATATTGTATAATCATTGAATGTTTTGGGTTGGAATGGACCTTAAAGATCAAAACTCCCTGGCGTGGGCAGGGAACCTTCCATTACATCACATTGCTCAGAGCCTCATCCAGCCTGGTCTTGAACATCTCCAGGGATGGGACCTCCAAAAACTCTCAGGGCAACCTGTTCCTGTGCCTCACCATCCTCACAATAAAGAATTTCTTCCTAATATCTAATCTAAACCTGCCTTTTGTCAGCTTAAGGCCATTCTCCCTTGTCCTACACTACATTGTGAAAAGTCCCTCTCCAGCCTTCTTGTAGGCCTACCTTCAGGTACAGGACAGTTCTGTAAGGTCTCCCCAGAGCCTTCCCTGCTCCAGTTTGAACAGCCCCAACTCTCTCATCCTGTCATGAGAGGCGCTCCTGTCCTATGATCAACTTAGTGTTCCTCCTCTGGGAACAAGTCCATGTCTTTCTTGGGATAGGCGCCCAGGAGGTGGATGCAGGACTCCAGGGTGTCACAAGGGCAGAGTAGAGGGGCAGAATCACCCCTCTTGACCTTCTGGGCACACTTCTTTTTGATGCAGCCCAAGGTGCAATATTGAGTCCTCTTGAGCTTTTTGCCAACCAGCACCCCCAAGCCCTTTTCCCCAGGGCTGCTGTCAGTCCATTCTCCACCCAGCTTGGGATTGCCATGACCCAGGTGCTGGACCTTGCACTTGGTGTTGAACTTCATGAGATTCACACAGGCCCACCTCTCCAACCTGTCTAGATCCCTCTGGATGACATCCTTTCCGTGTAGTGACTTGACACATCTTGGTGTGGTCAGAAAATTTGCCATGTTAACAACAATAAATTCAATGTTCTTTAAATAAAACCCAGTATTATTTTTATTATCCTTCTTCATGAAATCTAATACCTTAAAGCTGGTTGTCTAATTAAAAAAAGCTAATTGTCAAGGTTCCCACTATTTTAAAGAGAATGTGAGGAACATCTGCAGTGTGATTTATTTCACCATCATTAGTTAAGATGGGCTGAATTGCTTTCTTGAAGTAGCATTCTATAGGAAAAAGTAGGTGTTATCTTGGAATGACTGACTTTATATCTTCAGTTGCTTTTATCTCTTTATAGTCCTTCAATATATTAACTCACACGCTCAGCACTAACTCTGGGCCATGAGTCATTGTCCTGTTATTGCCCCCAGATCTTAGGGTGTTGTAAACCATTGAGTTGCCTTTGAGTTTGGTACAGTGTCTTTCCTGTGCACTCAATGCAGACAACACAATATTTCTGATGTACCTCAGAAAATCAGAATCCATAATGGTTGATGAGACATGTAGTTTATTCATTAAATTATAGATCTGTTTTCTTAGCTAGCAACTCCATGCACATAATGAGGGATTTCACCTGAATGGCCAGGACAGGTTTTGCCAGCCAGTTTACACTCCATGGTGACCAGGACTTAGGCACCAACTGAAGAGCAATTCCTCGGATGATAAACCACAGCTCCCTGATATGCACTCAGGTCTGCTTAGGTGTTAAAAACAAATGAGTCAAAGTGCAGGACCTGTGTTTTGTCACAGTTTCCTGGGAAAGTGAGGGAAGGCTGGGCAGGGAAGTCTGGAGTAACACTTGGCTTTCCTCCCCTTCTCCTACAAACACCAGAACTATCCCTTGCTTGTGGGTGGTGGCACATTCTCATAGGTGTGTAATGTGTGGACTGGTAAAAAAAAATAATGCAGTGTGTGTTCAGAAAACATCTGTACTTATTTATCAGTGGGCACCAGAGAAATGGAGAGAAGACAGGTAAATGCCAGAGGAATATTCACCCAGGGGCTCTGTTGATGTGTGTTCCAGGCAATGAGTGATAAGGCCTCTGAATTAAAAGTCCACCTTATGGGAACAGATGGATTTTTAAAAAATGAATAAGATTTGCTGTGTATGTTACAACATGATCATTTTTGCAGCAGTTATTTTTCATCTTAAGTTATGTAGAGCATTCAGAAACAAGGTATGGAAGACTGACAGGAAGAGAAAATTGTCATATAGATGGTTAAAATAGCACAAATGTTTCCTACAGATCCGTTAACACAGTTCTCACCTTGTGACTCCATTATGATAAATCCTCACTTGTTTATGTAAAATATGGAGGGTGATAGTATCCTCAGATGAATATCCATCCATAGCTTACTTCACTGGTTTTGACCAAAAAAAAAAAAAAAAAAAAAAAAAAGCAGAACTTTTCTAGTCATTTAATTGTTCTATCGATCCCCTGAAAAAAGGAATGCTTTCTGATAAAGGAACTTGCAACTCAAGTAGGATCTAAATATCCAGTAAGTGACATCTAATTATTTCCCAGATAATCAAAAAAATCTCTGCAGGAAATGATACATAAGATGCTAAGAAAGTTTAACAAAGTAAGCTGGAAAAGCACAGGTGAATTTCTAGACACAAAGAAGATGACAGAGGATTCATGACTGAATTCTTCTCTCATCTCTGATAACAAAAATAAAACAATCTAGGCAAATTCCAATCAAAAACTACAAACTGTAACAAACTGAGTTATCTTACTTTTGTGTACAGAGGACCCAGAGTGCCTGCAGGTTTCACTTTTAATACTGAGAGTGGCTTGGTGAGAGACTTATTCTTGTGCTTCCAGCTGGAGGACAGTATTACAATTGTAGGTGGATACATTGTAACTGTCTCTGAAGAAAGATTGAAACAGAAAGGCTTTATCTGTTGATGGGGGAATTTAATCGTGGTGCATCAAAATGGCTTGTGCAAACATTCCTCTAGTATTCTGCTTCTCTGCCTCAAATTCAAGTTAGAAATTGGAGCATCCACAGAAAAAGAGCAGCTGGAAAACCCATATCCATGTAGCTAGTACTGTTATAGATAATATTATTTTATTATTGCTATGCTATTACAGGAGTGCCTATATATTTCCTCTGAGATTTGTCTACAGCTGTGTTAGATGCTGTATAAATAGGATAAGGTGGTCCCTGCTGAAGTCAACAGAAAAATCCTTTGGTAGAATTTAGATCAAGCCACAGATGTTCTGAAGTTCCCAAAAGGTAACTATTCATAACTCCTGTCTGTCTCTCTAAATTCACATCGGGGAACTGACAAACAAAAATATCAATACAAGGTTTAACATGATGCAAAAAATCTGTTAGAAAAGGTGGTAGAAGAAGGAGGACAAAGGCAGGTGTATCCTGGGTAGAGTGATATTAAACCAGATGCTGCACTTCAGTTTAATGTATTTAACAGCCTGTGGAGCATCCACTTAGCCAGCAAGGTCATTCCATCTTTGAACTCATGTCAGCTCAGACTTGGGAGTTTTGCTTGGTTAAATTTCCATGTTCTCTTGTACGAGTAGTGTAAACATTCTCCACCCCCGAAACAGCCCCCAATGTTTGTCTTTATCATCTTCATATAAATGTCAAATGCTATTTGCCTGCATTTGCATAGAGCCTCTCTGCTTGTCACTGTGATTAAAGAACTGGTATCACAGCTGCACAGCACAACCTGAGGGGAAAGAAGGCAGAGTCAGTCTTCTCCTCTCAGGCAGAAAATATTGTGGAACTGTTGGTATGTTGAGTAGGTGCACTTGTTCTGGGGAAAGAAGGGAAAATGTGTTCATCAGAACCAGTAACAGAAACAAGTGAAATGATAAACTACTTATTCCCTGGGGGGGGGGGGGGGGGGGGGGAATCTGCACATCCTTTTCCTCTCTCTCCCATTGACTGATTTTGTAATTAAGCATTAATCACTTCATCCTCTTGCCCAGTGTTTCCCCTTCCACAATTTATTTCAATCTGTTTAGATCTTGATGTCTTCAAAGAAAAGTTTCCCTCCTATTCTATTTTTATACTGCACCTAGCACAAAGTAGCAGCAGCCATTGTTTCAGTGTCTATTTGCTGAAATCTAGAAGGTTATTAAAAAAAGGAAGTTAAGACGCTTGTGGGAATAGGTAGTAATTAGGAAGGATGTGAACACTTTATACAAAGAACAGAATATAGATATTTCAGATCCCTTTGAATTGCTGGGTAAGGTCATTGAGTAGCAAAGGGAAGCTTATCCTCAAGCCTGTTATGCTTTGCTTGTGTCTGGAAGAACTCAGAGGGACAGTACTTGCACAGCCCAAGAACAGCTGATCTGGCACCAGCCAGTGTTGTGACAGTCTCCATTTTTTGCAAATATCTTTATGTAGTGCACTTGTCAGTAAACTTCAAGTTCCTTCCCTTCGCTGCTCAATACCTGAACACCCTGAGGCTCAGACAGCTGGAGTGCAACTTGGGATGACTCCATTTGCCCCAGCCTGGAGGGCAAAAAGGCTGTGCTGGTAATGGGTGCTGAGTTGGAGGTGGTGAGCTAACAGCAAACTACAACAGCATGCACTGATGACAGTCTGTGCTACAGTTGTTAGGCAATACAGCCACACATGTAGCTGACTCTGTCCCTAAATAAATCCCTCTTTAACCTGGAGCATGACAGATTGATATCTCAATGAATGTCCTCTCTAGCAGAATCATCCATCATCTATTAAATAATGTTAGACTAGTATTTTTGAACATGGTTGTAAAAATTCCAGGTAATGCAAATTCCTGAGCATGAATTCAGGTGCATAATTTCAAGCACACAGATTTAAGAAAATATCTATTTATGTATGTATTTATTTTAGTTTTGTTAGGGTTGATGCTGTCACATGATGCTGACACTCTGTAGCATTCACTACAACACAAAATTGTTATTCTCTCATCTGTATACTGTTGACTAATAATAGTGGTAAGAAATAGCACCCATTTTCATGTTATTCCATATACTTTTTGCTTATATGTTATTTTGATATTCTCCTTTCTCCAAGGGTCTCTATGTGCTCCTTCAATCTCTACAGGAAGTTGTTGTATGAAATCCTTTGTAAATCTATCCCTCCAATTCCCACGTGATCATTTCTGAAACCAACCTCTGCCTCTTCCCACCTCCATTTTTGCCATGTCTCATTACTGCTGGATGCAGGCTTCCAGGTGAGGAAGTAATATTTTCTCTAGTGTTTTCTACTCTTTTCCATGTCCATGCTTGCTCCTGGATTGGTTTTCAGCTACCAGCCCAGGGAAGGAACGCAGTATACCAGTAAGCCAAGGCTGCTTCCTTCAGTTTAACAGAATCTGATCATGTGCTTGCAGCATCCTCAAAGTGCCTCAGGGTTCTGCTTTTGGCTGGGATAGAGTTCATTTTCTCAATAGTACCTGGCATGGGGCTGTACTTTGGATTTGTGCTGGAAACAGTTCGATAACACTGGGATGTGTCTGTTACTGCCCAGCAGTGCTGATACAGATTCCAGGTCTTTTCTGTTCCTCAGCCACCCACCAGTGATGAGGCTGGGGGTGCACAAGGAGTTGGGAGGGGACACAGTTGAGATAGTTGACCCCAACTGACCCAAGGGATATTCCATACCGTACGGCATCGTATAAAGCTGGGAAAGAAGAAATAAGGAGAGAATTTTTGGAATGATTTTCAGAGCATTTTTTCCCAGAACACTGTTATGCATGATGGAGCCCTGCTTTCCCTAAGGCTGGGTGAACACTGGCCTGCCCATGGGAAGGAGTGAATCAATTCCTTGTTTTGTGCATACTGTTTTTGCTTTACCCATAAAGCTGTCTTTATCTCAACCCATGAGTTCTCTCACTTTTTTGATTCTCTACCCCATCCCACTGAGGGGGAAGTGAGCGAGCAGCTGTGTGAGGCTGAGTTTCCAACTGGGTTTAAAACACAAAGCTCTGTCTTCTGGTTTATCCATAGGACTTTAAAGAAAAGGAATCAACCATGATGCCCTTTCAAAGCTATTGAACTACCAAACACAGTAAAAACTTTGAATTCCTGGGAAAGCTCAAGTGACTTCAGGGAAGAGCCGTGTGTAAATTTTCTGGTTTTCACTACTATATTTTTGTTCTAGCTCTGATTTGGATAATGTTATTCAGGTTTCTCCATTAGCTCTTTCTATCCTGCACTTCTTCCTGGACAGCCAGCTCCAGCTGCTCTCTGATAGCTGCTTGAGATTTGTGCATTCTTGTCTTGCACCAGAGTGGTCCAGTTTTGCTTTCAAACACTGTGCCAGGAATGCGCTTCTGGGGAACTCCTTCAGAGAAAATTAAAGTGCTCTATGGCAGGCCATCACTTCTTGCCAGAGTTTAAATCTGTGACTGAACACAAATCTGACAGCACTGTGGCTGCTGTGGGGCTGTGGCTGCTGCCTACCAATTATCTCATGACACCAAATCAGCTTCCACAATAATTGATGGCAGCTTTATCCACCTAAAACTAACTCTCTAGTCTCAGCTGACCCATTATGTTCTTTTGACAGTCAGCAGAAAGCTTTCAGTGGTTTATTCAGCCTATTCATCTTCAGCACCAAGATTACATGTACATATAACTAAATATTCCCTGGTCTCTGTATTGTTGAGGCCAACTGACACATAAGAGGCCTCATGCCAACTCTCACAAGTCCAGAACAGAGTAGCTGCATAAAAACCATGCTTAGGACCAGTGTGGAGATTCAAGTCCCAGTACCTGGGTACATGACTTGGCTTTCATACATGAACTCATATTCATGGTGCCCTGGAGTCCAGAAGGACCTTGGATGTATTGTAGCTGTGCAGCTTGGCCTTCAAGATGAAGTGCCACCAGAGAAGAAGTTCTCCTCACCCTAGTTTTTATGGCATAGTTTTTCTTAGGACAATAGATCTCTGTTGGATTCACTCTCAGTTATTCTGGAGATGACATATTATTCATGCTTCCTGTTAAAGCCGGCCCACTGTATGGAAAAGAATTCAAGAATTTTGGGTGAGGTAAAGCAAGCAAAAATAAGTCTGGCTCCACAGCCTTGTGAGATCGCTCACTTGGCTGAGGAGTCCTGAGTTCCAGTCCTTTCTTCTGGACTACTCTGGACTACTCTGGACTACTCCTTCTCCATGCACTAATCACTTCGCAAAGCATTGCAAGTCCTAAGTCTCCTTTAGGGTCCACTCTGCATTTTATATTATATAGGAAGACTTTTAATTACTGGATAAACAGAATCACCCATTCACAAAAGAAGATGCTTGAACAGAAGGACCCACCCCATAGTTCCCATGGTAACAGACTATTTGGGTCCTGGGCAACTCCTCATGCCCAGCTGTCACAGCATCCAACCCTTGTGTGCCTCTTGCTGCCCGAAGTAAAGGCACTGTCATCCTCCTATGAGGGATTTGTCTCTGAAAAATCAAGAGAAGATGGTCCCCAGCACAATCTGCCCAACTGCTGGAACAGTCCAGCAAAATTCTACCCCAATAAGGTCATTGTAGCCTATTAGAAAATAATTTTGGGCAGCTTCTCATGGTTTGTGAATACTAATAATTTGCTAATTGTCTGTTTCTTTGATGGAATGCTGGACTCTGCCAAGAGGCATTGCTCTAGGCACTGCTTTCTACTTAATATGAGAACTCAAGGCCAAAACTGCTCCTGATAGATTCCCCATGGAAACTCATCAGCTTTAATGAGTTTGTGCTATTTGTGAACCGGGAAAGAGTTTGGCACCAAGATTCTGATTGTATTGATTCATAAGCTAAATAACTACAAAGAACCATAAAGGCATTCGAGACATTAGCAATTACTCTGGAAAGAAAATAAACTTCCTGAAAGTGATGATGTTGATCCAAATAGTCTTTAAAAAGATGTGCCAGTTCAAGAGAAATGGATTTGCATAGAGTGCTTTCCAAAGCCCTGATTGCAAGAGGCTCTGAGCAAACTCACCAACTGCAGTGGGGTTGTGGCAAATCGGGCTTTACCATGTGCTTGTGGCACCCAAGTCATAGGGGAGGGCATCTGGCTTGCCCTGCTGGCAGGGGGCACCAGTTCTGGCTTAGCCACACTGCAGTCACACCGAGTCTGCGTGTTGCTAACGTGCTAAATTAATTACCTTTGCCTCACGCTGTTCCTGTGACTTAGCATCTCCCTTCCAGTTGGCCATGCAATGTTCCTTCTCCGAGATGCACTTCCCTCTCCCTGTTTTTCCTTTAAAAGCAGAGGCAGGAGTTGTGAGTGTGTCTGAACATACAGCTTCACTCGTCTAGTCGAGGATCAGCTGAAGGCTGATAACTTCCCTTTTCACATCTTAATTTAGGTGAGCAGTGCTTTGCTGGAGACAGTGACCTTTACTTCTCTGAAAATGCTATTCACAATTATGCCGCTGTCTAAATAATGTCTGTAGTTATATTGAGGTGAACTGGGCACCTCGTAAATAATTCCACTCAGGTCCATTACTGGTGAAACAAAGAATAGAGAGGAACTTATTTACGGGAGAGATTTTCAATTTGAGATGCTGCCTCATTTATTTTCCTTCCTTTGCCTGTCCCACAGTAGGAGGAGAAATACAGCACAGAGAAAGAAAAAAAGTAAAAAAAGTAAGTGAGGTTTCTGAAAATATGAGAGCTTCATCTTCAGTTTTCTATTCAGGAATATACATTTGGAAATTGGAATATTTTAGTTAATTTAAGTTCACCAAGCTTGTTAAAAAAGATTTATCTAGGACAAGTTCATTTTGTCCATTTTATCAGATATATGACACCATACTCAGAAGAACTTGCCTATTAGGGGCAAAACACATTTAATGATAACCTGCAAACCTCTAAAATGGTATTCAGGAAGACAAATGAAACTCAAGGACAACAAATTTATTTCTAAGCAAATGAAATGCTTCTTATGCACATTTTTCACTGGACTTGAAAGAAAAAAATCATTAAAAGCACCCGAATATATGCTTTATTGTTGCTTTGAAATGTGAGTCATTAAAACAGACACACCAACTAAGAAAATGAGTAGCCTTTGAAGGTATTAAAAAGACTGATGCTGTAGATACTTATCTGCAGTTACAGAACTTAATTTAATTCTTGCTTGCCACCATTTTTTAGTAGTTTCGTTTCAGCAGTTCCTTCACAAAATACAGAGTAGATTTTGCTCAGCTCCATTTCAAATGCTTCAGGGAATGAAATAATTTCCAAAACTGTGCAGATCATTCTGAATCTTTCTGTGAGTGACAGGAGTACTTTGTAAGAGCTGGTTTTAATTTTTATTATTATCATATTGTTAAGGTAAGCATACCTGTCATTCAAAGCAGAATAACTAAGTGCCAATCAATTTGTTTAATTACTAATTGCTAAACATTGAGTGCAACCTAAGGATTTCATGGACAAATGAACAGTTGCAACAGCTGCTTTGTTCATGACTTTTTCTTTAGTTATCTCTCCCCTTTGGAGATCAGCAGTGATTTTTCAGGATCAGAATCTCTGTCATGTCAAAATATAGTTGATATCTAGTCATGATTATTGATTGTCCGGAAAAAGCCCTTCCAAAACTCTATGCAGTCACCTACAGCTGGTAATACAATTCTACTGAGCTGGGGAAAATAACTTTGCATGGATTAGGTCTACAGTTGGGACACAACCTAAAGCACAACTCAGGACCTTCTGGAGAAAGCAAGAAAAAAAGCTGGAGTGTTTGATCTGTGAAAAGAAGCCTGTTCAGTCTGGGAAAAAGGAGGCATTGGGAGGATCTGACAGCAGCTTTCCAACACTTACAGGAAGGTCACTGACAAGCTCTGCTGTCTTTAGGAATTCTGCCAGCCCCAGGAGGACATTTGACAATAGATTAGGGGTCCAGGGTTCTTCCTACAAGAGTTTCAATATAATTTGTGGGGATTTCTGTGTAGGCTGAATTCAGGCATGATGAAATTTTCAGTGATTTAAAACATCTTATTTGAGCATTTCATATAAGCTCCACAAGTATCAAGCCCTTTGCTCTTCATACACACTTGTATTTATTTTAACTCTTACTTGTCTCATTTAGAGGACAGAAAATACAGGGAACTCTGAGAGTCTGGAAATGATCTGAGTGTGGCGAACAAATGTGTGAGAGAACTGTGGAAGCATCAACTTTGCCATCAGCTCTCCACATTCAAATAAGTCTGGCTTCACAGCCTTGTGAGATCGCTCACTTGGCTGAGGAGTCCTGAGTTCCAGTCCTTTCTTCTGGATTACTCTGGACTACTCTGGACTACTCCTTCTCCATGGACTAATCACTTTGCAAAGCATTGCAAGTCCTAAGTCTCCTTTAGGGTCCACTCTGCACTTTACATTATATAGGAAGCCTTTTAATTACTGGAAAAACAGAATCACCATTCACAAAAAAAGATGCTTGAACATTTGTAAAATGTTGAACATCATGTAAAATGACCACTGTTTACTTCTAATATATACAGACTGACTTCATCAATTGCTGGCAGATTTATAGTTTTCTGTATTTCATAAAGAAAAGAGCAAAATCTAAAGTGGTCAGGAATCACATCTGGACACATCTGGACATATAGGCAAGCATTAAGTTGCCTTTCTAGGGAAGTCCCTGCACTTACTTTCTAGAATAGCTGTTAAAAAGTCTCTCTCAAACAATTTCCTTATAAATTCACATACGCCAAAGGTCAAGCAAGAGCCATTGTGAAACAGGTTTTAAAAGAAGCATAAAACTCCTGTCTGACACAGAGTCAGTGGCAATTGAAAAAGCAAAGACTGGGAAGGTTAAAGGCTAATTACTAGGAGAAATCTGGCCTGCTGGCCTGAGGTCTCTCGAGTGGGAGCACAGTCAAATTGGAGTTGTGGGATTAATTGGGTGAAAGACATTGTCACCTTGACATTCATGAAAGTACTCGAGAAGAGCATGGTTTGCTGATATACTGCGGACAGTTCATTTGAACCACAGAGGTAAGATTTCTCTTTCCCACAAAGACTTCACCTTTGCTTTTTAATTGGTGTCAAATACAAAAATTAAAATATCTGATGTGAGAAACCATTACACATATTTTCTAAAGTTTGTAAATGTCTCTTCCTGTTCTCACTGTAATATATGAAAAGTAAATGTATATCCCAAGGACAAAATTTTCAAACCCTAAGCTTAACAAAATGAAGGGTGTAAAACTTGCAAGCTGTAAGTCCCTTTGGAGCTCTTTGTGCTGTGGGAACACAATGGGCAGCTCTTTGTGCTTCGTATAAATAACTCTGACATCCACTGATCAGCAGCATGACCTCAAGCCAGGCAATTCAGCTCTCTACTTCTCTTTACCCACTAACTGTGATACGATGAATAGATATCTTATCATCAGGGATGACAGTTTGGCTACAGGGGGATCAGGTACATTCCTATGCATAATAAATACTGTTTGCTGAAAAATTTCACTGCAGTCATATTATATGAATGCACGGAATTGTCCTTTCCTTCTGCTACTTCATTTACTCATAATAATTCTTTTGCCTCACAGCATAAGATATCTATTCATAAAAGTTTAGACTTCAGGGTAATTTATCCCTTCAGGGCTACTTTTGAAGCACTGTGTAGGAGATGCTTGGACAGTTTTGTGAACTGGAAGTATAAATTAACACAGCTGATCCCTCCTTATTAATGCTTTAAAAATCCTCAGATCTTATAAAGGCCAGTTAATATAGCACAGGTCTCTCTCATTGAGATTTTTTTTTTCACTTCAGCATCACACTTCAGTAGAAAATAAATGAGATTTCAAGGGAAATTCCCCAGCTTTCAAATCTGAATCCTGTCCAGCATGCAAGCCTCACTCCTGTGCAGAAGCATGATAAGCATTAAGAGCCTGGTAAATCCTCAGCAGAGACAGCAGAGATCCACTCTGGTTCAGCACTCTTCATACAGCTGCCAAACCTGCACTGGGTTTCTGTGATATGATAATCCAGTGATTCCAGAGGAGTCACCTTTCAAGGTGACAAAAACTTTGCACATCTGGAAATTTAGTTTGGTCAAGTATTATGGAAGGACTGGTAGACACACTCCCCCCAAAACTGAACACAGCAGTTCCCTGAATCCAAAATGGAAGAAAAGCTTTTGTCTGTTTTTCAAGTGCTTTAGAAGAGATAATAATCCTTCAAATCCTTATTTGAGTTACGATTCTAGTGAAAAGGACTGGTCATTTTTATGAGATGTAATTACTTCGCAGTGTTCATCTGTTAAGCCTGCAGTATGAAATACTCACTCTGTTGAAGGGAATCGATGTTTCACTGCCAGTGGATGTGAGACCAGGATTTCAAACACAGAACATCAATGGCAAGTTATGTGGCTTGGTAAGTGAGACACAGCCAAAGACTCTTTACTTTCTCATGAATTCAGATGGGAATAGGTGCTGAATGCTGCATTTTAGTAAAAGCAAGTGCCTTCTGGAGCATTTCAAACAAGGTGTGACTTTCACCTTAACAAAAGAAAGAAGAAGCAAGCCCATGACCAAATGAGAATACTTCTGCCAATTCAAAATCTTCAGGGAGTGAAACACATCCAGTTTATTCTGTCCTAAGCATTTTTTCACTGTTTCCCAGATAGAGGAAATCAGAACTTTAAAATAGGAATGAATTCTCAGACTATTGATTTAAATGTAATTTTGAGGTTACAGTTCAAGTTCAAAGAAACCATTTGTTGGGCCAGAAATTCACAAGCATGAAAAATCCTATTCAGTCCCAGTCTGCATATCTCACTTACCATAGCAGCTCTATTGAGAGCGGACTGTCACAAAGTGAAGAGAAAAAGCAAGAGTGATAGATGCACCAAAAGTCATGGATGCACAAAAGCCAGCACCAAAAATCAGAGGTGCACAAAAGCCACTTAAGCTAAAAGACCACATTTATCATATCAACAAATTATGTTTGCAAATTATGCCTAGATATATTTAGTTAGAAAGTAAAAGCCAGTTTCTGTTCTCAAAGGAGTGAATTTGTTTATCAGCCTCCTCAATATGAAAAATGGGAAAAAACTTAATATGGAATTTGATAAAGGTACAAGTGGAATCAGGAACAGCTTCAGGTACACAAAAAGTATGCAGCTGCTAGTGTAGGTACTAGAGTGACTAGAGCAACAAAAAAAAAATTGATCAGACTCCTTTGACATCTCTGTTTCAGAGAACTAGAGCAACAAAAAAAAAAATTGATCAGACTCCCTTGACATCTCTGTTTCAGAGATTTGTGAGTCAAACTTAGGCAAACCTTTCACTTTTGCTAAGAACCAGCCCCATGACCCCTCCTGTCCCTACTGCCAAGGTGGGAGCAGCTGTGCCAGAGCTGCCTCTGCATGGTGGAAGCAAGGCTGGACCATGGGCTGGAGGTGCTCCCACAGCCAGAGGCCTTGGACACAGTGTGGGATGGACACAGTGTCAGTGAGCAGTGCTGGGGGGGACAGGGGCCATGTGCCATCTGTGTCTTCAGTGCTCAGGAATGGGGGTGTTACAGAGCACCAGCAAAGTAAGAGCTACCTGCACCAGTAGGTAGCTGCCTGTAGTGGTCTGCAGTTTTCTGTTTGGTTTTCAGTCCACATTCCTCACTTCAGTCCTCATCAAGTCAGTTCTGCCCTAGCCTCTTACATTATGAAAACTGATTTACATATCCAAACAAATGGCCCTCAAAGGGAATATTCAGGCTGACAAAACATAATTCATGCTCATCCTTTTTAGAGCTATCTTTGCATTAAAGAAAGATTAAAAAACAAAACCAAGGAGATAAAGAAAGAAATGTCATGGAACCACTGGGAATTTTGAGAAACTATTCAACCATCCATGTACATTCATGAAGATGGGGCTGGGGGTAAAGAGATTTCCCAGTTGACACGTTTCTCCACTTGTGAACATGCTGAAAGATCAGTCATACGTTTTCAATGAAGTCACTGACAGTCAAGAATGCTGGAGGCAACAGCTGTTGGAGATAGATTTACCCCAAGGCTATTTAATCTCTCAACCTCTCATAAGGATGCTTGCTAGGGGGGAAGGTAAAAAAGCACAACTAAAAGTTGTATTGCTTTCAGCAGCTGTTGTTATTCCTGAAAGCCAAGAATGGGTCAAAAAATGTGATGAAAGTCCTGGTTTGTTATCAGCTATAGGGGTGGCCAGAGCTTACTGCTTCCTTTGGGGGTAGGATTTCCTTTGTGGAATGAAATACAGTAAAATTGCTAGCTCCAAGAGGGCTTAGCTGCCTGGGAGTTACCATGAAGTGTATATATGCCTTGGAATTTCCAGAATTATATTATGTCAGTGTAGAGTGATGCAGGTCGTGAAAGGCGACCCTTGTTCAGTAACAGGAGCTGGGACAATTGAGCAGCAAGAAAAGATAACATAAAACATTCATTAAAATGGTGGAAAAAATTACTGAAAAGCAGAGTGCAGCTGCTGTACATGCCAGTTACTATTTCTGAATGGTCTCCTCCTGTGAAGCTGACTTCTTATTAAATCACATTGTCCAACCATGCATTAGACATGTAAGACATTTGCCCAACTAGCTGAAAACACAGCACATGCATCTCCCAGCAGAGCTTCTTTCTGTAACCACGTGTTTTCTGTGGTTTATTAACAGAACTTTTGAAACAGGGATTGCATTTTCAGGGGAGAAGGAAATAAATTAGCATCTTTGGCTCACCAGGGGCTTCATTGCTATGAACATGTAGGATGCCTGGTGGTTTCTCAGATTCCACCATTGGGCATAAAACTTCTGTCTGTTCCCTGCAGCAGTGCAAGCTGTTGAAGACAGTGCTGCATCCTGGGTATGAGCTGTCTACAGCCTGACATCCTTCCAAATGTTTCCAGCATGTCACTCAGGATGTATCTGCATCAGGGCTTTAGTTTGGATCAAGAATACAGTTTTGAAGCAAATCTCACATAACCCCACTTATGGTGTTTTGGTTCCCATCACGAATTTGTCTTGGAGACATGAGCGAGATTCCTGTCAGACAAAATCGGAGTGGGAAGTTTTCTTCAGGAGCATACCTCATTGCACTGCACCAAAAAGAGTTCTGCAAGACCAGATTAGAGCTGGCTCAGAGTAGAATAACCATGAAAAGTGAATGACATGGACATAGGACTGTCAGTATCTGGTGTTTCATTATGCAGATTCACTCCTACCAGTCCAGAAAGGTTGCTGATACCCACATAGACATATAAATATACCAGATGATTAAAATCCTCTTCATAAAGGGAAAAAAAAAAAAGAAAAAAAAATTGAAACATCAGGTAGTGGAACTATGGGTGTAAAAGACACAGTTATCCTGAAAATTATTATAATCAGAGAAGGATGTGTATTTTTCATGCCATTGCTGTCTCAGCTGTAGAAGAGTCCTCATGAGCAACACAAATGGCAGCAAAGATAGAAGAATTCAAAAATGCAAACCTTTGGTTCTAATAGGACAAAGATTGCTTTAACTATTCTTCAGGAGCTGAAAAAGAGGACAAAGCCATAGAAAAGGTTATAATGCTGAAAGCCAGTGTGCTCCTAGGACAGCAGTTTATTGAGTCACACCACTGCAGCACAGACTATGGATGTCTGTATAGGACTATATAGGACCTGTTTAGCACAGGGCCTTGGGATAATTCCTTAGTCCTTAGTGATCTTGATTCATAAATGAATTTTACCCAACCTGTTTAATATCCTTAGCTCTGAGAAAACTATAAAGGGTCATTTTTGGTGAGTGGTTTTGGTCTATAGGTAAGAAATAGTCAAACTACTGAAAATGTGTGCCCCACATGTATTTAAAAGAAACATAACTTCTTGCTGCTTTTGAGAAGTTTTCTCTCTGGACAAGATGGAAATTGGAAAAAGAAGTTCAGAAATTAGAGAAAAAATATTTATGGATTCTGCCCATCAGAATCTAACAGTTGTTCTGCTGATTGCACCAAAGGTTGGATCAAGCAGTTTTGTTACTAGTTTTCAGAACATTTGATAGCCTCACAGTGGTATGACTAGTTAGATATCCAACTCCTTTTTTATATCCACTTGCCACCCAGCTGACAGTCAACTTACACTAGTGATGGAATATACAAGTCCTGTACCATGTTGGCTTTCTCAAGCAAGAAGTTTCATGCAAAGATTATTTAATTTCCTAATTGTGGTTTAAAATAACCCAAAAAAAAAAAAAACCAAAAAAACCAAACAAAAAAAAGTCCCTCCTCCAAAAAAAAACCCACCCAAACAAACAAAAACAAACCCAAACCCTAAAGCTTCTTAGCCAGACACTAGATGGTAATTAGATGGAAAGATGAATTAATGAAAATATTTGACACTTGCATGAATTTATCCTCTGGAATCAAAAAACATACACCTGTACTTACCAAAACTTCCACCAAAGTGCAGCCATTTATAACTGGATAACACGGGTTATCCAGTCCATGGATAACCCATGTCCTTAGAGGACCATGGCACAGATGTCTGTGCTCTTTTTTTTCAGTAATTGTAGGCAAAAAGTGAAGCTTGAAGGGCCTGATCGAAGCTCCTGCTGACCTCACTGGCTGTAGATCACAGCCTTTCATGAGGCTGTTTCTCAACAACTGAAAGACAAGGGATTTGTTCAGTTCCAGCTCCAGTGCTTATAGAAGGATAATCCATTCAAAATTCATCCTCACAGGTCTCCAAGATAATTTTCTTTTTCCTGTATATTTGAACATATCTTTCCACATCTCTTGTGGACACCTGAAGAGACACGGATGCATCTGGGTTCCCCTGTCATCTTGCAACAGCAAGAAAGTAGTTGTTTTTTCAGGCACCAGACGAATAAATTTCTGTGATTCTTGAAAACAGGGGATTGGGGGAGAGGGAAGGGGTGTTGCTGGTTTTTTTGATTGTTTGTTTGGTTGGTTTGTTTTGGGCACAGCCATGGCCATCCTGGCTGAATCCTTCATTCCAATCTCAGTCATTGCAGGCAAAATCAGCTGTTCACTTACAGGGCAGAGAAGGGGGCAGGGATGGTTCCTATCAGGGCTCAGTGCAAAGGGGGCTGTAGCCAAGAGGGCCCCTGGCCTCTTGCTGTTGTAATGACACATTCAACTCAGGTCACAGTGACAGATGTAGGTTTAGCAAATGACCCATTTTCATTACTAAATATTTTTTCCTTGGTAAGTTAAAATGATTGCTGATACCATTACAAATAAGTGAGTTCAAGATATTATAAATCAGATAACAACCATACTTCTCAGCCCTATTTGTTTCTCTCTTTAGACCAATTTCATAACACATGGTTCTATAATAGAACTGCCTCAATCAGTGCTGGAACATATAGAAAAATATAATTCAATTTCATGAGAGAGTCAGGATCTAGACAATCTGGCAGGTGTCTGATCATTTTAAAGCCTTCCCATTTTAAAACTTATTCCCACATATGATCAATGCCCTACTGTAGATGGAAATCTTTGGGGCAAGAGACAGTTGCTTCTGTGTTGTTTTTAGGTGTGAAAATCAGTAGAGGAATGTGAAAGACTTAGAACACGCCATCCCAGAGCAATAAGTCTCAGCTTGCAAAGGACACTCTAGTTAGGCAATGACAATTTTAAAACTTATTCCCACATATGATCAATGCCCTACTGTAGATGGAAATCTTTGGGGCAAGAGACAGTTGCTTCTGTGTTGTTTTTAGGTGTGAAAATCAGTAGAGGAATGTGAAAGACTTAGAACACGCCATCCCAGAGCAATAAGTCTCAGCTTAAGGACACTCTAGTTAGGCAATGACGAATTCCTTCCTCTCATTAGAGACCTGTTCCTCAGTATCAGGAGCCTTGCCTGGAATGTGTCTTTGAGCTCCAAGGTCAATCTAATGATAAAAAAAAAAAAAAAAAAAAAAAAAAAAAAAAAAAGATCTTGATGGCCTAAAGTGAAATCCTGTGAAGCAGCTGTCTCAGAGCCCACAGGCCCTGTGTGAAGGAAAGAGCAGCCCGTGAAGCTGTGGGGCTGTGTCTAACGGTGCCTGGCGAGGTCAGCTCCTGGGGCAAGCACAGAGACACAGATAAGAAACCACCACACCATTTCAAAATCTGTATCCTGGCAAAACAGTGCTGCTTTCCACAAAACAGGCCAAAAAGAAAGGAGAACCTTTTATGACCCTTTCCTGTGGTAAGGATACATTGAGTGATGGCAAAAAGCAAGGAAGATAATTCAGTTCCTGGGCTCTGTGGTATTGCAGATCTTTGAAGTCTCTAAAGGACAGTGGAATCAACATGACAAATGAAAAAGAAAAAATAGAGAAAGTATAAAAGAAACATTTTGATCTTCCCAACCTCATCACTCATGAATTACAGGGACATAGAAACTAAAAAAATATCACTAAAAGTGGCTTTCATTGATCTGACCATTCCTCTACATCCAGAGACAATGGGGAATTCAGAGTCACAAATTACAGCTATGACAAAAAGCAAGGGAGAAGACAGGACAAAGAGTTAGTACCGGTCTTGAAGTAGAACATCCTCCCTACAGAAAAACATTACAAATAATTAAGGATTTATAGGAAACATTGTTGAAGAGACTCTTGAAAGCATTACTAGTTTTATCCTCAGGCCAAAGAATACAAATCAGCTGAATTTAGGAAAATTATCTTTTTTGCTTGTAAGTGCCTAATTAATTGCCTATTACAAAAATTATACACTTGCTTCTAAACACAAGAAGGTTTTGTTCTTTTGTCAATGGCTGAACATCAGACTAGATAATCTAAACATTTCAGGGAAAATCTAAGATCTGAAATTTCCACTCATCTTCTGAGATGTCTTGGTCAAAAGAGGAAAATCCCAAATTTCCCAGCTTCCATGTCATCTCACTTTTTACTGAGTGAAGCATTTTGCAAAACCAAAAATGAAAAAAAAAAAAAAAGGAAAAAAAGGAAAAAAAGGAAAAGAGCCACAATAAATGTATATACAAGCAGAGAGTGAAAACTTAAACAGGTGTGCGTTCATTTATATAGTGTTACCTTCTTAGAATCAGCATTAGTCCCAGGCTGACTGCAATGCCCTTTAAAAAACATTGATCAGACTCATGTGTAGGTAAGTGTGGACACTTTCTTCCAAAAGACTTCCTCATAAAAATGTCTTGAAGGAGAGATGAGTTTCAAAAGTGTGTGTTTGTGTATCTGTGTCTGCATATGTGATTTCCAGCTGGAGAAAGGAAGGAGTGCTCTGCCACACAGGGGAATCTCTGTGTCCCAGATTATTGTAAATGGGGGGGAAATGATAAAAATTAGCATGATGCCTGGTCCTATTCTAAATTCCTCTTGGAGCCTGGAGGCACAAACTATTCAGCAGCTGGGCTGGGAAAGAAAATTCCCCCTCCATGAAACATTACAGCACAGTTGAGTGCATTTATGGCTGCACAAAACTTTTCATGGCATCAGCTATTTTCTTTTGGGAAAGACAAAATACTTGAAAGCACAGCTCTGTTCTGCTGTTGCAATTTTCTAAAGAAATTTTCTCTTTTGCCTGAAAGAATAGCCAGTCATGAATATGCATGTGTATGTAGGTTCTGGGCAAGCAGGAGAGCAGAGCGCCTTTCCCAGAGACCCTGCCTGTAGGATACCCCAGAGGAGCTGCCCACTTCCAGTGCCTCCCAGTTCAGCCTCCCGGTGGGCACAGACTGATGGCCTGCCTGTTGGAGGTGATCTGAACAAAGCACACTACAGTAGTACATTGCCCAAAAGAATCAATTTTAACACTGTTATAAATTTCTTCCTACCCTCTACCACAAAAAGGAAAGTAGATAAAAAGAAACAAAATGCAGGAAGTTTTAACACATGGAGAGCAGGAGTGAGAGCTGTCTTTGATTGATTACTGTGATTTCTTTCTCACCTCTGAAATTATGTTGTCTATGCAGGATGTGGTAGAATAGAAACATATACTTCATATACTTATATATTTTCTAATATTTACTTGCTTTTCACCTTTTCTTATCCTGAGGTCAGAGTGATTCCAAAGCAGCAGGAAGGCAGTCCTCTGCCACACCTGTGCTGGGGCCACCAGCAGGGGGACCATGAATGGCACCGGCCCTTGCATGTTCCACAGAGAACCAAATAATATCCAAGCACATTTATACAGAGAGCGTGCATCAGGGAAAAGCAGGCATCGTAGGGATCGGAAGGGGAGCAAGCACCTATCCAAGATGATGTTAACTCTAAGGGTTCTCCAATGTGCAACAAGATCTTAGAAGTGTGCCTGAAAACTGAGTTTGTCATGCTCTTCCTCATCCTAATGTGACTTGGCTGGGAGTCATTAATTTGTAGGGTTTGTCTTACTACCACAATATCACCCTAGCTCAAACCCATGGATTATGAAGCCACATAATCCCATCCTGAAGCAGTGAGATACATGTAAGATTAGGCTAGTGAATTGGTAAGAAGAATTTCAACTTTTTTTGTTTGGTTTGGGTTTTTTTTGTTTGGTTTTGGTTGGTTGGTTGGTTTGGTTTGTTTGGGGTTTTTGTTTGTTTTTTGTTTGTTTGTTTGTTTTTTTGTTCTTTTAGGGTTTTTTTTGGGGGGGGTTGTTTTTTTTTTGTTTGTGTCTGATTTTTATTACACAACTTGAGAAATTAATTTAAAGATGCTGATGAAAATTACAGGTACTGAGTGTTTGCATAAAATAGGTTCCTCATATGCCTCACCATATTGCTTCAAATTTTAGAAGCTGGTTTTGAACATACATTTTTAAAGCAGTTCCTTGAACTGTCCTCCACTTTCTGTGCTCCAAATCTCAGCCTTTATCATCACTTGCATAGAAGTAAACCCCAAAGAGCTTTTTCTAAAACTCCTAGCCCTAAAGCAAGCCAAGCCATGGATGTCAGTTGGCCAAAGAAAATTTGATCTGCATCTGCCTGTGACCAAGACAAGAGATACATCTTCCCTAGCCTGTGGGATTTACAAGACGTGGACTGGAACAATACATGACTGAACAGTTCTGGGTTTTTTTGTATTCAGCACAATTTTTCTCTCAAAGTGGAATCCACACAATTAGAAAAAGTGCAGGCATCATCTTCCCAGGAACAAGTAAACCTGAGATACCTGGATAAGAGTTTATCTTATTTGCTTCAGAAGGAACGCTTCGAGGTACTGATTGATCTCATCCTCCTGTCTGAAATCAACTGCCATGTGCATTAACATCATCTGTGTGGGCAGAGAAAAGCACTGGAAAAGGCAGAAGGTTAAAAACACAGCAAAACACAGAACTTGGACTGCCTGACAAGCTGGACAAGTGACTGCTTGCAGAACTTCCCCTACTTTTGAGAGAAAAAAAAAAGGTGTTATCTAGAAATTAACTCTTTTTGTGAGCACAAGGACCATGCAGCCAGGTTATCTTTCCATCTTGAAACAGTGTTAGGATTGAAGCAGAATGATTGTGGGGTTTTTGGGTTTTTGTGCGTGGGTTTTTCGGGTTTTTTTTGTTGTTGTTGTTTTTTGGTTGGTTTTTGTTTTTGTTTTGGTTTTGGATTTATTTTTTTTCCTTTTTTGTTCTTATTGGTTTTTTGATTTTTTTGTTTTTGTGGGGGGTTTTTTTGGTTTTTTTTTTTGGGTTTTTTTTGAGGGGGATGGAGGGGAAGGGTTTGCTAGGTATAGCAATGTAATTTAGGAGACTAAGAAGTCACAGTGCTGGACTCCTCATCTGATGTATGACTTTCGAAATGCCAGCATTTCAATTCCCATTCTTAGTCTTGACAGGTAAATGGTATAATACATGGAAACATTTAGATGTTTACTCTGGGCCTTGGAAGATGTTTGGATACTTGAACTAACCTCTGTTTAGCTTTTTGTTTTGTTTTGTTTTGTTTTGTTTTTGGTCGTGTCTAGGGAAGAGAATGAAGATGTCAGACTCACAGCCCAAACCTACCAATTCAAACTTCTTGTTCAGGAATTTTTTTTTTCTCTTCCCCCACCTACTACTCAGGTCTCAGAGTTTACCAGGCCCATAAAAGGGGGACCCTATTCTTTGTCAGTTCTTTTGACTTGAATGCTGTCCAAGCACCTGTATTTAGACTGCATTTTTGAGACATCTATCCTCCAACCACAGAATCCTTAGTAACAATTTTCCTAGCAATGTTTTTGACAACTATTACTGTATTGTAAAACTGAAGTAGAAGTACTCAACACATTCTCTAATATTGATGGTTTGGTATCTCTTCCAAATAAGCAGCTTCAGAGATGCTGAAAGCAGGATTCCTCAGACTGGACCTGAGTGTTTCCAGTGCAAGCATCTATGTTTATGTTCACTGCCTAAGCAGTTTTTAGTCAGTGGTGAGTTTCTTGATATAATTTAGAGTGTACTTTCAAAGTAAAATACACTCACATCTGATCCAGTAGATCACATCCTGAATGCAATTGATTTTACTGACGGGATCTCTACCAAATTTCTCTATCATATCCATACATATGCATTGTAGGCACCTAAAACTGGCAGATATAAATCCCACCTTAGTGTCGCAATTTCACTTATATAAAATAGAAAGGATAATTTCTAGATAAATCTATTTTTTATACTCAAGGGTAAAGCTTGTCATTTGGATTCTTGTTACTAAAATCTAAATTTTAAACTTCCATCATTCCTTGCGCTCAGATACACATAACTCATTCCTAAAACTGTTGCATCCCGTATTTTTGTTTTGTCTCCTCTATACATTATTGGTTGCAGTTTTAAGAGGAAATCTGGTCCTTTCCTGAAGAGATATTTTTCAGCATTGCAGATTCAGCTGGGATTAACCAAAGCTTTTTGGACTTTTTGAGAGATACTCATGCAAGTGCTGGTTCTCTTTCTTCTTCTCCTTTTTCAAAGAAGTTGGCACTGCTTTATCTCACATAACCACAAGAAGCAAAGCAAGGGAAAAAGCTCCCAAACACTGTGATGAGTTCTCCCTTTCAAAGAATACTAATGTCGACCTCAGACTTTGATCCTCACAGGCAGTCAGAACTGTTTCAGAAATATCTTGTTATTCAAATATTTAAGAACTTACAGTGAAGATCCACAGCAGGTGACATAATTTAGAGGTTGTAGAACTCTGTTCCATAATAAAACATACTGCCATCCTTATATTTAGCTGCACCAGATTTTGCTCTCAGAACAAAGTCAAAGGACCTCTCACCCCCGTATAGATCTGGGATAACCCTGCCAAACTGAACAGAATTAAAAGGCTGTGAAATAGAGTAAATCACAGCCACAGCAATTCATTTAATTTTAGCAGAGCTACTCCAGGTTCCCAGCAGTCTGACTAATTGCTTGGCCTTGTTCCACTTTCCCTAAAGACTGAAGCATACTTTTTTTCTATTAAATATTAACAGGAGACTTATGTATCACTTGTCAGAAGATGCTTAGCAAACTGAACATCCTTCAGCGGCCCCTCTGCAGCCCACTCCCAACTTCAGCTCTAGGCTTTGTCCTAACCCCAATTATAGGTCAAGGCTTTGACTGAATCTTAGCCCAAGATCCTCAGCTATGGTCCAGAAGGAAAAGTTTTCATCAGAGACTTCTCTGTGCAGTCTACCCTTCCTTTGACAGCCCATGTAGCCACAATCTGACTGAAGCTGATTTTTATTCAGGATAAAACTAAAAGGTGTAAAGTTATCAAAACAATAGACATACCCAAGAGTAAGGTAACCAAGGCAAAACAGACAAATACCAGCATATGTGAATGGTAGCTGGGAAGAATTACTGGATAACAACAACAAGGCAGTGTCCTAACAGCTGTTATCCACTCCATGCTTTTCAGCCTATTTATCTTTCAATAGGTGACATTCCCTGTCATGCCCTTCAAACTTCACAGGTTTATTGCTGTTTCTACAGTGTGTCTTCTATTCCCAAAGGCTATATGCCTGACAGGGGAAGAAGTGTATGCACATGAGATTTCCCCTGTATTCCCCTTGCCACAAGGAGGCTGTGCGGGGAATTTCCACTCAGAAATGTGACAGTTTGGAAAACTTGCCAGGGACATTGGTGGGCTTTGGGGCCAAAACAGTCGAGTGGAGGACACTGAGACACGACAAGTATGACACCAAAACCTTTTGCGTTGTGGCTCAAGAGGGCAGGGCTCAGTCTCAGCATGGGCTGGGAACAAATCCCAGACTCGTGGGAGAGAGGCAGATTGTAAAGTCATTTGGTGCCCTCTAATGGTAAGGATGCTTTTAACCAAAATGATCCAATGAACACGCTTAACCCCAAAACTATCACAGCCGTCGCTGGCAAGCTCAGTTCAACTGGAACAGTCCTATTTTCAAACATTAGTTTAGTTGGCTGTCTTGTCTGAGAGGATCGCTCTCATACTAGCTATTTTGTATTGTTTGTCATATGGGCTTTGTAGAGGCTGTAATACCTTGTGAATTCAAATAAGTGAGATCCTACTAAGCTGGATGAGGACTGTGAAGACACAGCCTCCCTCTTAGCTCTGCCACATCAGGAATGATGTCTGTTTGTCCTGTCTGAGATGTCAGAAAACTCTCCTGGTGCTGTGGTGGGGAAATGCATGCTCCATCTGCAGTGACCAAAACAAGCAAAAAAAGCAGTGCATAACATCTGCCTTTTGTGCAGATTAACTTTATGAGCTACTGAGTATATTTCTTAAAGATTCAGAATTTAGTGGACTACAATGAGTGGTCCAGTGTTCCCTGTAATCCTTCAACCATTCACCTTCTGGGGTCGGATAATGGGTGTTAACCTGCAAGGGAACACCACTAACCACTCATCAGGCCAAATTGCCTGAGAAAATGGAAAACTAGGGAAAAACAGAAATATTTATAAATTCAGGCTTTTCCTTTTTCAGGTGGTCTCTCACTCCAAGCTGGTGGTATTTTCTCCAGCAATTCTCTAAGCCCTATCAGGGTATCCTGAGAGTTTTTATGAGGTACATGCCCATGGAGCAATGCAGGAAGCTGCAAGTTTCTGTGCACCTTGTGTGCTCTGGCAGAACGTAAACTCACTGTCATTTGTTCACATGTTGTTTAAAATCAATAAGCCTTTAAAGAGCTGTGGAAGGATCACAGATGTAAAGTAGCTGGGTGATAACATAACAATATAATTCAGTAAAGATAGCATGACAGAGATGATCAGCAACATAGAGGAGTTGCCATACAAGAAATAATTGAATAATCAAAGATACATGGAATCATGGAAGATGTGAAGAGAACAGCTGAGACTCTCTGTTAGTTTTCATAACACAAGAAATTGAGGGACTAACTGCTTTTTAACCACAGGTTTGAAAGCAAAAAGTGATCCTTTTTCTAATATACCTCACCCCACTAAATGTTGAAATTAATTGCCACAGGATTTTGGTGGAGCAATAGAGATGAGCTAGTCCTATACCTTAGGAATGGATTCATCAAGGTCTGCAGGAGCATGACAGACCTTGAGTTTGGGGATTTCATATCATCCATGGTGGAGGGAGGAAGAGACAAATTGTTCATAGAGGCAAAAGAGAAGAAAGGCAGTCAGAAGTTTGACTTATAGACCTATTGCTCTGCAGGTCTTCCAGATTTTGTCTGCCTTTTCACTGCTGAATGTGAGAAAAAGAGCATGTGAGACAGTCACCTGTGGCTGAAACAAAAATAAAGGTCTGTGTCCCCTGAGGCTTAATCAGATATTTGACTCTTTTCCTGAAAATCACAAAACAGAGGAAAAAGATGTGATGTTTATTTTGGCATTTATGAATAATATAAAAGCTTAACATTGCTCAAAATGTTTTATGTTAAAAACATTCACTAGAATATTCAAGTACTAATAAGAAACAGTTTAAAGCTAGGATATGTCATTTCTTTTCATCTGGCACCCAAAGACTGCTTTTGCTTTCCAGCTGCCCTTGAATTTTTCTACTGATTTCTCTTTGGCATCTATCTGTCTCCTAGAAAGATAATCAACTTGGATATGAGGGCATTAGGGTTTGATAAGTCCACTGTTCTCTTCAGCTCATTCCAACAGCAAATCTCAATATTAAAAACACTTAGCTAATTATCCTTTGAATTCATCTTGTATTTTCACTCAACCATGAATTCTTGCTAGGCCTTTTTCTACAAAATAAAATTCCAAACCTGGTGCTTTTCTTTCCTGAGAACTGATCACATAGTGACCATGTCTCTTGCTGTGATATTGTCAGTACATGGACAGAAAGCTCTTTGCAGTGCAATGCTGCTCTCATCCTCTTGCCTCTGCACCAGTTAAGGTGTTCCCCAACTGAGCCCTTTAGAAGGATGCTCTGTCAGCACTCTCAACCTCCCTTTGGGTAAACTAAGGAAAGAGAACTCTTCAAGTTCATGAGTCTGTCAAGAAAAGCATCATTCTTCAGACATCAAATAACATTTATGGTTCTTCACTACCTTGCCTCACAACACTCTTTTTTAAAACCCTGACAAATTAAATTATTGCTGTATCCCTGTAGCACCAGGAGAGGTACCAGAGGCAAAATGCTTCTACTCCCACTCCAACATTTTTGTACTATACAATTACACCAGGACTTCATGCCTTATTTCTTGCCCATTATCCCTTCTTTCCTCCTCTTCTTTTTTTCCAGAGAGCCTGCTGTGGAAGATACGGATCCACAGCAGCTCCTACCCAAACAGCCTGGTCCTAAATGCCACAATTACTGTGAAAGCCAATTACTGCACAGTAGTTCATCAGATTCATAACTTCTAAAAAGAAATCAATATACAGGCTGGAAAGTATCCCAGAAGAGAGATTAATTTTCGATAGACTGAGTCTTGGTATGCTTCCATGGGATTTACACTTAACCTCTGACCCAGCTGAAGGCTGTGGAGGGACCACGAACAAAAGCAGCCTTCTAGTTCCTGGCCCATATATTTATATCCCAAATGAATATCTGATATCTGCAGGCACCATAAATTACAATTCAGAGGGTTGGAGAGAAGTTCCTGGTGTCACAACAGGGCACTCTCCTAGGAGGGTCACTTAGATGAAAACACGACTAAGGTGATAATGCCCTTCAAAGAGCTTTCTGTCCATGCATCAGCACTTTGATTACATTGTGCTACTGCTGCAAAGAGAAAGAGATTTTAAGCTTTAGGGCTGAGAAAAGCTTCATTATGGTTCCACACCCTTAGGCATGTGAAAATCAAGTGCCTCTTCAACACGTTTCAGGATTAAACTGATAAAGATGAGAAGCAAATACATTCTGGAGCAATGAGCTGTTAAAATACCAGATAAATAATTTAAGCAGAGGCATTTTCTTGGTGGGCTTGAATATATTCCTGGAGAATGGTTACCTATTTCATCCTTGTTGGTACACTCCTGCACTAATGACTAGTACTTCAGAAGGTAAAAAAAAAATATCCCTGCATAGTTCTCCTTTATGTCCAAATGCTTTTCCTTCAGGGGCTCTGCTTAGAGTCTGGTATAAAATGCAGTCTGAAATAGCTGCCTTAGTCTGCTTCCAGCCACATCTGGATCTACCATATACAAGTTCCTTACCACAACCACAGAATCACAGAGTCACTTAGGTTGGAAAAAAACTCTGAGATCATCGAGCCCAACCTTTGACTGATCACTACCTTGTCAACTACACAATGGCACTAAGTGCCACGTCCAGTCATTTGTTGAACGCCAGGGATGGTGTCCTTGTTCTGGCCAGGACAGGGTTTATTTTTTGCAGGAGCATGGTCAGGCCCCAGAGGCTGTTCCACACCACCTCATGTCTTTGGTGGGGCGGTGGTGAAGCCTGGGCTCCGGCAACCACTGAGTTCCACATGGCGAGCACTTGTGTGAATCATTCATCTATCACGTACACCCTTTTATGAATATTTTGTGTTTACTATTCATTTTCTTATTTCATTTGCTGTGTCTAGTAAATTATTTTAATCTCAACCTGTGATCTTTACCTTTTTTGCCTCTGGTTCTCCTCTCCCTCCCACCTCAGAGGGTGCGGAGGTGGGAGCAGCAAAGCGTTTCAGTGAGAACACTAAATTGGGGAATACCATTCCTAAACCATGACAAATAGTGACTCCACCACTTCCATTAATCCATTCCACTGCTTAACAACCCTTTCTGGGATGAAATTTCTTCTGATATTCCAGCCTGAACCTGCCCTGGTGCAGCTTGAGGCCATGTCCTCTTCTCCTGTCACTTGCTACACGAAAGAGACCGATCTCCACCTGGCTACAGCCTCCTTTCAGCAAGTTGCAGAGAACAGTGTGGTCTCCCCTGAGCCTCATTTCCTACAGGCTAAATACCTCCAGGTCCCTTGGCCATTCCTCATAAGATTTGACTTGTGCCCTTTACTAAGGGCCACATTCAGGAGTTCATTATAACTCAAAATAAAGAGAAGAATTTGAGTTTGTGAGAAGAAGGGGAAGAATAATACAAGGACTGTCACAATTTCTTAATTGAAGAGCCAGAGCACTTCACCAAAGATCAGAATAATCTCATCCCTCTCTAATCACAAGAGAGATGTGGCAGAAGTCAATGTTGTAGAAAGCTATTACAAAAAAGGACTTTCCTTCTGGAAAGTTCCTATTATCTGAGTAGGGATGAAAACAATATTACGGCAAAAGAAGAATATGGAATGAGATTCCTGCTGTTATTCAAACAAAATCCAGGGTGTGCAGCCTTCTGGGCAGTGACCTCCACACTGTTTCAGACAAGGATCTTTTAAGGTGTTGCTTTGCACACAGTCCTAATGAAACATCCTCCCTAACTGTCCTAGATATCTCACAGGAACCTCCATTCCACACACAAAAAAAAAAAAAAAAAAACCCCAAAAAAAAAAAAAAAAAAACCCCAAAAAAAAAAAAAAAAAAACCCCAAAAAAAAAAAAAAAAAAAGCCCCAAAAATCAACCAAACAAAATAAAAACAAAATACAAACTAACAAAACCAACAAGAAGAACAAACTTGCCAGGAAGGCTAGAACAAAGCAATGTTATCCTTTGCTATGCTCTGCAGTACTTTCCTCTAAAGCATAATACCTGCTTTGAGGAAGATACTCCTTCTATTCCCAGCAACAGGGACAATCATTTTATGTCTATTACATGTTCACATCAGAGCAGTGTTGGTGGCCAAGAGCTGTAAGGTGTTTGTCACCACAATAACCACATCACCCTAATTTTGAAACATCAGCTCCCGTTTCCCCAGCTATTCAAAGGCAGTTTGTTTTCCTGGCGATGACCACACGGTGGTGATGTATTACCATCAGTTCAACCTTCAGGCCTGGCTCCCAGGAGCTCAGTACTTTGTTAGAGATGGCAACTCAGAGCAGTGCTCTTTTACAAGGATGTTTGTAGAGTGAGCCCTCTAAGCCTGCGTTACCTCACAGTTTATGCTCACTATTTAACTGTTTCGTTCATGGGATTGTGTAGCTTTCCAGCCAAAAATATCCTAGAGTTTTTCTAAGAGCAGATGTATCTCTCAGCAGGTACATCCAAATGCAGCAGTAGTTGGAGTTACTCATAGTGAGTTTATTTGTCCATCTGATTCAGCTCCCAACCTGTTTCTTTTTTTGTTTGGTTGTTTAGTTGGTTAATTGGTTTGGGTTTTTGTTTGGGTATTGGTTTGGGAGGTTTGGTTGGTTGGTTGGGTTCGGTTTGAATCTTTTTTTGTTTGTATCCTCTAGTACTCTATCGACTTCCCAGGGGGGAAGAAAAACAAACAAAAAAAAAGAAACCAACCCAAAAAAAAAAAAACAAAAAAAAAAAAAAAAAAAAACAGCCGCTTCTGCAAACTCCTTTAAAGTCAGGTAATGATGAAAGCTCATTCTTCCAAATTTCTTCCTAAATGTCTTCCTCAACAAAGTTTTCCAGCCACCTTTCACCAAGGGCAGGTGGTAAATGGAATGTGTACTGCGTGTTCACTGTCCTTTCCCCCCTATTCACAATACAGGCCTTAAATTAGCTGCAGTATGTCCTTGGCTGAATGCAGACAGTGACAGCCTGATCTAATATGCAGTGAAGTCAATGAGAAGCTTTTGGTTTTCCTTCACTTGGCCCTGAATCAAGTTCAAAGTTGTCTGGTTCTTCTGTGCTTGTACAAGGATGATTATTCTCCAATACAGATGTAGGTTACAAAAAAATCGATTACAACTTTGTGCACAAAAGGAGCTATAAGTAACAAAGACAGCATGTCTCAAATCAACAGAGAGATTAGCTCTAGCTTAATTGGTTTGAAACAAGGGCAGATCGTCAACTGGGACAGGAGAAGTGGTTTGGACTTAATAAAAAATGCATAATTTCCCACTCACAAATTTTACTGCAAATTCATACTGAACTTCTAGAATAAAAATTATTTTAATGATCATTTTACTTGTATCGTTATGGGTCTTTCTACTTTTATATTTTGTCAAGGATCAGAGAAATATACACTACCACAGAAAGAGGGCTCTTTTTTGCAAAGGGAGTGACTTAATACAGGAAATATAAGAAATTACATAAAATATTGTATTCAATATATATTCTAGACCAAATGCATACAGGCTCTGACAGTTCATACAGGCCACTCTAGTAATATTTTGCCTTCTTGACTGGAAAAATCCTTCTGTGCTTTGGAAGTGTAGTGTGTTTGGTATCACACCCCTCCACTGGTATGGACAAGTCTGAGCATGCCTTCTTAAAATCTTTGGAAATGGACAACATATTAATCCACATTCACCTATTTCAAGTATTTATTAGATACTTGAAATCTCCATGCAGCTGCTGCCCACCCAGGAAGAACTGAAATTCCCTGCCCTTTTTTGCTGCTGAATGTTTGTGGATCCACCCAAGTCCTCACAATAAAACAGAGATGAATATCTCCTTCTTCTGCCCACCCTGACTTTAGACAGCTCCACTGCTATTTCCATAAAACACTGAATTAGGCCTCTCTAAAAGGCTGGCATGCAGGATTTCTGCCTGCAGATGAAACTTAATGTATCACAGCTCTTACTGGGATCTCAGATTCTCTTTTTGCTTTGGATGAGACCTTGAATCATAATCTTAGAACCACAGAATCATAGAATGGTTGGATTGGAAGGAATATTTAATGGTCATCTAGTTCCACATCCCCTGCAATGAGCAGGAACATCATCAACTCAATCACATTCCTCAGAATCCTGTCTATCCTGGACTGGAGTGTTTCCTCACAAGAGTGAAGAGATCAATGTCTGCCCTAGCACCTAGCACCTCCCTGTGCAATGTTCCACTGTTTCACTACCCTCATCGTATAAAATGCCTTCCTTATATCTAGCCTAAACCTACCCTCTTTCACTTTCAAGCCATTACCCCTTCTTCTCTCACAACAAGCCCTAGTAAAAAGTCTGGCTCCATCTTTCCTATAAGATATCCTTAAGTACTAAAAGACTGCTATGTGGAGCCTTCTCTTCTCCAGCCTAGAGAGAGTTGAGCAGTCCCAACTCCCTCAGCCTTTCCTCACAGTCCTCTGATCATCTTCATGGCCCATCTCCAAACTCCCTGCTTGCACTGGGGACCCCAGAACTGGATGCAGCACTCCAGATGGGATCTCAAAAGAATAAAGTAGAGGGCCAGGATCACCTCCCTCAACCTGCTGCCCATGAGGCTTTTGATGCGGCCCAAGACACATTTGTCTTTCTGGGCTACAAAAGCACATTGCTGGCTCATGTCCAGCTTTTCCTTGACCAGTAAATCCAAGTCCTTCTTCGCAGGGCTGCTCCCAATCCCTTCATCCTCCAGCCTGTATTGTACCAGGGGCTGGTCAGACCCACTTGCAGGACCTTGCACCTGGCCTTGTCAAGCCTCACGAGGTTCACATGGTTCCACTTCCTGAGCTTGTCCAAGTCCTTCTAACTGGCATTCCATCCATCAGGTGTGTGAACTACACCCTCAGCTTGGTGAGCCCTGCAAACTTGCTGAGGGTGCAGTCCATCCCACTGTCTGTCACTGATGAAGATATTGAACAACACTGATCCCAATACAAATCCTTGAGGGACACACTGGTCACTGACCTCCATCTGGACATCGAGCCCTTGACCACTGTATCTGGATGTGGCTATCCTACCACTTCCTCATCCACCAAACACTGCACCCACCAAATCCCTCTCTCTCCAATTCAGAGAGAAAGATGCCATGAGGCAGTGTCAGAGGCCTTACAGAAGTCCACAGAGATGCTTTCCTACTGCCCAGAGCAGATCCAAGCCCTAACCAATATGGCATTTTGGAGAGTTCTTCACTATTTAAATTGCTCCTCACATAAATTATATAAACATCAAGAAAAGGATTGGAAATATCTCTAGAGCCCATGGTCAATATTCTTAGCTGAGAAAGCAAAGAAGAAAGTTTTGACCTGTCTTTCCTGAAAATCTATGAGAAATTAAGCAAGTGAGTGATTGTTATGGTTTGGAAAGGAGATATTTCTTTATAATCATGACTGGGTGTCTGATTCAGATCTATCAAGGATCCTAGAAGCCGAAAGCTGCAAAAAAGCTCAATTGTCCCTCAAATTAGACAGAAAATATAATTTATAAAGTACAATATGGCAGAAATTAGATCAGTTATAATGGTGACTAAATTTTCTCTCCCTGATTTTTTGAAAACTTCTGGCTTGTTTTGTTTTGTACTTGGAAGGGATTAGGTGTTCTATCCTCTTCATGAAGATACTCTGCCCTCTCAGTGTTCAACACTTGACCCTTCTTTGGTCATAATGTGACCACTGCAATGTTCAGAACATAAAGTTCTTCCAGTGCTTGTACTACATAATCTAATGAAATAAATAGGGGTATCACCTACCATAAATCCAATGACAGTCCCATAGTGCCTTAGTGACAATGGTTATTTCAGGGACACGAAGATGTTCTCTTGGCTTTTCCACAAATGACAGAAGAGCAACTGCTTACCTGGAATTACACAATGAGATAAGCTGGGGTGAGACACCCATTCCTCTGCTTAGAATCCTTGATAAACACAAGTTGAGACTGTGTAAACCAAAACAGAGTTTGGTTCCTCACCTGCATAGCACCAACCAGCACATCCTGTCCTTCTATACCTTCCCCTGGCACCACAGACAAACACCCTGTTCTCCAGTGGCTCGTTCAGGAAGCACTCATTGTTTCTTCTTACTTCTTCAGTTTGGGAAGATTGAAGCATCCTCTTCATACTTCTAATTTTTTCTTGCTCCTCAATCTGCTGGTGTCTGCCCAAAAGAACTGGCATATTTTCCTGCTCTCAGTTGTCACTGCCTATTGCATTTATGGGGAACTGGATGCCAAAGGTTCTGTGATCTCTTACTATGTGGGTGGAAGAAAATTTGAACCAGCTAAAATCTGTGCTTTGATCCTGAATGATCCAAAGACAATTGTCCCAAATCCCTTGACCCTTTTTGCCACCCTTTGTCCCAGCTGGGGCAGTGAATGAAAAGAACAACTTTGCTGCAGATCAAACATGGCGTCTCAGCTAAGCTCTCCTAGGCCAGTGAATTACAATGGCTAAAAAAATCTCATCTGAGCACAGGATCTGATTAAAACCTAGGCAAAATGGTAGAATTAACAAAATTATTTCTTTACAAAAATGCTTAGCTGAACCTAGGCTCAGCAACACTACCCTGTATTGGCAAAGATAATCTTTTCAGTACTGGGGCCTGTTTGCTGGGCACCTTCAGTGATGTTAGTTAAAAATATAAATTGCTGCTTATCAGTCAGACCTTTTCCTGAACTAACACCAGAACAGCTCCCTTTTTCTCTCTGGGAAGTATCTCAGGCCTGGGAGTGCAGATGTGCACTGGGCTAAACAGTTAACCCACCTCTCTCCTTCAGCACATTACTCAGCATTGATAACCAGGACTGGAAGCGATAATGAGAATGTTCACAGATGATGCAAAAATGGGAGGAGCTGCTGACTCCCTTGAGAACACAGAGGCCTGCAAAGACACCTCACAAATCAGATGACTGGGCAATCACCAACCATGTGAAGTTCAACAAGGGAAAATTCTGGATTCTGCACCTGGGATGGAGCAATCCTGGGTATATGAATGGACTGGGGAATGAGAGGCTGGAAAGCAGAGCCATGAAAAGGAACCTGGGAGTCCTGTGAACAGTTGAACACAAGTCAGCAGTGCCCTGAGAGCCAAGAGGGCCAGCCCTGTCCTGAGGGACATCAGGGACAGCATGGACAGCCAGGCAAGGCAGGGGATTTTCCTGCTCTGCTCTGCACTGGGGCAGCCTCACCTGCAGTCCTGTGTGCAGTTTTGGGTGACACAATGTAAGAAAGACATTGAACTGTTAGAGAGTGTCCAAAGGAGGGCAACAACAATGGTGAAGGGCCTTGTGGAGCACGTGTGGAGCAGCTGAGGTCACTTGGTCTTTCAGCCTGAAGGAGACTGAGGAGATCTAATCACAGTCTAAGGCTTCCTCCTGAGGGGAAGAGGAAGGGGCAGACACTGATCTCTTCACTCTTGTGACCAGTGACAGGACCTGAGGGAATGACCTGAAGTTGTGTCAGGGGATGTTTAGGTTGAATATTAAAAAAAGGTTCTTCACCCAGAGGGTGTGTGGGCTCTGGAACAGGTTCCCCAGGGAAGTGATCACAGCAGTAAGCCTAGCAGAGCTCAAGAAACATTTAACAAAGCTCTCAGGCACACCGTGTGACTCTTGAGGATGGTCCTGGGCAGGAACAAGAGTTGGGCTCGATGAGTCTTGTGGGGCCTTTCCAACTCAGCATATTCTGAGGTTCTGTGATTCTGTGAAATTAATTTCATCAAGAGACACCAAGAGCAGGGTTCTGCTGACCAAATAGAGATGATTCCAATGTCTTCAGTGAAAATTAGAGTCAAAGACAGTCAGGGACAACTAGATCAAAGGGAATCTTCAGTGAATCTTTATGTAAATCAAAGTCCACTTGTTTTGTGGAACTCACCTGGCCTAACATTCGCTGTGTCTGACACAAGTGTCTATCTCAGGTAGTGTCTGCTCTGTGAATGATCAGTGGAGATTAGTCAGCACTGTCAACAGATATTTTGATGTGATTCATCTAACCAAAAACAATGTATAGTTCACAGAGGTGAACTGCATCATAAACACCACTGAGTCTGTGAAGGGACCCCAGGGTGGCTTGCTCAGCTGTATATACACCATCAAGGCACTGCCAGGATATGTGAGTTGGAATACTCGTAAGACACAAATTGTGCTGAGCTCTAGGTTGCCATATTAATTTCTTTTTACAGCTGTCAGTCAGGAATGGTTGGAGCATATTTCAAACCACACAGGTGTGACAACCCTCTCCTTTGAATCTTAAGTGCTTCCTTCCCCTTAAAGGAGGGTCATCACAGACATACTTATTGAACAAATTTAGCAGTGTTGAATAAACCTGTCCTGAGTGACTGCTGTAGCATCACTCAGAGGAGACCCTTTGCAATATCTGAGGTGGAATATTTTTAATGAATATTAGAAAAGAACAGCCTACGTATAAACTGATTCTGTGGATCTTCTTTCCTACCCCTGTGGTGCTAATTTCTTTTTGGCAGTCTATCACATGTTAACTGTAGTACCTGGAGAGAAGAGATTGATTTCAGAGCCCTAACACAGCCCCAGAGGAGCATCCTGTGTTTCTCTGCAGAGTCCCTGATTGCTCCCTGGGTGCTATTGAGCACAGGGGCTATGCTGAGCAGCTGGTGATTTCCCTTTAACATCCTGATGGAAGAACTCCTGCAAATCCAGACGTTAGACCGACTAATAGAAGTAATAAAGCTGATACCAAGAACATTTATTTTAACTATAAAATAAGGCACAATGTTAAAGCTGCAAAGTGCCAGCCTGGTTTTCTGCAGTACATAATATGTCCTGTATTTTTTACAGTAACCAGAAAGACATAAACATGTCAGAGAAACTATACAGGATGCAGAAATATTCCTTGCAGAGTCACATAAGGAAAGGCAGGCACCATTCTTTAAAACCAAGCATGCACAATTAACAAGAAAAATATTGCCAATAAAAAGGGGAAAGATGGCCAGTGAGTACAATTAGATAGGATAGTTCAGGGTGTGGGTTTGGCAAGAAAATGACAGTTAGAAGTAACAAAAGCACTTTCTAGACAACTGATGCTTGTAGCTGCAGTTTTACAGAATATTGTGTGTAAATGGATCTTCATAGAGGACTTGTGGCTGAAGCTCATGGTGAGTGTCTGTCAGAAAAGAGTTGAATGGGATCCCAGAATGGTCAAAGGTTTGGTTTTCTATGGAAAAAGGTCTCTTTGCTGTTATTTGTCTCCAGTGAAGGGTCAGGCTCAAAGGTGTTTAGGTGGCAAGGTTTCAAAACTGGGATGTAAACCCTAGCTTCTCAAAGTTCTCATGAATTGTTTGACAAATATTTCTGAGGACCTGGCCCTAACTAATTGAAAACAAGACAAAGGCAAGCAGTATAGAGGGACTGGGTACAACATTTCTCATGGGGTCCACGTTCTGTGCATTACTCTTTACTCATGCATTGATCAGCTGGCACAGCCACCCACATCCCCGATCCCTGTCCCACCAGAACCAGCTCCCTGGTCATGACATGCCCATCCTCATGGAATTCCTCCAAGGCATGAACTGCCCCACTGGGATCTGATACAAGTTCAAATGGCCATATGGAAATGCTGTGGCAAAACAAGCACTGGCCTCCTTGCTTGTGCTCCTTGCTTGTGTTGGGATTCCTTTGTCACTGGACTCTTCATCAGCTCATCGTATTTAGGAATACAGAATATCTCTAGTCTCTATATTGCCACAATAGCAAACTGCTCAAATTCAGTGGATTCAGCTCCAGAAAGCATCCATATGGGAACATTCAGTGAAATCCAAGGACTGTGTTGGAAACAGCTGGCAAATATACAGAACTGGAGGCAAGACTGCAAGCAATACAGCAGTAAGCACCACAAATTCAGTATGGAGAGTGTCTTTTAAAATATAAACGTCCTTGATGCTTTGCAGCAAGAACCAATAAATGTTTTATAACATTTTAATTGAAAGCACATAAACTGAAATGATTTGAAAGAAAGAATCCATGAGTGTATATTCAGTGTTGAAGAGACATAGAAGCAGATTTGTGTCAAATTACATTTAGAAATATGCATTGAATGGGTTGATCTCAAAAATCCTTGAATTGCACAAAATTGGCCTGGAAGAGACCACAAAGACTCACATAGACTAGTCCTCATGTCCCAGAACACAACTGAGGAAGCTCAAAAAAAACTCTTTGCCATTGTTTAAATCCCCCAGTGAGGGTATCCTGGGGTCTTCTCAGGCAGGAAGAAAAAAAAAAAAAAAAAAAAAAGCATCTCTTCCATAGAGAAGCTGAAAAACCTCAAGGTCAATTTACAGTATACCAAGAGGAAATGTAAATGTGTGAGGTGCCTTCCCCAAATTTCTTCTATCCCCATGCCTGGCTTTTGCTGGGTCAAGGTTGGGTTCAGAGCAGCCTTACTGAGTATTCATCATCTGATGATTTTTCTTTGTTTGTCAACACACTTGGCCACAAGGCTTGCAGATGATTCCAGCTGAGGGAACCAAAACAAGAAAAGGTCTTTTTAGTTAGAGAGAAATGTGTCTCGTCTGTAAAGCTTGAAAAGTGCAGTAACATTCAAAGCTGGTTTTCATCCCTGGGGGAAGCCTGTGGGGTACCCTGGAGAGAGGCAGGACAGATTATGTCAGTCACAGGGGAGAGCATCCACTCTCACAACCAGAGAGAGTTTTGCTGCAAAAAAACTCAGTGTATCATAACCTATATTGAAAAAAACGGTTTGCAATTGTAACAAGGTCTGATCTTAACAAAACTTGGATAGGATAATCTTTGTTTTCTAATTTGACAGGTTAGTAATGATTATATTATGCCAGAAAACAGAGCTGCACTACAATTAACTATTTCTTTATTATACAAAGTGCCCTCCTGTTTCATTTAAGTAATAAGAGATAACGACTCTATCTAGCAAACAGTGCTGTGCTCTGTTCTGACTGTCAGGTTTAATCGACTGTCTGCTTCTTGCCCTGCCCCCAGGGCAGTGCAGCTGAGCTCTCTCCTGTACTGGGCTGGATTGCAAGTTTTACTCCAGCCTGCTTAGTAGCTGAATATAGATGAGTTTAATGTGAAAGCTCTGGTAGCGATTTCTGAAACAAGGCATGTTTTGCTCTCTAAGAAAACTTGAGGGGTGAGAAGACATAAGGTGTCTTTGCTATGGGCATCTTTACTGTGGACATCTTTGCAAAGTATTTTCCTAAGCATGTGATTGCAGGACTCCAGGAATACCAGAACAAGAGAAAAGAGGAGTCACTGTACTCAGTCAGATCACTACTTTCCAGCAGTTTCCAACCTGTGTAAGTGGTCAAGATTGTTGTTAGGGAAACACTTTAATCATGAGGGCAAACATGCTTCCTCCCCAAATATTTAATTACCTGCCAGCAGTTAGCAGGACAAAATCATGAGAAAGTAGTCACATCTTTATGTTCAGTAGACCTTAAGGGATTTTTGGTCCATCAAGTCATTCTGTTCCTTTCTGGTTTCACATGATCTGGTAGTCAGCTCTTGAACCCACAACAGCCTATGGTGTGATGCTCCATAGCTCAGCCACAAAACACCTGAAGAGCCCTCTCTTTCTGTGCACTTTGAACTTGTCATTTTCTAGCTGCAGACAGTGCCCACTAATCCTATTCTTGGAAGAGACAGGGAATGATGATTACCTATGTACCCACTCCTGGCCACTCATGGTTTTATAGACCTCTATCATATATCCCTTCAATAGTCCCTGAGGTCTCCTAATCAGCTTAATTGTTCCTTGCAGAGAAGTTGTTCCATACCTTTATTATCCTTGTTGCCTTTTCCTGAACCTTTCACAGTTTTGTTATAACTCCCCTGAGACAGGGCAGCAGGAACATGAACAAAGATGTGGTATTTATATAGAGGGGTGGCTGAACACCTGACTGCCCATGGGAAGTTGTAAATTAATTCCTTGTTTGGCTTTGCTGGCACATATGGCTTTTGCTTTACATGTTAAATTGTCTTTATTTCAACCCATGATTTTTCTCACTTTTGCTCTTCTGATTCTCTTCCCCATCCCACCAGGTAGGAATGAGAGAGCAGCTGTGTGGGGCTGAGATGCTGGCTGGGCTTAAACCATGACAAATACTCATCTACTCTGTTCATTAGCCCTTTACTAAAAACTCCTAAATTAGATAGGTTTTTCCAAGTGTGCGAGCACTGACAAAATGTTTATGAAGATAAAATCTTTGCAAACAAGGTATCCAGACATCATGTACCTGAATAGTAAAGTCATATGAGCTCATCATTCATTCAGAAAGATTTGGACCCTTTTTTATGCATTTGTATTATTTATTCTGAATTTATCTGCCATATTATTGCCAGAGCAATACCTTTTGCAGTCCTTCAAAGCTGGACTTTGTTTCTCTTATCTTAACTTTGTCCTTCTTTCCTAGATCATTGATAAATATGTTGGGCAGAATGAGCCATAGCAATCTCCTTGTAGAACTCCACTCCATGAAGACAAATGACCATTTATCATATGTCTTCTATTTCCTGTCTATTATCCAATTTTTTGTCAGAGAGCTTATGCTGAAATTCACATGTCTATATGAGCATTTTAGGGATTATGTCAGGCAGAAGAGTTGATTTTCATCACTGGTTTCTACCTGACATTAATTTTACGTGAAGACAGATCCCAGCATTGGCTCTCTGAGGTTACAATCTGAATGTGACAGTCTGGCAGACAGCATGTGAGGACTACCCCAAGATAAAGATCTTCCCCTTTTCAACACCATCCTCCTCTCCATCTCCTTCCCATCTTTGGAAAAATCACAGTATCACAGAGTAACTTAGGCTGGGAGGGATCTCAGGGGGCCATACACCCTACTCAAAACAGGCTATCTTTGATCAGATTATCAGGGCCTTGTGTACCCCAGTTTTCCATATCTCTAAGAATGCAGAGACCACATATATTGAACCACATTACATATGAGGAGAGAACTGGCACAAAATTAACTGCAGCATGTATGTTTGGGGTTTCTCTAACATAAGACACAGTTATATTTGTATCACCACCCTTTGGTTCTTAGTGGTGATGTATTTCTCCCAGCTCACCTTTAGTGTTCTACTGGTGCTTTGTAGATGCATATTAGGACAATGTTGGCGAGGTTTGGTTACCTAAATATAGATATGTGGAATGTGGAATCTGAGATGCCTTTATGTATTCCTTTCAACTTCTAACCCAGGCTGCTGAAAAACACAGGTTCTGCTTTCTCCTGTATTACACTGGCCAGCCCCGAGATGTGTTAGACAAAAAGGGCTCATCAAAGAGCACAGACATTTATGTTTAGTCAACTAAGTCATCTTAGCACAAAAATTCAGTCTAGGCAAAATCCATTCAGGTTTGGCTCTTTGTCAGAAGGGAAGTATGTTCGATCACAGCTCTCCCCTCACAGCATCACTACTATCAACAGATGCAGGTCAAAGTTAAATGTTTTCCTCCTCCTGTGGTGGAAGAGCACAGCTTTTCCTCTGCACTGTACCTGTGCATGCCACTCTCTTTTGCATCATAAAACAATGCTTCAAGTGGTGGGGAGTGAGCAAAGCATAATTCTTAGGGCAGTGGGGCTGGCTGAGAGACAGCTGAGATCCTGCTTGTCCTTTCTCTGCACAGAAGCAGCCTCAACATGCATCTCTAGTCCAAGTCTTAGATACAAATAATGTCATAATAAGAAAAACTATGGGAAGCTCCACCCCTTGTGGATGGGTTACCTTACTCACAAGTTACAAATGAAACAGGAAACGGGAAGCCCATGGACAACAAAGCAAACTGTTAGTATGAGCTGGTGGATCCAAAGTACTTATTTTAGTATTCTTCAGTAAAAATTTTTCATTGACATCTTCTGTCCATGCTGCAAGAGCAGCAAGTGTTGCCTTTTACTTCACTTGTGATAATCTCTTTGAAACTCTGTTTTACTTTACAAAAACCAAATCCTGCTTCACATGATATGTCAAATGAAGGCTGAGTACTGTGAAAAGGTTGTATTGGCCTCTGAGCAACAGGGAAACAATTTTGCATCAAATGGATTTAATTACACAGAAGTTTGCTTTAACCAGTGTGAGTTGATCTGTGAAACAGTGAAAGAGACTGTGAATCTCTGCTTTGTTCCATTAGGGTAATGTCAACAGAAGCTAACTTACAAATTTCAGTCCTTTAACTAACTCAACTAGCTGAACAGGGTATTCCTTCCCATTTCTCTCTGCCACTATCTGAAAGGAGGTTGTAGGGAGGTGGAGGTTGGCCTCTTCTCCCAAGTAACAAGTGATAGGATGAGAGAAAAATGTTCTCAAATTCTGCTAGGAGAGATTGAGATTAGATATTACAAAAAACCTCTTCACTGAAAAGGTTGTCAAGCATTGGAACATGCTGCCCAAGGGAGTGGTGGAGTGATCCTCCCTGGAAGTATTCAAAAACCATGGAGGTGTGGTGCTTAGGGATATGGTTTAGTGGATCTGACAGTGTTAGGGTAATGTTATGACTCTATGATCTTAGAGGTCTTTTCCAATCCTAATGATTCTACAGTTCTCACAGATCGCATAATCCCTTTCAAAAAGCAGCGGAACTTCTTCTTAAAACTGTTTTTCTGTCCTCTTCCCATATGAAGAGAACACTTCTATTTTCCTGATTAATTTATTACAACCAGCCTTTGCCTATTGTTTTCGTGGCAGTGCTGTCCTGAAGGCCAAGCAGCTCCCATCTTCTTCCTGGTGCTTGCCTTCATGTTGTGTGAGCAGACAGGAACAGATCCTTTCAGCCTTCTTGGTACTTGCAGAGCACTCAGAGCTCTCCATCTCCATCGCCATCTCCAGTCCTTTTCTGTCTCTTTCCAGGCCATGTTCTTTTTTGACTAAGGGTGAGTGGTTTTACTGTCATAGTGACCAAATCCCTCAGAATGTGCAGTGTTTTTTTAAAAGATAAGCAAATGCTCAAAGCAATGGAAAGCAGGCAAAGGACAGCCAGACATGATGGTTACCATGCTGTAAAATGTTATCACCTGGCAGCAAAGAGCTGATCTCTGGCAGCATGTGTGTTCCTTGTCCCTTCCAATTCCAAGTTGGTTAACCTCTGCAGCTGCAGAAACCAAGCTTCATCCTAACTTTATTTCCCATTGTAGTTCACTGGGCTCATGGACAAGGTGGTTCTCTGCAACTTTGCTCTCTTCAACTTGCATGGCAATGATTTTCAGTTCAGGGTCAGACTGGGATTTCCCTTCATTCATTCAGTGAAGAAATACTCTTAGATTTCCAAGAGACTGCTTTGCAGAGAAGCAATGCACCTGCTGAAACATGAGGATGGATAGTCAAGATTTATCTGCAATATCTAATCCTGTTCTTAAACTCAGTAAGAGCCTGCACTTTGGAGAAAAAGCAACAAGTACAAAACTATGAAATTACTGACAAAGCAGCAGCATTAATGTGGAGAAGCCTGACACTGAGATTTGTTAGGCTCTGGAACTGTTTCCCAAGGTTAATGATAAAAACACCATCCATCATTTAGGTCTTCTACAACTAGTCAAAGCACTAGAAAAAAATGCACTTTCCAAAAACAATGTTCTATTATCAGGAAGATGTGCTGCATGACCTGATAATTTTTTTTCTAGCTCTGGTCTTTTGTTCTATTAAAAGCATGGAAAGGCTTTTTTTCTTTTTTTTTTTCTTTTTTTTTTTTTTTTTTTTTTCTCCCCAAGAGTAGATGAGTAGATCTGCCAAATGTGGCTGGTTGGGAGGTAGAGAAGGTAGAATAAAATTCTGGACAATTCTGAAGTGGTGCTTTTCTATCTGATCCCTTTTAGAAAAGATATTTTTTCAGTACCCTTTAATATTCCCTGTTGTATATATTTGAACTCATCTTCAAAATCCCAACATGTTCTGTTAGTCCCTCAGCAGAAGACCAGTAGCTTTGCTGACAAATGACAAGACCTAGCTTTATACAATACTGCTCATCTATCATTATCAGTGCAATGGACAAAGACACCCATTGATGATAATACCTGGTAGGGAATCAGTGTAGAGATAACTTCAGGTCATTCTAGTCAGTTCCTGGTTTTCCACTTCTGTACAAAAGACAATCAGTGCAACAGATTCAATCCCCATTGGGATTTGCCATGAAAGGCAAAGCAAAACTTTGCCAGGACAGTCGTCAGCCAGCTCTGAAAACTGTCCCTAATGCCATGAGTAGACCTGACACAAGGTAAGACTGGCTTCTAGCAAAGGCCTTTAACTGCTAAAGGCAGTAGGCAGAAAATTGGTTTCAGAAGAAGAAAAATAAAATGCTAGGTCCCTCTCTTGCCATGAACCTTTACCTTAAGTATAATTCTGAGAATGGTTTGGAATAATTCAGTAACATGATGGGACTTAACAGTTTCATCTGTAATATCTAAGAGAAAATTTTCTCACTGCTTCAGAATTGTAGGGTCATTCAAAATTCCTGAAGAAAGTGTTTTCCATTTAGTACTTTAGATTGTTTTGAGTAATTTTGATAGATGTCCATTATATTGTTCTGTTATTTCCAAAGTGAAATCTAGGAATCTAAGTGGTTATTTTCAAAGCTGTAGCAGTCTTTAACATAAAAGGCATCAAGAACCAGGCAGGACTGAGGTACAGCTGTGTACACTGTGAGTTTTTCATCTGGGAAAAAGATTTCCCCATGTGTACAGTTGTGTTTACTGATTTACTTCTATAAAAAATGTAAAACAAGCTAACAGTGAGACATCATCTTTGCCTGGATTGGCAGAGCTAAATCCTGATTTACACAGCTGGCATCCTTTTACACAGCAAACTACCCACACTAGCACTCCCCAGCCTACTTGTCAGATGCTTCTTCCCTAAGCATCATCCTTGTTTTTCTCTTTCCTTCACTTTGTAAGAATTTACCTAATACCAAGGGCCACAAATCTAAGTGTTCCTCCCTAACAACTTCATGAGAAGAGAAATTTCTTTAGAGTCACTTTATTGCCTGCCAATAATTTGCCAGAATTTGGTCCTTACAGGTTTTCTTGCTGGCTTTGAAACTCTCCTACAGCCTGCCACAACCCTGGCTCTGCAGAAAAGGAAAGTCTTTCTGGATCCATTGAGGATTCCAGAGCCTCTTTTCCAAAAAAGCTAAGCTCGTTGACTACACAGAAACACATCAGCCAGGTAAGGGCCACCTGAACACACACCATGCATAGTCTTGCACAGGCTTAGCGACTACATGCACATAACCAGACAGGTATCGTCAGCAAATATCTCTTCCAGCTCCCACAGCAGACCAGTGAAGGGCTGTGAAAGACATGGTTATTATCCCTGCTGGAATTATCTCTGTATTGTGTTGCTTGGTCCACAAATTGACTAGGCTGACAAAAAGACTGGGTGGCCTGAGATAGCAGTTCCATGATAAGGAGAAGAATTCAGTGGGTATGGTGGTTTAATGATTTGCCAGGACAACTTTTAAAAAAAATGTTTTTTCTTCTCGCAGAGAGTTCAATAAGCCAGTATGTTGGTTTTGCATGGCCTGGTTTTTGGCAGCTGGGGGGCACACAGGGGTGGCTTCTGTGACCATGTCCAGCAGAGCCAATCCCTGATCGCTTTGAAGACGGACATGCTGCTGGGCAAGGCTGGGTCAATTAGAGAATGGCAGTGCCTCTGTGATATTCACAGCAGTTTTGGAAGGACTGTGTGCCCGTGGGAGGGACTCACACTGCAACAGTTTTGGGAGAACTGCTGCTCATGAGATTTGGAGCTGTGATGGAGAAGTTCATGGAGAGGTGTCTCCCGTGGGAGGGATCCCACGGTCTCACAGGAGAAGGACTCCTCTGCTGGAGCAGCAGAAGAAAATCTTGGTGATGAACTGACCAAAACCCCATGGCCTTTCTCCCTGTGCTGTCACTGGAAAGGAGGGTGGGGTTGTGGGGGAGAAAGGTGTTTTAAGGGCATATTTTTACTTCTTATTAGCCTCCTCTGATATTGTTAGTAATAAACTCACTTTCAGTCTCTTAAGTTGAGCCTGTTTTGCCCTTGGAGTGTTTTCCCCCTCTTGGTCCTTAACTTGAATGAACCCTTCATTAAATTTTTCTCTCTTGTGGCCAGCTATGGCAAGGGAGAGTGAGTGAGTAGATTTTGTGGGTGCCTAGTGTTTGGCCATTGTCAAGCCATGACAGCCACTTATGGCACAGCCCCCAAGGCAGGTACAAGGGACAGACAGAGGCAGCATTTTCTGATGTTGGCATTCCCCAGCATTGACCCATGATCTAAGATCCTTCTGTTATTCCCAAGGTCTTTATTTCTTCAGCTTGAGGCCTCTGGAGAAGATTCCAACAGAAATCCACTAATATTCTGCTTGTGCCCATTGTACAGTTAACAGAAAATGAATTATGGGGCAGAGTTTCCCTGCATTTGATTGGTAACAAGATGGCTTATTTCTCTGAGGATCAGGAGTGAATGAAAGCCTGGAGTACCCAAGCTGTGACACTCCAATAGGCAGTGAATAATTTACACCAGCTAGTACACCTTGGAAAGGAAATATCCAACCCCATGCCAGGCTTGATGTTACAGCAGTGTCAGGACCAGGAGAAATAGCTTTTAACATTTCTGAAGGCAGAGCTGTAAAGCACTGAGATGCCTTTACTATGACAGGGGCACACTAACAGAGCACTCATAAGGGTAAATCACACCTCCCTCATTTCTTGGGGTGTTTTGAGAAGGCTGAGGAGGGAATGTGGGAAGAAGGGGAATGGGAATTCCTCATGATCAGTCATTGATGTTCCAAAGGGCTGTTTTGAAGCTGGTCCTGGGCCCTGTTGGCACAGATCCACAGTGAAGGATGAACATCAGGGCTCAAGGCTCAAGACTTAGGGCAATGGTGAGGGCTTGAGTCCAGATTTCACCAACAAACAGATTTCACCAATGCAACAGAGATTAAGAGGAAAATGTGACACAACCTCTTACGTCATGTTCGTGGGTTGGGTTCCCTCTTCTGGGGGAATTTTGGCCAGTGCAACATAATGGCTGCATTCCTGCCAAGAATGAGACTGGAGTTGCTGATACTGCAGCAGAAGCATCTGTGCTTCATACAAATGGCTCTGGCCATCCTATAGACCAGTGAGATTTGCAAATTAGCCCCATGGCAAGTTTTTCAACAATGGGGGGTGTTCCAGCTGCTTTCATCTAGCGGAGCCCTGACAAGAGCAAAAAAACCAAAATCCTCTTCACTCCCACACAAATCTTTGTCTTCCCCTTTTAGCAAAATCAGTGAAAGCAGCAGTATCAGAACACCCTTTTTTAACAGAATATTTGTCCCCCAAACATTGGAAATGCACATTTATCTATACCTATTTTAGCTCCATTTTACTTCTCAGCATCAAACCCTACAATTTCTCTTCCATTTCTATATACTGTGCTGCACAGCTGACATATTGCTAACCCTATGCCAAAGCACAAGCTGTAATAATACTATCAGACCAGCATTTCAGAAAGTTTTTCCTCTCTAACCTGTGTTTGACCTTTAATTGATAAACAGCAAAGTGGATCTGATAGTAGGGTGATGCAAAAGCTTTATATCTCTCTATAACTTCAACTGATTGCCCCTAAAATTGAGATAAAGTGATACAAGACCACAGTGCCTGATATGAGAAAACACATTACTTAGCACACAAGCTGAATGCTGAGGCAGACCATGGAAGGATTTCAAAAGCAGAAGAAAGAGAGAATGTGAAACAAAAATGTCTATGTTGAGAATCTTGGTTGATCTGTCAGAATCAGTCATTCAGTTGTATTCAGATTAAAACCATCTTGTTTGATTAGTCTCAAGGCTTACCAGGGAATTTAGCCACACAAGTCATTAATTTCAATGAGCATGTTTGTAGCTAACTACCTTTGTTGACTCTGAAAAAATGTACATCTTGATATGACATATTTCTTCCCAGGAGCTTCTCATGGACTGAGAGCAGCAACAATGAAGAAAAGTGTTTCTACATGTGTGAGTTTATCCAAAGGGAGTGCTTAATGCAGTGATTTATTTTCAGCTGCTACTGCTCTTATTAAGAAGAAGATGGATATAGAAATATTCTTATAAATAGAAGGCCACGTTCATGACCATGTGCTGTGAGTCATCACTGTTAATTATTCAGATGTATTTTCAAAGATACCTGGGGATTTGCAAAAATGAGTGGTTGTAGGATAAGAGTTTAGCTATTTAGCATTTTTACTGGCATATATGTATATGTCTAGGTGTGTATCTATTTGGTTTTCTCCTGTTTACAGTTTCTCTCTGCAAATAAAGAGGAGGAACTGTATCACATGTTGGAAGTGGCTAGTCACACAATGCAGTGAATAATGAACTGTGCATGCAAATCAGCTGACAAATCCCCCATGCTAAGCTTTATTGTATGCAAACTATTTGTCAGGTGCTTGTGACTAACAGATGGATTTTTCTAGTAATCATGACCAGCTAGTGGACAGCAGACTGATCCAAAAAGTGATGGTATTTCTAATGTGTAGTGCTCTTAGAATAAATTGCTTTCACAGCTTTATTAGCTACACATGATCAGCCAGGGAAGGGTTTTGCTTCTGTGCCCATTTTAGTTGTTGAGTCTGAGTGTTTTTTTTAATAAAAGCAGTAACAACCGCATACAGAAAGAGTGAGAATGTACAGGAGTAATGGTACACATTGAGGCTGGTTATATCAAATCAAGGATAGCCTCAGGAATCATTACTTTTTTTGAAAACTAAACAATACAGGAAATATTCCCAGCCTGGAATGGAGTTGTCTACACCGATAAATGTTACAGTAGTTCACAGTCCGATTCAGATCTGGGACCACTAACATAACATCTTGCCAAACCATTCCCAGTTGCAACTCAGCAGCTAGCTCCAGTCAGGGATCATTCCTGGCAGGTTTTGTAGGTGGAGCCACGCAGTTTCAGAGACTTAGGGATCAAGACATCAGCAGCATGGCTGTGAAGTCTCCTACAGGAGTTGTTCTCACTGCCCAAAAGTACATAAAAAATCAGTCTGCTAAGGTTGATGTAACCCCTGTGCCCAGGAAAGATTTTTCACCGTGCACTAACTCCTCTACTTTCCAGACAGGTGGGACACCACCTTTTTGCTATCCTTATTTCTGGTCCCTAGGACTGTAGTGGTTTCATCAGCATCTTTATCTGTCCATGTCTTCTTGCTCTCTGTGAGGAGGAAACTGACTTGTTCTCTTGCTAAGCCAACATTCAGCCCCACAGCTCAGCATCTGCAGAAGTTGCAAGGGAGATGCTCTCCACCTCACCATCAGTAAATGTTTACTGGCTCTCCCTTCCCAAACTTTGTCTTCCAATTTATATGTCCTTGTTTTTTAAGATTCATAGAATCATAAAATATTATGGGGTTAGAAGGGACCTTAAAGATCATTCAGTCCCAGGCTCACTGCCATGGTCAGGGACGCCTCCCACTAGACCAGGTTGCTCAAGGCCTTATCCGACCTGACCTTGAACACTGCCAGGGTTGAGGCATTCACAACTTCCCTAGGAAACCTATTCCAGTGTCTCCTCACACATACAATAAAGAATTTATTCCTAATGTCTAACCTAAATTCCCCCTCTTTCAATTTGTACCTATTACTTCTTGTTCTATCAATCTCTACAATATCTCTTATTTTTTACAAATCACTCTGGGACCTTCCAGCACCTTATCTCAGTCCCAAAGTGCTTCTACTCAATGCAGTGAATAACCAACTTGTCCTCACTCAGCTCATTTGCTCCAGGGGGCACAATCCACGTCTGTTTTGCTAATTATTTCTCCTGGCTACCATTCCTATAGCAAATGCCAGGATTCTTCCTTCAGAGAAAAGCCAAGCTGAGCTTTATCTCAGATGTGCCAATATCAGAAATAAATGATAAAAATAACAGTAAGCAAAAGCAAAGCTGTATCACCTGCTATCAACTATTGTGGTGTCTGATAAGTTGTGTGGACCATGCACACAATGCTGTGTGCTGTTTAGCAGCAGAAATTTTCTCTGAGATCACAGGACAGCCTGTGCTTTTGAACATAAAATTCAATAAAGGATTTATTGAAATCCAAGACCACTAGCACTAAAATCCTGAGTTTTCTCAGTGTTTATAAGAAACACCCTTGCTTTACATTTGTGGAGAAAGTGTTTACCATGTACCTCCAGAGGACAAGAATTACTTTTGCTGCACAATAGCAGAGGAGCTCATGCTGAAGGACGGTGTGTTAATACCAAATCTCTGACCCACATCCTCCTTTCTCAGCTCCACATCTCCAGAACAAGCAGAGAGGAGGTTTCCTTGCCTATACAGAAGAAAGAAAATCAACTCTCCTCACAGCTGGAATATTTGGCCATGCCCTGAGAGCTCAGTGAAACAAGGTCTGTCTGATGTACTAGAGATGTAAGAGAGCCTTTCCCTCACACCAGTTGCCTATGTCTGTAGCAGGACCGATATGAATTCCCCACTGCAGTCGGTGTTGGGGATACCACTGTGCTGGCCACTAATTGCCTCACCCTGATAAAACCTTTGGAAGCAGCCCTAGCTCCTCCTCCCGATTCACACTCAAAATGACTGTGCCATGGCTGCTGGGGATGTACACAAGATCAGAGCCTCTACAAAAAGCCATTATTCCCCAGCCAACACATATGCAATGTGTTGCTCCTTTACAGATCATGTTGGCCAATTAAATCTATCAACCAACTAATTTATGCCTTGCAATGGGTGAAGTAACAGGAAAAGAAATGCGTCTTCTTTAATCTCGAGCTATGTGGCAGATGTCAATAGGTTTAGTGCAATAATGTCCTGTATATAAAAGTGTCGGGTGCCAGGTGACCCACTGGCAGCAGGCTGAGGAGAGCTCTGCTCTGACTCCATTTCCAGAGTTTGTGCAGAGCTTCCCCGTTCAGTCACCACCAGAAGGAGCTGCTTGGCTTTGCCAGGGCAGCCCCTGCAGGCTCAGTACAAAGGAGCACCAAAAAAAGCCAAATGCAGGAATTTGTGCCCCTCTTTTTCCGTCTTTGTGACCAGAGCAACTGACCTAAGAACTAGTACTCATTACCCTGCATCTGTGAGCAGGGGTTACTTCTGGGGCTAAATTCTTGTCTTGCCACCCTCAAACAAATTTGGAAGGTCTCCATGTAAACTAAAGGGTCATACTTAGAATCTTATTAAGGAGAAGAGAATTCCTCTCCTGAGATTTTAATAACACAGAATCCTTTACCCCCCCCCCCTTTTTCTACTATGCAATTGGAATCTTCTAATTTTTTTTTCAGAACAATCTAAAAGTCTGTAAAGAACTGAACAAATCAGTCTGTTAGTTGCTACAGATTGTTGCTATAAATTATCCCAAAGCCTTTGTGCCAGCATATTGATTGCTTTAAAGTCAAGTGAAAATAGATGCACAGCTTAGAAGACCCATAAAAAACCCTCAACAAGAGCAAAGAGATTATTCATCCATACCATTTAAAATGTAGCTTGTAGGTACACAAGTATGATTAGCGAATAAGAATAAATGCAGCTCTGACAGCTGCAAAATTGTAACACATACACACAGTCAACTGTCTGCCAATTCCTTAAATAAACTGATTTTCTGGAAGGAAGCTTTTGTGATTAGTAATAGAAGATTCAAGTAAGGAAGGTAAGGATTTTCCTTTTTTTTTTTTTTCAGGTATAAGGAGTTGATTTGTAGCCAAATATTATAACACTAACCAAATCAAAGCACTATTTCAAATATTTATTAGAATTGTTACTGTGGATGTACCCTTATTCCACAGTGAGCTGTTTTATAATTTATGATTTATAATTGTATAGGTTCTCAGTGTGCTGTAGCCAGACTTTGTTCCTCTCTCTGCCTGTAGACTCAATTGGTTGCTATCTCTTCCATGCTAGATTAGTGCTTATTAGTTCTGATAGATGTTATCCTTTCAAGTTGTTGCTAGCTTGATTTTGTGGCTGAGTTGGGAGGAAAGTGTTTATCAGAACCAGAGCTGAAAGCAAGCCTTTCAATGCAGATTTTTAATTTTCATGGCTGTTGCTGGTTGTTAGACTGCTCTGCTCATTGGTGCTGTACCATGGATGAGACTGGTACCGAGCAAAGGGAGGCTGCAGATGTTCTAAAGCAGATGTTCTAAAGCAGATGTTCTAAAGCAGCTGTTTCTACCCAGCCTTATCAAGCCAGCCTTGCCAGCTGCTGAGTTACTTTTCACCTAAGATCGGAAAGCTGCTCAGCAACTTCAGTGAGGGAGGCTAGCCTTTATCAGTGTTTATCAGAACCAGAGCTGAAAGCAAGCCTTTCAATGCAGATTTTTAATTTTCATGGCTGTTGCTGGTTGTTAGACTGCTCTGCTCATTGGTGCTGTACCATGGATGAGACTGGTACCGAGCAAAGGGAGGCTGCAGATGTTCTAAAGCAGATGTTCTAAAGCAGATGTTCTAAAGCAGATGTTCTAAAGCAGATGTTCTAAAGCAGATGTTCTAAAGCAGATGTTCTAAAGCAGATGTTCTAAAGCAGATGTTCTAAAGCAGATGTTCTAAAGCAGATGTTCTAAAGCAGATGTTCTAAAGCAGATGTTCTAAAGCAGCTGTTTCTACCCAGCTGCTCAGCAACCTCAGTGAGGGAGGCTAGCCTTTATGAAGAAGTCACTGTGACTAGAAATGTCCTCTCAGGTCTGCCAGGCATGTCAACAGAATGGGGTGGCTCAAGACAAAGAGAAGGGGAAGACAATCTTGTCACTACCTGCATGGTCCTGTCTGCTTGGGGATGCAAATCAGTGACCAGATCTTCACCTGCAGTGGAGTTCCAGCATCTAATGTATGTGGAGACACTCACTGGAGATGTGGTAATCTGGAGTTGTCTCCCACTTCCAATTTCCCCCTCTTGTCAGGGGAGTTACGCGAATACCAAGGGCTGCTCCATCCCAACCTGTTATCTAGGAGAAATCAAGTGAATCACTACCTGCAGGTACCTCTGTCTGTGCACTCACTGGAGAGGACACCCAGAATGCCAGCTTAACCCACCATTACTACAGGGATGGAATCAGATGAAACCAATCCTGTCCCTGTGATTCCCTTTACCAAATATCCCAGCCAAGGCTGTGGCCAGCATCACTGGTTTCAGAGGGAAGGAGCAAGACATTTGCCCAAAGGAAGGTTCCTACCTGTCAGTGTTCGGAGACAAAGTGTACAACTTGCATGAAGATTTGGTTGGAGCCCTTCAAAAGTAACTATTTCCCATTAATACTGGCTATTACTATCTTCTAAACAATCTGTTTCTGAATTTCACTACACTCTTTAAAGTTTATCTCTTATGGTAATGAATTCCTCAGGCAAATTGTGCATTGTCTGAGGAAAAAACCTCCTTGCACCATTTTTTTTCTGAATATATTTGTTATACTAATTAAAGGGCTTCACTTCCCACAACGTTTTCTTTTAATGTTAGCTTGAACTCTGCAGGTTGGAGAGAGCTGCTGCATGCATAGAGGAGTGGGCTAATCACAGGACTGGAATTAAGGAATTTATGAGTTCCTTAAAGCTTCTCCAATATGAATGGCCCAGAAAAGGCTTTTCATTAAGCATTCATTTGCCCCTCTGTTTTGCTCAATCTGTACAAATTTTACATGCATGTACCTGTATTTCTGTGTCAGCCCTGAACAAGGACAGGACCACTGGGCCCTGGTGGATGCAGATAGTTTTCTCCTCTGAGGTCCATTTACCAATGTAAGAAGTCTGTCTTTCAGGGAAGAAACCAAAACCCTATCATATTTTTGGTCTGCGAGTTTACTGCAAACTGACTACTGTGACACCTCTGAAGTGCTGGGAGGTCATCCCAGAAAAAGGCCAGTTTGGTGTCCTGAGATTACAGTGAGAACCAGTCCATCTGGTTCACTGCCACAGATTAAACAAACAGTGACTGGTATTTGTTTTCCTTCACATGAATGTGTTTAGTGGGGCTCAAAATCAATCAGGAAAGGGATGTTTGGAGCTAAAAGACAGAATTTTTTTTTATTTTTTTTAATTTTCTTGGCTGAGTTGGGGATTTTTGTGTTAGGAAAAGCCTTTTGGCTTTCAAACCTGCCTGCCTCAGCTATATAGGTATATCAGGAGGGAATCTGTCAGAAAAGAATGAACATTTGGCAGGGAAAAAAATCAAGTCAGACATAGAAATTAATCCTGATTAGGTTTATTAGAGTTGCAAGAAGGGTAAGTATTTATTCCACGCATTCTTTAAAGGAGTTTAATTGCTGTGTGTTCTGGTCTGGTTTTGTTTTGTTCCTCCCAGCTTTCTAAGCTTCAATTTATATGATACAAACCAATTACCAAACGGTGCTGCCTTAACCTTTCTTTGTGCTGATCCACTCAAGAGCAGAGATAGTCACTCTTCAATAGATCATTGTGCTTCCAGAAGGGTTGTTGTAAACCAAATGAGCTGCACTGTGTGCCCTTCAGCATCTCCCGGCATTGCTGATAATGGGCTTTCACTTCCCCTGGCTGCCGCTATCTTAGCGCTTTTAGCATTTAGGCAGATAATCTTTGGGGCAGGGTCGCACACCTAGAGTTGACAAAGGCACGGAGGGGTGGTTCTGCTTCACGGAGTAATGGAAACTGAACGGGAACAACCTCTGAATTTAGATTTAGAATCCATGAGTGCTGAATAAGCTTGAGGCAGCCGTGGTACAGCCCAGCTCTCAAAAGGGTGCACCCCAAAACAGCTCCCAGTGCTGGATGAAAGCACCTCTCAGTTCCCTCTGAGCCTGCATGGAGCTGCTTAAAGAGAATCATATCTCAATCTGACATCCCTGAAAGGTGGAGGTGTCCAGGAGGGACATTGTCCTTGGCATCCACTGCCTGATGCTCCAGCCAGCCTGCAGTGGGGCGAGAAACATCAATCATGGCTGAATTCTCCAAACTGCTTAGCAAAGCAGAGACAATCAAGAATCTGAGGATTTGTATGTTGTGTGACTGTTATAAACCCTTGAAAACACAAGTTACTTCCTACTTATCTGCCACCTTGGCCTAATTCAGGCTCTGGGATGCACATTGCTATGAAGAAGTCCCTGTGCAAGACCTTTGCCATTCCTTCATTCCAGAAAAGCTGGGAAGGAGACAGCAACTGAGTTTTTTTCTGGGGCCTCTGGCTAACATTTCTTCACTCTTTGATCCAGAGAGGGTGTGCAGGACAAGAAAAAGGCAGGTTTGCCTGTCAGTAGTGACTGAAGGAAGGTTTTTGGAGGCGCCTTCGGGCTAGTTTCCTCCCCCCACATTCCTGTGCCTGTCACGGCTTCTGCAGCTCAGACAAATGGTCGGATACACTTGAGTGCACAGCCCTGCAGTGCAATGGGGATACTGCCCTCATCATGACTCTCGTGTTAAAGTATTTTAAGCAGAAGGAGGGGTTGCGAAGGAGAAAAGAATGAGATAAGAATGTGTGAACTACTTTTTCTTTCTCTTTTTGCTTAGTGAGTCTTTGTTAGAAAAGCTGCCAGCTGTGCACTGTGTCATGCCAAACAACTTTACTAATCTCTTTGCATGGACAGCAAGGTCGTGCTCCGAGCACTGAAGAGATCCAGCTGGAGCATTATGATCAGCTTTCCTTAAAACTGATCATGCTTTGCTCAAAGCTGTATTGCAGGCAGCATTGCTGTGGCCCAAGTTTAGGCTTTGGTCACTGGTGTGAAGCCTCATTAGGTTTGTATGGCTGTAAATGGGAGCAAGGCTTGGCTAGAAAGGTAGAAACAGACCGCTGCTAACTTTATGGGACTGACTGGGGTCAGCCTTTGGCTATTGCACCAAAACGCTGCAATACCCACACAACTCCGTGTGTGTGCTCTGCACCTGCAAGGAATTTGTCAGGGGCACTCTTCACAAGCCCCTAGGAACACAGACGTCGTGTGATGAAGTTTGAGCGCCCCTTTGTGCTCCGCTGGGACTGGAGATAGAGGGAGAGGGGCAGATGTCGTTCTCTCAGATTTTCAGTTTTCTTAGCAAAGAGAAGTAACAAGTCAGGTGTCACATGCAAAAAAGCATTATTTTCTCTTGCTTTTCCCCTCAGCAGCTAAGCACTTAGCAGATGCTTGAGTGAAAGGACACGCTCAGTTTGCCAGGGAACCAGTTGAAATCTGAAGTTATTCAGTTGAAACCAAGAAAGAGATGGATCAAAATTTGGCCTTGTGCCTGGCTGTGGAGTCCGTTCTGAACAGACTACAGAAAAAATACCTGTGGATTGCAGACCATGTCTGCAGGAGAAAGTGGAATTTGCCAGCGAAGAAAACTTCTCCTTTATAAAGCTCTCGAGCAACTCGCTTTGAGATATTTGCAGCGCCTTTAAAAAAACACCTCAGCTGTAATGAGCTTATGTGTTAAATGAACAAGTGTGGAAATTAGGACATGAGATATTTGCATAGCAGCCAGGAGATAATTACTGGTGATAGTCCAAGCTGAAGAATAGCATCTATTGTTTCCAGAAAACTAGTTTTTATAAAACAACATGAACTTCCTGTACTCAAAACACATCAGCAATGCCTACAGTGTTATGTAGCAAAACTATTAACAAATAAATACATGGGGGGAAAACCCCATCCTGGACAAACTGTAAAGGACTAAACCTAATTAATTATTAAACCTAAAAATACAGTATGTTTAGAATGTCCCTGTACTGTATATCTTTCCATTTAGTATAAAGTGCAAATATATACTGGTGAAACCCACTGGATTTTAGTTACAGAATGGCTAGATTGTAAGTATATTTATACACATGCAGAAATTTAGACATTAATTAATGACCTCTTAGGTCAGAAGGCCTGCAACAGCTGGGGATCCCCTTGGTGGGCATGACTAGGAATAGTTCAAAGCGTAATCTAAGAGGGTTGTCTGGTAATGTACACTAGGAAATATAATTAGTCACTAGAAAAAGAATTCAGCTTTACTCTGGCACCATGTGGGTTCAGTTCTCTCAATGTGAAATGTAGCCACCCAGACTGAGATCTCTGAGACTCATTTGTGTTTGGTGAAAGAGTAATTAATGCTGCATAAGGAAAAAAACAAAAAAAACAAAAAAAAAAAACCCAACCAAACAAAAAAAACCACAAACAAACAAACAAAAAACCAAACCAAAAAAAAAAAAAAAAACAAAAAAACAAAAAAAAACCCAAACCAAAACAAAAAAAAAAAACAAACAAAAAAAACCAAAAAAAAACCAAAAAAAAAGCTGAAAGAGCACTGATGGCAGTGGCAAATGCCACAGGGAGTTTTAGGTCAGTAAGCAGGGAGGACAGGCCTGCCAGACTTGCCTCATTTGTAAGCCTAACCTCTTGACTGACAAAAAAGATGCCCTTTAGTTGGAAATTTCCTGTGGAGGTATGCAAATGGAATAACGAAAACCGAATCTATATTTATACTTTAAATCACATGGAAGCTCTGAGTGTTCTGGTGAAGAAAAACCCCATTATTTGATTGGTGTTACATTTCTCCTCCCTGTGCATCTGCCCTGGGTCACTGCTGGAGACAGATGAATGGCCTATGAGCACCAGGGCTGGCATGCTCTCTTCCTCCTTATGTTCCAGTGACTCCTGACAAATAACAAACTTTTAAAAATGGTCCTTATTGGTTTCAGAGACAGAGATCCAGAAGACCAGGTCTCAATTACACCCAGTTACACCGGACTTACTATTAAATCAAGGCTCAGTGTCTTAAACAGTTCTGTGAACACCTGTGACACTCCTCCTTGTGACTTCCCTAAAACTCCTCATGAATTTACCGGGCCCTCTGTGCCAGTGAGAATGGAGCAAGGTGCTGAACGTTTGCCTGAATGCTCCTTTTGTCCTCGCTGTCAGTCTGTGTCACACCAGCAGATGCTGGGAGCAAAAGGCCAGGCCCCATGTGGTCTCAGCTACAGTAGCTCCATGGCAGCAAGCAGAGCAGTGCCAAGCTAAATCAGTTCACAGATCGTATCATCAGGGCTGGAGAGGATTATAATAGCTGTAATTTTTAACCTGCTAGCCCAACACCACCCCCACCACCCTCTGAATTTTTCCTTCTGTTACATTCCTCATTCTTTTTACTCTTCAAAAGTCATCTTTTGATAGGAAACAAGTGGTCAGGTATTGTTGCGATATATGTGTGGCAGAATAAGGCAAGATAAGAGATGCCATAAAATGTGTGTACACAGAGACAGAATATTCATTTCCAGGGAAATTGGTGTCCCTGATCCTCTGTTCTGCCCACTCTCTCCCACCAAACAGAGAGCCCTCCTCACAGTCTTTCCATGTCTCTCTGTTTTATCTTGGTGTCGTGTTGCAGTAGCTCTGGGAAAACCACTGTCACTGCCTTTTGCTCCATAGGAGGTGGACAGAGCTCCCAAGCCTCAGAGGTATGGAGGCAACCAACTTTTGAAGAGCCCTTGAAGAGTCACACCAGACATGTCTGAGTAACAAGCAGAGTTTGGGACAGTTCTGGGAACCAATCCCAAATCCTTTAATAGCTGAACAAGTGCACAATTCATCCCATTTCGCTTCTCATAGACATGGCCTCTTCCCTGGGACTACCCAAGGGTCAGCCCCACAAATTGCAATTGGAGTGGAAAAATAATTCATTAAAGAATGGATGGGTAGGAAGGAAGGAAGGAAGGAAGGAAGGAAGGAAGGAAGGGTAAAATACACATATCCACCTAACACAAAGTTTCAGTTTTCTAAGATGATGTGTTTCAGTGACTATTTATTATAGGAAAGGGGTGTGGGTGAGAGTGTGTGTAGGAGAGTGCAGCAGAGGAATATAATTAGGAAAACTGACCAAGAGGAGTAAATCAGTTAGAAGAAGCTGACCAAGATGGGACAAGGACAGAGAGAATCTCAGAACACAGGGCCTGGTCTGGAGGTGCTGAGATGAGACTGGAAAGCATGTTTGATTGTTCCCACACTCACGGATAACAGGCTTAGTGCATGCTTGTAAATACACAGAACCACATTCAAGATATCTAGCCCCAGTTTGTCCTCCTAATTAAAATTGCCTATAATAGCTGAGAATGGGGCAGTCTATACAGATCAGACCACCCTTCTTCATGTCTCTATTTCAAAATGAATATACCTCAAGTTGGTGATTTACCATTTAATCTTCTAGTTAATATCTAGATGATAATTTCTGTTGTTCAGTTATTCATCCCAGAAAGAGCACTGATAACATTTTCAAAAACATGGTCTTGGGAGAGCCTTGCCCTTAGACCATCAATATCTCATCTTGTGCACCATGCAAGTACTGTACTCAGAAGGAAAGATAGGAAATGTAATTTATTCTCCCCCATACCTCTGTGGCACTGGGAATCAAGCAAACCTGCATTCCAGTTCCTTTCACTGAAAACCCTCTCTAAGAGACTTATCAAACTGGGATGCCCCTCCAGTGCCTTAGGAAAGAACAAAACTTCTTTACATCCTGAAGGCATCCCCCCTGCAATTTTTGACACAGACACACACAAACACACACATTCAAATGGGTTTACTCTCCTGTCACTTGATGCATAAGCATGGGCTGATAAAAAAAGGCAAAATGTTCAGAGATCTCAGTGGCAATAACAGAGCCATGGATGTGATGATGCCAAGGGATTCTCCCTGCTACTGCTGAATACAGCCAATGTATCCTGCTGCATTGCACTGGAGACACAGTACAGATACACATACATGACATAACATCTTTTCATATGTAAGAATATTTCATTGACTTGTGGTGTAGCAGAACCAGAGAACTAGGCAAACCTTCCAAACAGCTTTGTTGATAGACAAAAGGAATGGAAGTGCCTTGTAAACTGTTGGTGTCACATACTGCATATGAACTTTTGACGTGGCTGACTCCCTGCTGTTGTTCACTGTGTGCCATAATCCCTTCTTCTCCTGCCAGATTTCAATCTGTACAACATAACCCTCGCTATTCCTCCAAAAAAGTATTTTAGCAGCATCATAGATTTTGTACAAGAATTCTATTTGAAAGTCAGTCTTGCAGTTAGCCTTCTGGCGTGCAATCATTTAATATGTTTTAGACTCTCAGATCGATTCTCAGGAGTTTGCAGGTCTCAGCCTCAGTAAGAGGATCCCATCTTTGGGTAAAGGACAAGAAACCACTGAAGAGTGGAGAAGCCAGACCTCTTGTAGTATGCAGGTATGAACAAAGTTTTCAGAAAGGAATAACTGTTTTTAATCCCCTGTGTAGAGGTCACATGTTCAAAAGTGCCCAATGCTTTAATAGCTCCCACTAAAATTCTTTCAGATGAAATTTAAAAGACTGTATTTATATTTGGATCTTCTTGACTCAGTAGTGAGAATTGAGCTCTGAAAAATTCAGCTTCCTTTTACCAACAAAGCCTAAATAAATATTACTAAAGAATAAGTATTATAGTGTGAAAGTTAAAAAAATAAAGATAGGAAAAGACATAATGTGGTAACTTCCCTTGTTACCTTTTTGGTTTCCCTTTTGTGGGAGTTGAACAAATACAGTTCTACTAAGGAAAAACATTGACTGGAAATTTTATATCAACATTTGAATAAATGAAAAAATAACTTGATAATTTCCAGCTTGATGTGAATATAGTTGCATGGACTTCAAAAGTCCGTCTTAGGCAAAACTCAAGAATTTATTTGAAGCAGGAATATTAAAGGCCCTCATCGCTTTTTGCAACTGGGGTTACCTTGCAGGGTTTGTATAAACCTTGCTTTGTTTCCTGAGATGAAATTATATGATATCACCTGGTTTATCTGTAGGTTGCCGTAAATAATTTGATAAATGCTTAAGTGTTTCCTATTGTGTTTTCAATATTGTATGTAAACAGCAGACTGAGCAAAAGATGAGAGGAGTTCAGACCAAAGAACAAAGAATGAATAACCATACCAGTGTGATAACCAAAACTTCACATGGTATCAGTTCAATAACCAGGTCATTGCTACTTCTCTTAGCACAGGATGCTATGTCCCAAAACTACAACATTTAACATAAAATCATAGAATGGTATGGCTTGAAAGGGACCTGAAAGATCATCTAATTCCCACCTCCTCTGCCACAGGGAGGGACACCTTCCAGTAGATAAGATTGCTCAGAGCTCCTATCATCCTGGCCTTGAGCACTCCCAGGCATGGGGCATCCACAGCTTCTCTGAGAAACATGTTCCAGTGTCTCACCACTCTCACAGTAAAGAATGTTTTTCTAGTATCTAATCTAAATTTATTCACTTTCACTTTGAAGCCATTTCTCCTTGTCCTGTCTCTACATGTCTTTGTAAAAAGTTTCTCTCCATCTTTCCTGTAAGTTCCCTTCACATACTGAAAGGCCACAATTAGATCAACCCAAAGCCTTCCCTTCTCCAGGCTGAGCAATCCCAATTGTCTCAGCCTTTCTTCATAGGAGAGGTGCTTCATCCCTCTAACCATCTTGGTGGCCTCCCCTGGACTTGCTCCAACAGATCAGTGTTCTTCCTCTGCTGGGGGCCCCAGAGCTGGATGCAGCACTTATGAGTGTGAATATAAGATCCTTAAGTTATTCTTAGGGTAATATAACTTCATTTGCACAGAATTTTAATAATTTCTCTTATACCAGAGAATAACAGAACAATTTAGGTTGGAAAAGATGTCTAAGATCAAGGTCAACTGTTCACCCAGCACTGCCAACTCCACCTCTTAACCATGTCCCTAAGTGCCACGTCTACATGTCTTTTAAATCCCAACATTTCCCTGGGCAGTCTGTTTCAGTGCTTGATAACATTTTCTGTGAATAAATTTTTTCTAAATATCCAAACTAAATCTTCCCTGGTGCAACATACAACCACTTCCTCTTGTCCTGTCCCTGTTACCTGGCAGAAGAGGCTGACCCCCATCTCTCCATAACCTCCTCTCAGGGAGTTGTAGGGAGCAATAAGGTCTCCCCTGAGCCTCCACTTGCCCAGGCTGAACACCCCCAGCTCCCTCAGCTGCTCCTCATCAGGAGCATACCCCTATCAGCACAAGGGGTCTGTGCTCCAGACCCCTTCTCAGCCCTTCGCTGGACTTGCTCCAGCCCCTCAGTGTCTTTCTTGCAGTAAGGGCCCAAAATTGGACACATATTCAAGGTGCAGCCTGACCAGTACTGAGTACAGGGTGGTGATCATTTCCCTAGTCCTGCTGTACCATTGTTTCAAAACCAGACATCTTAAAATCATCAGATGACCTTCAGGCTGGGTAGAAGACAACCTCAATGCCCAAATAAAACAAGAAATCTCTGTAGGTACAAAAAAAATGGCAAATTGTGTCACCACTGTAGAGAAGCTGGAAAGATGTAGAAGTGAGAGAATTCCCTCAAAATTCAGAGAAAATGTCTGAGAGAAGAAAAATCAGGCACAGTAAATAGCAAAAGTCTGAAATTCAGTTTTAAGTTTTTTGTGAGCAACATGTCAGACAAATAAGTTATGTTCAGCATTGCCAAGGTTAGTAAAACCCTTTATGATCTGCTGGCTACCATCTTGCTGTATAATCTAAAATTACTTGAGTGACCTGCTCATACAAACACATTTTTTTTCTGACATTTAAGTGACAGGAGAGATGGTAGTAGATGACTGGTTATATCAGGAGAGATACTGAAGTATTAATATACAGCTCTGCTGAAATTTATGTGGGATGCAGTGTGTAACTACATTCAGGAATACAGAATTCAAACTGGGATGGACAGAGAAGGAATCCTAATATTACCAAGGGAATCTGACTTAATGGAGAGAAAGGGAACCTAACTTAAAGAGGAGAAAAAAATACTGCAGAGGCCGTCAATGTTCCTACTAAGTCTGCTAAGCAGTAAAAAACATCAAGGAATAAATATACCTAGGACACAGTGTGTCTTAACCCATGTTAAGGCTGAGCACTGGGACAGCTGCCTGCCCTTGTCAGCAGCTAAGCTGCATTGCTATTTCATTGTGGAGAGCTAAGTTGCTCAGATGCCATCCAGAGGTGGACAGAGGAACACTGAGACCAATCTACTAGGAAAACTCAAACTGCATTAAGTAGAGCTGAGAACTGAGAGCAGGAGGAATGTACTCCTACAGTGGAGGTTGGGGTCACACAACTGACTGAGGAGGTGGAACACAAATCCTAGGCATTTTTTCCACCAAAGATGGTATAAATGATCTCCTTGTGTCTCTGGGAATGATGAAAACCACTCTGTGATAATTCATGGTGGGGAGAATACCTTGTTCTAACTGGTGAGGAACCACCTTGCAATTGGCAGAAGTGCCTGTTTCAGAAACAGCCTGTATTTTTCACCAGAAAGGTCATTGCATGAAATACAGCCAAAGGCACTGGAAATAGGTAAAAGAATCCAGTGCTGTTCAGCCACAGCCCCATTAAATAGGCTAAAGAATCAGGATCTTTCTGGATTCACATTTCATACATTTGTTTTTTGCACAGTGGTCCATCTTCAGCAGAGTACAGTCTCACGAAGATTTTAGATGACACTGGTGGAAAAACATCCCTAGAGAATAAGGACTGTGGTACCTCTCTCAGGCAGATGAAAGCCTTGGTCCCAGACTTGCTTCTTTCTCCCAAGAGTTCTAGCCAGAAGAGACAAAATTCAGCTGCAGATGCTTCTTTCTCTTCCTTCTTGGTCAGCCACGTTCCCTCAGACAACATGGGTTTTGTGGCCCAGTTTTTGACCTGAAGAAAGGAAGGGAGAAAGGTAATTTAGTTCCACTCAACCACAAAGAACCTACGATAATCTCCTCAGACAGCTTTTCTGATATGAGGGAGCCAGCCTGTGGAGGATCCTGAGCAGAGGTTAAAGAGAGCTTCAGTCAGTCTGGCATGCAAACCACCCACGTCCCTTATGGAGGTACACTGGTGCCTCAGCAAGGCAGCTGAAGTGTGTTATTTGAATAATGACAGCTATTAACATGAAAACAAATAAATACTGGATGTGAATAAATGCAGCATGTAAGCAGAGGAAAATGTAAACATCATTATCAAGGTGTATAAGATTCTATAATGACATTATGGAAGTATTAGGGGGAAGAAAAATGTAGTTGATTAAGGACAGGAACCAACACATGGAAACAGGAATATTGGTCACACTGGCCTAAGGATTTCATTGCTCCTTACTGGACACTGCTTTTTCCATGGTTCTGCTCTTTTTATGATCTCCTCTGTATCAGAGGGAACTTTCACCCCTCTGATTACATCTCTGCTTCCATTTTCTCTAGATGGACACAAACTGTTGAAAGTGGAAGGCAGTTTTTTGCTTTGTCCACTTCTTCATTCAAATTACCATTAAGCTCATTGAAAACTGAGGTCTAAATAAAGGTGGAATACAGCCTGAAGAATTGCAATAAAAATGCCTAAGGGCTTCTGTAGGATGTTAATTAACCTGGTTCATGTGAGGAAGATGGTTGATAAGTCAGTGAATATTCGAGACATTTCAACTTTACAAGAACTTAACTGTTTTACATGCTGTACTCTGTAGAAATCCCCCACTGGATTTCACCCTCTAATGTCTATAAAATAAAGGCAATACATATTCTTAGCACATAAGCAATAAATAGGAAATGCTCTTATGGGATACACATTAGTTCCCACAATAAAAGAACACAAATCAAACCCAGCAGCTGAAGAGCAGATGAGCAAATGATTATTTTGGGCCTCTAATGAAATGATGTTGTGAAAGGCATTAGACAGATTGATTAGAGCTCATCTGACTGACAAAACTGCCCATGCTGTCCACCATTATAATGAGTCTAACTAAACCATCTCCTTGAGAGTGTGCACTGGTGTGTGCATCCCTACGCATGTGTGTCTTTGTGCTTCACAGCAAATTATTCATTGCTGTTTCTTTATAGTGCAAAAAGCAGTGTAGCTTGTACAGATCTATGCTTTAGAATTAGCTGTGAATACACTCTCTGGGTAGGACTCCTGCAAGGATTCATTTTCAGTTTATCTGACAGTCATTTCAATTAACACATTTATCAGCATATTTACAACATGCAGTGTGAAATAAAGATCCTGTTAAAGAAAGAAGCAAGCTGAATCAACCATCTCAGATTAAAAACCAGTAAAAATTAAATCATTAGTACAAGTTAATATTGAAGCTAAAAGCACAGTAAGAATATAAATGAAGATTGGATGTTTATACCATTAAGGAGGATATTGAGAGAAAAAATATGAGGATTCAAAAGAAAGCAAGATCAAGATCTTTTGCTACATAAATGTTATTTGTTCCATTTGCTTTAGTAGAACTCTGCCAACAGCCATTAGTGATGGATCTGACAGGCAGTCTTAGAACCTGTGAAGATCAAGGTTTGGAAATTGTTCCTGGAAACAAAGATCTGCATGTGGGTTGGAATAATTAAAGGCAACAGTTCAGGCTGAGAAGTGGCTGACTACGAATCATCCTTGCAGAACAGACTTGGGGTGCTGAGGGACAAGGAGTTGAACATGAGTTTTGCCAACCAGTTTCATAGTGAGAAATGTCAACTACACAAAGGGCTGCATTGGCAGAAACACAGCTGAGAGTCTGAGCAAGTGGATTTCCTCCTCTGCTTTTCACTGGTGAAGAGAACACATCCAGATTACTGAGTTCATTTTGGGCTTCACAGGATAACAAAGTCATCAGTGAGCTAAAGCAAGCTCTTCACTTGGATGGTTAGGGACCAAAGCATATGATGGACAAGATGAGGCTTCAGAAGCCAAGCTTTTTTAGCTGCCAGAAAAGAATGCTAAAGGGAATAATGTTAGTATTTTCAACTACCCAAAGAGAGTTTAAAAAAGAAATTAATCCAGATTAAGGGCTGGCAGACACATGGTAAGGCAAATGGAAACTAGAAATGCCAATTAGCTATAAGGGAAAAGTTCTTCACAGTGAGAGTGGACAAACATTACATCAGAGACCCAGAGAGGCTGTGCAGCCTCCATCCTTGGAGATATTCAAAGCAAGGCAGCACAAAGGCCTTGAGGGACCTGATCCAACATTGATGCCACCCTGCTCTGGCCTCTGGATTTCCCTGTCAATCATAGCTTTGTAAGATTTTAGAGAAGAATAGAAATGAAGTGTAGGGAGAAAAACAGAAATGTCACTGCACAAAATGAGATTCAATAACCAAGGAATATGTAAGGCAGACAGAAAAGAAGTGCCTAAGTTGAATACTAAGCCAGGCCTAAAGAATTTTCATCTGGTTATAATAGGCTTAACAAAGACAAACTTCATCTCCCTTTGGAAATCAAAGCCCTGCAGGCTTCTTGTGGGAGGTAATTGAAGACAAGAATAACCTTGAGCTCCAGTCACACTGTACTTATTCATTGCTTATTTAAGACATAGCAACCTATTGTATATTGCTGCAATTTGTATAGCTAATTATATAGAACTCCAGTTACACATTGTGTCTAATTGCTGGAATATACATCCTCTGAAGCCATTAGGAGTGCTACCACTGACTCATTTGAAGAGTCTAATTTAGCCAGCTGAATTATCTGACTCATCTTAGTAGGCTCATCTCAGCAGGCTTTTCTAATGTTGTCCTTTGGAGGAGCTTGTCTCTGTACAGAGAGCCTGGGGAGACTAACCTGAGGGGTATGCTCAGTGCTCTGGGAATGCTGCCCTTTCTTTCCCCCTTGATAAAGGAGGGATGGTAATAATAATTGCATACATTCACATTTGATGTGAGAATCAGCAGATGTCAGAGCAATTTAACTATAGAAACACTAAAAAATCTATTCCATTTGCCAGAGCATAAAAATGATCTTGTTGAGAGATTGGAAGGATGAATTGGAGGAAGGGTTGATGACCACTGAAAAGCCAGATTTTCAACAATATCAATTAATATGGTGTTTTCAGGGCTGTCAGAATACTCTGCCAATAAAACAGTGTTTAAAGGAGATCCAGTTAATTAGGGTTTGCAGAAACCAGAAGATAGGCAAAAACCCTATGATAAATATTGAACTAAGGAAGCAAATCTGTAGTAGGATGGCTTCAATAAATAAGGGAGTTGTGCTGAGTTTTCCTCTTTGTGATTTGTGGTCATTGAGTAGTTACACAGGTACTCAGGGGGCTTATGAGGCATAAAAATGTTTGAAGAGGCACATAAAATAAAATACAAATTCTAGAATATTTAAGGCACAGCAATGTTTCTGAGGTCAAATGCAGCTGCTGCAGCTGAGTTATATATTTTATACAATAATATACTCTATATTCATACAGATATTCTGTATATTCTACTCTACTAAAATAGATTTGTTGTTGTACCTTTACAGTAACTGAATAGGGCAGGAGAAGAGCCAAAAATATTTCGTTTCTAGAATGCAATTAACACTTTGGAGAACAAATGAGAAATATAGAGAAGAAAGAATTACCGGTGGGGGAAAAGGTATGAGAGAATTGGATCATGGAAGATATCACTGATAGTGCCAAAGAGAGCTGAGGCTGGAGTGCTGGTTTGGAAGAAGTTATTACAGTTAGTGCAGTCTGAAAGGAGCTGAAGGAAGGGACTAGGAAGGGTCTGGCATCATCAAAGTCTGACTTTAAGTACTGCATTTAGCATGTGGAGGGTTGAACACAATGGATTTTGATAAATTAAAACAAAAGTAGGCCTATATTTTAGAAAAAAATACATCCTCTGAGTGGAGGAGCCTGAAGGAGGAAATGAGAATAGGATACAAGGATACAAGGATACAAGGTAGACAGGCAATAGGTTGGAATGCTGATCATAAACTAAGCAGCAGGGGTTAGATAAAGTGAAAGTTCCTGAAGGAAGGAATTGCTGGTTAAATTTTATCTGATATGCAATATCTGATCTGGATAACAATCGGTGAAATCTTGTGCAGAGAGCAAAATGGAAAACAGGGCTTAAGAAATGACCTGCCACCAGGAATGTGTGATATACTTCATATGAATGAACCTCACTAGCCTTCAGCAGACAAGTGAGGTGAGGATAAGCACTAAAAGAAGTAAACTCAGAGCTGAAGAAGGAAACCTCTACAGGACCCTACTGAAATTACTGCTGGGACAGCCACACTGGAGCCACCTCACTCTCTGAGACCTCCATGAATGACCTGGCCTGTCCTTGCTCTGGAAAGTGCCAAAGACCAGATCCCACTCCTATTGCTGAGGCCACTGAGCTGTGTCACTTTATCTGAGGAGATATTACGCAGCTGAGGGCAGTACCATAGAGTGTGATAGTGTTGTAAGATTTCCTCCAGGCTTTCAAAATGCTGGAGCCACATTGATGCTCAGCAGAGATGGACCTCATACTACCTGAAGCCGTGCAATTTTGACACAGACAGGCCAGATGGTCAAAATAATGAATATCTTCCACTTATAATTCACCCTCAAGCTCTCTTGAATTTCTTCTGGTGTGTGGACAGCCTATTTTGCTATGGTATGCTCTAAGACAGCCAAGCCCATTTCCAGATGCAGCCAATAAAAGAAAAACTACCTACACTACACAGAAAAAGGCTTCTGTGATGCAGATTGCAGCAGTCCAAAGATTGTTTTGCCAATTTTTTTGTTGGCTCTGGCAAAATGTGTCTCCCATTAACTAACTTTATTACAGTCTATTCAGATCCCTGCATCTGCTTAGGATCTCGGCACCAGGGGTGCCAACTTCAGCAACATCAGCATTTGTTAAGACAGGAGAGCTTTTTTTTACCATTTGCAAAGGCACCACTGTGCACAGGCTGAAATGGGGTGTTATTCATCTCCTTAAATTAGGTTGTCTGTTGGCTGCATTCCTGTTACACTCACTGGAGATCTGGTCAATACAGCCAGAAGGCATCAGTCAGTTTATTCTAAAGCAGACACATACATTTAGGTCAGATGAATCATGCCCCAGGTATTATGGATAGTATTGACTGGCTCTCCATAAACAGAGTTGAATTTCACGTAACTGCCTCAAAGGTAAGCACTTACATTTTGGAAATGTCAAGTTAGAAAACATCATCTTGCTAATCCCCCTAATAGTCATTCAAGGATCAGAGTGGCAATGCAAGTCTTGGGAGGTTCACATAAATTCCCATCAGGAAGTATGAACTCACAGCTGTACAAATGCTTCAAGAGCATTGTTTCAGTCCTGACCTCACCACAAACTGCATCTGCCACCTCCTGTGTCACTGAGTCACTTTGTTCCGCCACGCTTTTCTCTCTAGCATGGACACAGTGACATTCCACTTCCCAGAGTGTTCTGTTGCTTATGTAGACAGAGCTACTACTGCATCTTGCAGAGCTTAGCACATGCAATCCAATATTTCATTTCAAACCTCCAGTTGCTACTGTGATATGAGTAAATAATGGAGAAGACACAACAGCTAGTCAGGAGAGCTCTCAGTCCCAAGAATGATTGCGCTTTTAACTAAGAAAAGTATGTTTTCATACTGGATTTTGTTCTCTTTTTGGTGTATGTTATTGCTGCTGAAGAAAGTGATTTATTTCAATGCTTCCTCTTGTATAAAAAGAAGAAAGCTTAGCTCTTGTTCTTTCAAGAGTAAAAGTAACCTTACAGGGTATAAAACAAATATTTAAAATGGATAAATTGAAGGAGTAAGGGGAAAAAATAATGTCACAGAAGGATAGCAAGGATTTTATTTCAGGATAATGACAGCTTCTGTTGTCTCTGCCATCAAATAACTCTGAACTCAGGAAGACTGCTGCATGCAAATGAAGGTAAATGAAATATAGGTGTCCACATGATATGCATCATGGTCATCTAAATGGCAGGTGAGTCTCCGCAGCAAAGAGGCCAGTGGATGCTGAGTGCTCCCACATTAGGGGTGGTCCCATGGGAACAAGGTTAACACTGGTTAAAAGCACAGCAGGGAGAGCCGTGCATTGTACCTTCCTTCAGTGTCTTCATTTTCTATTGGATTTCCTCCCTCAATTGTGTCAGGCCACTAAGCTCCTCCAGTAGTGGAATTTATTTTATCTCTGTTCTAAACAGGAGAGAGGGGAATTGTGTGCTGATTAGGTGATAAGCTGTCACCACTCTACCAGGCAGCTACTCTACACCTGTCTAGAAATCAAATGCTGGTCTTGAGCACCATTTTCAGCAGAACGTGGAATGCCAATCTGGGCAGGAGAGATCATCCTTCCAGAGTCAGGCTTTTCACCTTTGCCTCTCAAAAAAAAAAAAAAAAAAAAAAAAAAGGCAGCAGATTGATAGAATGATTGAGCAGGGTTGTGGTTTCCTTACGTACTCCTGGTTTCCAGGGGAGTCACTTCAAGTCATTATCCAGGTACTTTTTTGTTCAGGGAAACTGAAACACAGTAAATTGACTATTTTATTCACCTTCCATTGGGAGTCTGGCAGAGTGAGGAACTCATCCTGGCTCTCCAAAGCCATGGTAGCATCCTTGTGTATCACAGGGATCCAGCCAGACTCATGGTTGTCGTCTTCTCAGAACTACATCAATGCCTACCCTGCTGGAAAGAACTTACGGTTTTCCACTTCAATTTTCCCACGTGTTCTGAAATACCATTGACCCCACATCACAGCCATGACTTTCTACATTCCCTTAAGCTCAATAAGACAAGAAATAACAAAGCAACAAAAGGCCAGTGTAACCTAGAAGTGATTTGTCCCAATGCAGAGTACAAAGTATGTGTTTTTCTTACTATTATGATCTGGTAATAGTGTAAATCGCTAGCAAGATACAAAGTGATGATGACTGTAAAAAAAAACAAAACAAAATTGGTTAACTAATAACAATAGAACACATCTCTGAGGAGGATCCTCTCAAACACTACTCATTGAAACGGTTTTTTTGTCCTCTAATTGTGCTGAAAATCATATCTAAATCGAAACCCATTTTATATACTTAAAAATGGCTGAAATAAAAATTGCTTTTACTAACAAATTATCAAGTAATATTAAAATGTCATTATCACATTTATCTGTTTACCAGCTGGAGTCCTAATTGAAATTTGTTCAGAACTCAAAATAGCATTAGGTCATGCTATGCTTACAACATTAAGCAATGATTACATCTGTGACTTTTGTTTTTAATTAGCTTTTTTTCAGTTATCTGGGAGAGATAGAACCTCTCGAGATCGTAATTCACTTTTGATTACAATGGAAAGAGAACAAACCAAGTCATCTTACAGAAGAATGTGCAATTGTGCAATTGACATTCCTGAGTCTAGGTCTGTTAGATCTGACTGTATTTTGATTTCCCTTCATTCATCAGTTTTGTTCATTGGTTCTTGATGCCAAAAAGGTGTGTGGCGTTTGCACATTTGGGGATCTAAAATAACTTTTTACAAAATAGAGATGAGTGTGTATTGTGTCTTAGCTTCCTGTTGGCAGTACAGAGGGATCACTTTTAATGCACAGTACTGAAAAACAGCCCACTTTGTATCAGCTGTGCAATGGAACATAGCCAGAGGTGAATTTTAAAGGGGGTCTCTAGCTGTAGATGTGATTCCAAAAAGTGTTTCAGCATGTTCCTTCATCATTCATTCCAGCCAGCAAACACACACATGATTACTTACCTGCTTTAGCTTACCTGCTTTAGCTTAAACATCTTGCTGAGTTTCATCCTACAGAAAGGGAAAGCAGCAAGCCCAAAGCAGGACTTCACCAGCCTTCATCAGTGGGAATGACACCAACTGCTCACTAGTAATGAACTGACTCCAGCAAGTCCCTGGACTAGAAGTGTCCTGGCTGCCTTCTTTCTTCAAAATCTTGCTTATCTTGTTATGCTTGGAAGAACAGGAAAGTAACTCCACAAGCAAGAACAGGGAATAATCAGCCTTAATCTTCTGGAATGAGTAACTGAGAAAGATCAAGCAGCCCCATTCACTGTTCTGTGAACTCTGGGAGTCTGGAGAGATCCATGGCCTGGCAAAGCTCCCACATCCAGGGACACAGGCTCACCATTCTGGGCCACTTCTCTGCTTTCGAACAACACACAGCAAAAAAAGAGAACCTGAACATGGGCAGCCATGGAATTTGGTGGTACTGTTTGCTGGGCAAGTGCTTATGATGATGAATTAAATAGGGTTGTGTGCTGGTTTTGCATGGCCTGGTTTTTGATAGCGGGGGATCCACAAAGATGGCCCTCGTGAGAAGCAGCTAGAAGTTTCCACCATGTCCACCAGCCCTGATGGCTCTGAAGATGGACATGCTGCTGCCCAAAACTGGGCCAATGAGAGAAATTGGCAATGCCTCTGTGATGACATGTTTAAGAAGAAAATCAAAACAAAGCCACACAGTTCTGCTTCTAGTCAGAGAAGAGGAGGAGGTGAGAACATGTGAGGGAAACAACATGGCAACACCACAGTCAGTGGAGAAGGAGGGGCAGGAGGTGCTCCAGGCACCGGAGCCAGGATTGCTTTGCAGGCCCTGGTGATGAGCATGGTGAAGCAGCTGTGCCCCTGCAGGCCATGGATCCATGAGGAATGCAGAGATCCACCCACAGCCCATGGATCCATGAGGAATGCAGAGATCCACCCACAGCCCATGGATCCATGAGGAATGCAGGGATCCACCCACAGCCCAAGGGGGAGGTGCCCATGCTGGAGCAGGGGGATGCCTGAAGGGGGCTGTGGCCCAGGGGAAGACTCAGAGGAGAGAGCCCTTGCTCCCAGGCTGGACCAGCCTGTCCTTGAAGGACTGCATCCTGTGGAAGAGTGACCCACGTCACAGCAGTTTTGGAAGGACTGTGTGCCCGTGGGAGGGACTCACACTGCAACAGTTTTTGGAGAACTGCTGCTCATGAGATTTGGAGCCATGCTGAAGGAATTCATGAAGACTGTCTCCCATGGGAGGGATCCCATGGTCTCACAGGAGAAGGACTCCTCTGCTGGAGCAGCGGAAGAAAATCTTGGTGATGAACTGACCAAAACCCCATGGCCTTTCTCCCTGTGCTGTCACTGGAAAGGAGGGTGGGGTTGTGGGGGAGAAAGGTGTTTTAAGGGCTTATTTTACTTCTCATTATCCTCCTCTGCTTCTGTTAGTAATAAATTTCACTCTGCAACTTTAAGTTGAGCCTGTTTTGCCCTTGAAGTGTTTTCTCCTGGTCCATATCTCACTCATGAACCCTTCATTAATTTTTTTTCCCTCCACTGCCCAGCTGTAGCCGGGGAGGGTGAGTGACTCTCGTGGGTGCCTGGCATTGGGACAGCATCAAACCATGACAGGTTGGTAGGCTATGGGAAAAGAACAAGGTCGTTTATTTGTAACACACCTGTAGAAGTGTGAGGCACACAGAGTGGCAACCACAAGAAATCAAGCCTGATGAGCTTACATGATGGTGACTGGTATCCCTGAAGAGGTTACAGGGATTGTATGAGTGTAAAAAATAGGCTCAGAAGGGACACTGAGATGTAACATAATCCACTCCCTTGCCAAGATGAATAAAGGGGTGAATTGCTCTTAAGATACATTGTCTATAATTCCATTGCTCTGCTCAGAGCCAGAGGAGTTCAGCAATTTTCCTGTGTATAGCTGGAAAAACAGCTTTCAGGAACTGAAACAAGAATTGTAGAAAATTCAGGGTGGAGTAACAAGAATGGCATAAGGTCTAAAATACACCTTTAGCATTCAGTCAGTCTCTGCAAATAAGTATGACCAGTTAATACCACTCGGAGTTGAAAACATGTAGACTAGGTTTCAAAGTGTCTGACCTAATTTCCCTGCCTACACACCAGAAAATTATCCTTCCCCTTATGACATCTCACTCTGCCCAAGCAATTCCTTTTCTGTTGACCTCAGCCTTTGGCTGGTCCAAAGGTTCAGTCCTTTATTGCTTTTCTGAGAAGACAGGGAGTGGCTTTTCCCCCATTACTAAATGAGCCTGTGGTACCTGTACTGTGGCCCACCCCACACAGGCATTTTCGGTGAGCACAGGAACTGAGTCAGTACCTCTCACTTGGGCTGGTTAAATGCATCCTTTTCCTCCTTGGGGCAATTGATCTGCAGGGAAATGATCCTCAAGGGTTATTCTGGAGCAAAGGATTGAGAGGTTTTGGGCAGGCTGTCAGTATCTGCTGGGATGTGATGCTCAGCCCCACTTGCAAGGGAGGTGAAGGACTTTCCCATGGCTAGATCCTGCCGTGCTTTGCTTTCTGTGACTGTGTGCATTTTCTAATGCACACTGGGTTGAGGGTCGTCCTTGACTCTGCAAACAGAGACTTTGTATCTCTGCTTATGTGAACTGGTAGTTCTGAAATAGCCTTGTGAGGCCTTAATATAGGAGGGCAGCAACACTGATTTTTTTGGAAAAAAACAAGCATCAAGTTCTGTGCTCTTTACACTGCCCTGCCTGCAATGACCTGTGAGATCCAGCACAGGACAAATATCTGTTCTGAGAAGAGACCAATCTCTTCCTGTTGACACCCTGCACTGTTGGGAGGCCACACAAGGATGCAGATGTGGGTTAATCTCACATGGGACGGGTGCCAACTAAGTTGACACAGTCATAGGTGCAGCCTGCAGTGACTGCACAGGGGAACCTAGGAGCAGAAAGACTAAAGTGATGCTGAGATGAGATGAGTTTCACTGAGGATGAGCATGGTAGCTGGACAAGGCCATTCCTGTCATTGCTTACAGACACTGCAGACTTTACTGAGGACAAGATGGGCAGCAGTGGTGCTGTAACAAATAAACCTGTCCTGCTCTTACTCACTTGTTTCTAAGCAGTGAAGTTTTGGCATTTTTTCTCAGTGAAAAAATAGGGGACAATAAGACTTGAGGGTGATTATTTATCAAGCAGCTTTCCTAAGGTGAAGAATATAAGGTCCTTATATTCTTAAGGATATTCTTATCCTTAAGAATAAGGAGTCATTCTTATTTCCAGTCCAGCTTTGGACTAGCTAATGCTGGGATCTAAACCTGCTCTTTCTACAACATAAGGTAGTAACCCAGCTGCCCGAGCACTGGTTATGGTGGGGCTGCTTGTGATTTAGAATTCCTCCTGGGACCTGAACAATCTTCCTCAGGCAAAATTTCAGTGAAGTGAGTGCACTGCCACAGAAAAGTGTTGGCTCATTTCCTAAATTCAGAGTAGGGGAAAAAAATCCAGCCCAGTCTAACTATCAATATAACACCATTAAAGCAATGTAACAAAAATAACTCTGGCCTGAAGACTTGGAGATTTAAGTGGGACCAGAATAGGCCTTTAATTACTTCCATTTTTACTCTTCAGCAGCGTCAACAAGACTAAAATAGTTCCTTCCCTCCTGTTCCCACTGTGTCAGTAGGACAGAGCCCTGCATGAGGATTCACATGCTGCCTTAATGTTGTGCCTCCTTAGACACAACAATACCTCTCTTAGCTTTCTCTCCCCTCCCACAGCAGGCATTCAGTGTGGATCAGCCATACCACAGCCAAAATGAGAGGCATGAAGGTGGATTTCCTTTTCAGTCTCAGCTCTGTCCCTTTTTCCCTTCCTTTTTTTGGAGGAGATGCAGATGGCAGTCGCTCCCTTTGCTGTGTGCAAGTGTCTAGACGGGAAAATCTCCCCACAGCTTGTGCAATTTTCTGAGCTGCCTTCTGCTCACCTCCACCTCCTCATTTTCCTCTTTATCTGCTTTCCGTATTCTCCATGTTGCTATTGGTCCTGTGAAAATGAACACATCAAAGCCATAAATAGTAGCTTTTTTGCTGCTCCTGTGTCCTCTCTCCCCCCTCTTCTTTTAACATTAATATTAATAGCTACTATACCTTTCTTCACTGTTGCTTTCTTCTTGATCCTCAAGGGAGTAAGCCTTTTCTTGGACTTTCTGCTACTGTGAATGTTTGCTTGAAGGAATGCTAGAGCATGCTGGGAAGCACAACACCAGTGATGCCTGTGATACAACATTGGGTCGAGCAGCAAAGATATTAAATCTTATAGTACTTGTCGGAAGAATCAAACATTCTTTTATACCTGCTGCGTATGGCTGGGGTTTCTTTCCTTGTTGCTTTCCTAGCAAAAATAGCTTTTTAATCAGTCCAAAATCTCCAAGGAGAAAAAAAAATTAAATAACCTCTTTCCTCTGCCTTCCTTGATGCTATTGCACAGGGCAGCTGCCTGAGGAGCGAAGAAGCAAGTGCTGTTCCCCGCCTGTCGTCAAACCACACAGACACAGATGCACACCACAGGGACACTCGTCACCAGCACCCTCACCACTGCTATTATTTAAAGCACTGAGTTAACGAGCTCTCCTGCCCTCCAAGGTTTGCCTGCCTGTTGCTGGTCCCTGGGGTTGAGGGCTGAACTCCTCACGCCTGCGTCAGCCCGGCTCTCGCATTTGTATTCTGCGCTGCGGTTGCGTGTCTGGAGTGCTGGGAAGAAATCCCCCAGGTTTGATTTCCCTCACACATGTATAATGGAAAAAGGCAGCTGTGTGGGGAGCGTGACGACTGTGCTCTGCACGCAGTCCGTGGCCAAGGGGTTACCTGGGATCACAGGGTGCCCAAAAGGCTGAAGATGAATTTCCTGATGCCATTGTCACAAGGAATGGTTACTGCAATAATGGTAAAACTGACTGTAACCCTCACAGCAAGTTGTCTCAAGAATGATTTCTGCCTAGATAGTTGTAAAGGTTATTATTTGCTCCTGTCTTGACACCAGGGACCATCTCCCTTTGATAGCAAGGACTGCTTTAATGTGCAGAAGCAAAGCGCGCATCTGGGACAGGAGGGATCGGGGCACTCAAATGAGACTCTCCTTACACTTCTCCAGTGACATGTGCTGCAACTGGACACAGTGGTGGGAAACCCCCCTTCCCTCTCCCGAGCCCTCCCAGAGCTGCAGCTGATGTGAAACCAGTGGTTGTTATGGCCAGTGGAAAGACCCCCATGAACAGCAGTGGGTTTCCATCAACTGGAGAAAGGACTCAGAAAAGTTTGGTGCTGAATTGGTGCTGGCTTTCAAGTCATGGCCCCTTCCTATTTTTACCTTTTCCTTCTCCAGCAAAGCCTTTTGCATAGGCACAGACTAGCTGCCTTTTAGTCTGAAGAGATCTCTCCTATTCTGACCAAAAGGCTGCAGGACTGAAATGTACTGGCAGCACAGCTATGACCTGGTGGGGGAAGAGAAGAGCAGTACAGGAGAGAAACACCAAACACTTGTACAAAAGCCCGCTGCAACCAAAAGAGCTGCAGATTACAGAGACACAACTCAGGCTCCTATTGCAGCCTTTCTGCAGAATATAAAGCCTCACATAAGCACAGCCTTATGTCCAGCAGTGCCAGTCTCACCCATTTCAGCTCCAGCCTGCATCACCACAAGAGCTCTAAAGGAAGAATGGCAGATTGTTTACCCCAAGAGTCAAGAGAGTCCAAATAAAGAAAAGGAGGTGGAGGGATCTATTTGCTTGTCATAATCATCAGTTTGGTATTTTAAAACATGTGCAGCAGCTTCAGAATCTAATGGAGATTCCTTGTGTTTGCAAATGTGAAACCTACACAGTTTCAGACAGTGATCAGAGGATGCTTTTGAGATCTCTGCAGGAAATCTAATAGGAAAATTCAAATGAGGTCATATGCTTTGCTGCTTGTCTACAAACTTCTCCCAAAGGTCTCCCTGCTCTCCCAGCTTATGAGCCTAATTAACCCCCTGCACCTGGTTGCCAGGCATGGAATTTTAAGTCATTATAGGGATGTGTGGCTTCCTCAGCAGCACATCAAACTCTTCATGTCACACTCCAAGCACTGGAATTTGCCTTGCACTTCTTTGTTCAGTGTTGCAGGAGGTGGCCAGCTATCTGCACATGCAAAAACTACACTGAAGGGACCAATTTACAGGCAGTCTTTCGACCAAGGGGAAAACAATTCCCCTAGAGGATCTTTCAGGTTTCTGCAGCACACTGGAGCAGGAGGTTTTGTGTCTGAGTTGCCCTTAGATGTTTTAAACTACTTCACAGGCATTAACTATGCCCATTTCATACACACAATCCTACCTTAACCAGCTCCCCTGAGCAACACGGATGGTGTGTGAGCTTTCTGCATATTCAGCTGGCAAGGGACAGCCTGAAGAATCTACACTGCTCCCACAACTCTTTACACATTCCTCATTAGAGAGCTTGGATTGAAGGAATAAAAACAGTAACCAGGAAAAAAATCTCAGAGCAGCAAGCAGAGATCCAGGAATCAGACAGGAGCTTTGGCACAGGCTACAGTGGAGCCTGAATTGGCCTTTCCATGGCAGCAATGAATCCCTGGCTATCCTGTGACTTGGTGAAGTGTAGAGGGCACCTTTGCTCACCCCACTGCCCTTTTAGTCTCTGTTGCACCCTGATGCTCAAGGTTTTTTCATAGAGTCAGAGTCAAACCTCCTCAGGTGGAAAAGGACTCCAAACCATCAAATCCCACCTGTGCTGTAACCACAACAGGCAAAATGGTGTCAGAAGTATTCTAAGAGTCTCCAAATATATGATCTTAGTTTAATAGTGGTTTCAGACTCTGAGTAGCAGGACCACTAAACCCAGATGACAGTCTCTCAAACTTATTTTTTTTTATTTGCTTCTTGGTTGGCTTGGAGGCCCAATGCTTAGCACATTAGAGGTAAATCACATGGTACCTATCATAAGTATCTATTTTCCCTGCAACTCATTACAAAAGGAATTGGGAAGTTGCTCAGTAATGTACTAAATTTACACTAATTTTACTGCACTGAATTTTAAGTTTTGTAAATTCTCAGAGCCTGAGCGTGCTTGGAGGAGCTGCGGTCTCAGTATCATCATGCCCAAAGAAGAGCAATGGAGCTGGTGAAGGGTCTGGAGCACAAGTCCTCTGACAAGCAGCTGAGGTAGCTGGGGGGCTAAGCCTGGAGAAAAGGAGGCTCATGAGGACCTTATTGCTCTCTACAACTCCCTGACATGAGGTTGTTGCAAAGTGTGGGTCAGTTTTCCAAGTAACAAATGATAGGACAAGAGGAAATGACCTCAAGTTTTACCAGGGGAGATTTAGATTAGATGTAAGGAAAAATTTCTTCATGTGAAGGGTGGAAAAGCACTGGGACAAATTGCCTAAGGAAGTGCTGGAATTACCGTCCCTGGAAACATTAAAAAATGTCTGCTATGGCACATGGGGACAGGGGTTAGTGGTGAAAGAGCAGTGCTAGGCTAACTGTAGGACCAATGATCTTAGAGGTCTGTTCCAACCTTCAAAATTCTATGATTCTATCATTCTATACAATGCAGAATGAAGCACTCTCTGTCTAAACTTCTCTCTCCACCTTAAGGAGTATTTAGGCCACTCATATATAGCTGGGCATGGTAGGTTTCTATTTCAAGGGGAATCCTTATATATTGGAAATCCTCTTTAGCTGCTGTCAGAAAAAGACATGCAAGTCTTTCACTGAATTTGAAGACTGCCTTGTATGATGCAATCATTGCATCAGCCTTCATGACATCTATTTTGATTTACCTCCACTTTGCATTTTGTTGTTCTTTGTATTGAGACAGCAGATTTTTCTATGGCCAGTAATGCACTGTTAAAACAATCAAGCATACTAGAACTATTTTCAAAAAGATCAGGAAAAAGCTGAATAAAAAGGATGCCTCTGAGTAAAAAACATAGTAAATGGCAAGCCAGTTTCTTTTTAACAAATCAGGAGATGACAGCACACAACCTAAGCAGGTTCCTAAAGATGAACTCTATAGTTATGTGTATTTTAAGTTGGCCTCTATGAAGAGTTTGGGCTGCTAAATGTTGACAGCCAATCAGAGATGCAAGTTACTGCTTATGGTTTTAAATACATCCTAAGAAGATATCACTGTCCTATAACATTCTGATGAAATGATTTGATTAACCAGTTGATTAACCATTTATTTCAAGCACCTATTAGTCCTGTGACCTGCTGAAGAAAGCATGTACCTTGACTCAGAAGCTTGCATGCACAAATCTTACTTAGTGGTGACTTTTCCTTTCTCTGGTTCAGTTTCTGCAGATATAAAACAGGGATAATGATAATGACCTCCTTAGTAATGCCATCAGGGATTTACTAATAAGCTAATCATTATTGGGGAATAAAACTTTATGTGAGGAACCATTTATTAAAGCATCCCCATGGCTTATTCACACTCCAAAAGTGATTTATGAATGAAGCCTTAGAGGAAAGGTTGATGACAAATGCACCAGCCCTAAAGCAGCAAAGATCCAAAACTCATGGCCACAGCTCCAGCAAATAGGTGAGTGTCAAGGCATAAATGTGCACAAATTCTCAGTAGTTCATCATCTTTATGTCCCTCCTCAACCTTCCTCAGTTGCTACTTTTTCTGGAGGAGGAGGAGATGGTAAGGGGTACTTCTTTAATCCTTTCAGTGCAAAAGTACGGGATCCTTCCATGTTCAATCCTGTCACCAAATGAGCAGCAAACACTTCCTCTGCAGCTGTTTCTGTAGCATTACACTGTCATTAACAAGGGAAATCATGAGGAGGAACTGTCCTGGGACAAGAATATTGGATGCAGGTGGAGAGAGCTCCCTCATATGGCCTGGAGCACACACCGGATCTGTCAGACCATGACAATGATGATCAGTACACAGAAACTTCATCTCCCACCTTATTTTGCTTCTACATGGACAATCTGAAATGTTAATAATGTGTTTCTTTTTCTTTTGCCTTCTGCCTACTGAATTCTTGCTCTAAAATTCTTTATCACACATTCCATTTAAGCATCTGCAGAACACTCGGCTTTCTCAGGTGTAAAATTTACTTGGCCTGTAAAACTTTGAGATCTGACTGGGTGCCAAATATGGCTCCTGCCATCCCCTCAAATAAGGATTTTATTCTCCATGCTTACTTCTAAAATTAGGAATTCATCACTGCAAATTACAATAAGGCTTCTGTTGAACATTTGAAGCACAAGTAGTGTTCTCCTCCATCCTTCCAGTTGCAGGGAATGATGGGGGAAGAAATAGGAAGAATAGCAGCCCAATACCTGACTCTGAACCTGCTGTCACTGACAGAATTTTGGGTTTTCTGTTCATGAGCTGGTCTATATCACACCAGGCCTGCTGTTAATATTGGGTATGCTTGTCTCAAAGAGGGAAAAGGAACTGTGCAGGAAATGGCACAGCTCACTGGAAGAGCTTTAAGCCTGAGTTGAAGGGAGAAAGGGATAAAACCAGGATCACTAGAGATAAAGCTGGCATCATGCCAGTGTTTGAGGGACAGTGCTAGCAAGGTCTGCTGTGTCAGTGGAGGTAGAGATGGAGATTCATGTGTCAGCAAAGACACAAGGGTTATTGATGTGACAGAAACCACAGAAGTTCCTGAGGATAGTCACCTAGGAATTAGGATTTCTCACTCAAAAAAGATGGTCGGATCAACAGCCAAACTTGGCCAACAAGGCCAAGTTCTGAGTCTTGCACTTGGATCACAACAACCCCCCTGCACTACAGGCTTGGGGAAGAGTGGCTGGAAAGCTGCAGAAAAGGACCTAGGAGTATTTATCAACCAGCTGAACATAAGCCAGCAGATGATAATGAGGTCCAAGTGGCCAAGAAAGCCAATGGCATTCTGGCTTGTGTCAGCAATAGTCTGACCAGCAGCACCAGAGCAGTGATTGTCCCCCTGTGCTTGGCACTGGTGAGATTCTAGTGCTGTGTCCAGTTTTGGGCCTCTCACTTCAAGAAAGACATTGAGGTTCTGGAGTTCCCAGAGAAAGGCAACTTGGGAACTGTTCCAAGCTGGAGTGGAGCAGAAGTCTGGTGAGGAGTGGCTAAGGGAACTGAGGATGTTTATCCTGGAGAAAAGGAGGCTCATGGGAGAACTTATCACTCTCTACAAGCAGCTGAAAAAAGGTTGTAGACAGGTAGAGGTCAGTTTTTAATCCCAGGTAAAATGGTATGGTACCTTCATAGCCAAAAACATTACCTCAAAATTTGTGCATAGAATCTTCATCAGCTGAAATTACTATAATCAATCTGTAGGAATTATGAAGGTCTATGATCAGTGGAAACTGGCTTAGATGGAACTACAATTCATTTCATAGTTCATCTGTATTGAATAGAAACCAATGTTCAACTTCACTGTAAAACACTGCTCTTTCAAAACTTGGTGGTATGAGAAGTGGCAAAGAGGGTCTGGCTTTTCAGAGAGGCCATGTGCTGCAATTTGCTCAAGATAAGCAGACTGCTTAGAGGGAATGGCACTGGAAAAGGGGGTGTCTGGGCATTGTGCAGCCAGGTTTGCTATGCAGCCACGTGCTGGACAAAGTTTTCCCAGGTAAGGAAAGAAAGGCTCTGAGCCCCCTTATCTTACACCAGTGAAAGTAACATGGGCTGTGAACATTGACAAAGAGAATTCAGCTTAGATGAGAGCTAGTCCAGAGAGAGGAAATTTGTCACCTGACAGTTTGCTCTGCAGGTGTTTCTTCTATTACAGATGTACAAATGCAGATTCATGGTATTTTGAATCCAACTGGGCCCAGGTAAGAAGTGTTGTAGGAAACACAACTGCCTTCTTCCTTAGCTCACTGATGTGGTGACAACAAAAAGTTGTGTTGTCAGGAATCCCCACTGCAGTCTTGGTAAATGACTGGGGAGGGATGCCTCATACAAACTCACAAGACAAATTATATTAAAAATTAAGTGAAAAAATAAACAGCTTGAATGGGACTTAAAAGAATAGTAGCTGCACTCACTGTGTGGTTTTCAATCACTGCTTTTATGGCTGAATGGCTGTTGGAAATACTAAGGGACTAGTTTTGCAAATCTCTCTTATGCAAAATCCCTGGGAGTTAGGACCTTTCTGTCCTGACTGTGCAATTCTTACCCACTCATTTCTGCTTCACTCTTATACTGCAAGATGAACCAACAGCATAAGTGGGCAAGCCCCATCTGGCATCTTTTGCCCAAGGCAGGTGCTTAAGTGACAGAAAAACCTGAATGGAAGTGCAAAAGCCCTAAAGCTGGAAATCTTACTCAGGTTCCCATCCAAGGCCCATTTCTCTGGAGAGAAGTACTTTTCTGTGCTTTCTAGTCTTGCAGCAGTTACACAATGGTTTCTGCTTGAATGCTGCCTGTCTTGGAGAAATTGCTATCACCATTAGCAAACTCCATACCAGATGGACAGAGGTCTTCTCCACTTATATCTGTGTGTTTACAAAATATCCTTCTGCACCTAAAACAATATCACTCAGACACTTATTTTATTTAAAGACCAGATTCCAAGACTTCTATCTGTGCTGATAAGATATCCTGTGCTAGTTTCAGAAGCACAGAAACTGCTAGTTTCAGGGGGACTCCTCTGTGCTAATGAGTGTACCAGTATCTAGCTGAAGGTTTTTAGTCTTCAGAAACTGCCTGCAGCAAGGTCCCCACACTCTGTCCTTCCCGTGATGCCCCTCTCTCTGAAGGAGAGAAGCTGCCCTTTGCCCATGGGATCCTGCAGCAACTCCTGCAGTCGAGAATACTTCTGCAAAAGAAGTTGGTCATGAAAGGCACCTTGAATATCTCCTTAATCACTTGTCTCCACCATGTACCTGAGAATCCTGTCTTATATGAAATTCAGGGTCTGATGTAACTTCAGGTTGAAGTAATAAAGGATTTTTTAAATTGGTGACTAAGCATTCGTCAGAAAATGAAATTATGTTGTGAGAAAGTGAGTGTAGGATCTACCCTTATTTTAAAATTCAATTAGCAGCACAACCATGAAGAACAGCCCTGTGGTTATGTAGATTTAGTAAAGTCATTAAGATCTAAGATTACATGGGGTCCTTTTCCCCCTTACTCTCCCTTTTGCTGCCCCCAGCAATCCTGCCTGTTTTCAGCCTATCACAATACAAACGGAAACAAATCACCAGGGGTTAAACAGCCTAAATTGGATTACAGTCACACTGTTCAGAAAGTAGAGTATTGCTGGTAATTGCATTCTATTGAATAAATATCTCTACACTAGTTTACATCACATTAGTATTCTGACAATGATTATTGTCATTGTAATTTCCCTGTCCATGAATAAGTGCAACACAGAGCTCAGAATGCAAACAATTGATGTGTTCTGAGTGCTGGTATTTGTTTTGAAGATTAAACAGCATCCTGGTTGAACATTAATAAAATCTTAGAATCAAAAAAATCCTAGACTCTTTTTCTTTCAGTCTTGCTGAAAATTTATCAGCCAAATAACTCAAGGCCCAAACTTGTTCCTGGTGAAGTCAATAGGAATTCTGCTAATTTTACTTACTTCACGATCCTCAACATTTCTTTTATTTGTATCACAGTTGCCTCCTAAACTTGCTGGCTCCAAAATATTTATAGATAGTCTGTGACATCTATATCAATATCAAAGAATTCCAGTCTAAATCAGGCTGGCACAGTTATGGGTAAACTTTACACTTGATCACTTCTCAGGTATTTTATTGCAGCTTCTAGATAACAGCCTGTCTTAGAAGTCTCCATACCTCCAGCTTTAGTAGGACTACTGCAGCCTCCAAGCAGATCAACCACTTCCATTTTTTTCAGTGCCTTCTGTTCTTTAGTTTCTCAGAGAAAGAGACAATAACCTGACAGGCAGATAAAAAAGGATATAAAGCAAAAAAAATGTAAAGAGCAATTTAGTCTGGCACTTCTCTAAGTTTAATGGGGTCATGGGACACACACATCAAATTTCTCTGTTTCTTTGTTCCTCCTACTAACTTTGTCTCTGAGACCTTTGATGTTGCCCAGAGGAGTTTAGGGTCCCCAGGTTCAGTGGGTTGGCTGTCTAGCCACTAAGAGCATCACCAATGTTCATGGGCCAGCAAGCTCTGATGAGGAGCTAAGAAGATAAGAGAAGGCAATGCTGGCAGAGAGACAGACTGAAATACCTTCATTCCTTGCTGTCAGCTCAAGAACAGCCACATCACCCCACTGAGCACATTTTGTAACACAGCCTGTAGCCCGCCCATGAAAAAAAAACCCCAGAGGCTGGATATCTTAAAGTGGGCATTTGTGCTAATTATTCCTTTCCCTTGCCATAGGTCCGATAATTAAAAAATGTCCCAGGAGAATTACAACATTATTTTCTCTCTGCCATTGAGCAGCAGCATGAGCTATCAATGACATGAAGATTCCATAGTACTGTACAACTGGCCCTGACTATCTCATCTGTCACATCAGAATGTTTTAGGCATTGACATTTCCATGTTTCCAGAAGAATAGCTTAGTGATTATGACTTCTTATGGCACTACTTTGCATGGAAAGTTTGTTTTTTGAGTATGAAGATCAAAACTTGAATAAACTGCTCCTCTGTAAGTATAAAGCTGAGAAGCTGGTCACTGCTTACAACATAAACATAATATTAGAATAAGGCTATCAATAATGGACAGCTGCTGGGAGGTAAAACCTACCGTGGCTGGCATTTTCCAAAGAATTATGGCACCTTGGAGTGCAATTTTCACAGTACTCCAGCCTGTAATCTTGTTGATAAATCACTTCCCACATGTAGGACTTGATGCTAAACATTGAGAACAATCCACATTTTACTGCCAGTTCCAAGTGCATAGGGGAAGAACAAAGCACTCTGCAAAAGCTGTTATGAAACTGGAAACAGGAAGCAGTACAGGGCTGCATGAAAATGAAGTGCAGCAAGGAGCCCAGCACTTTAGTCCTTTTCCTGGCAGCTGACACCACATATGTCAAAGACTGGAAGTGGCTCTATGCAGTGTTAAATGTCTGAAAAACAGGTACAGAACAGGACCCACAAAATCCCTCTCAGCAGCATCTTATTCTGGTGGCACTGGTGGAAAGAAAACATTGCTATTGGTATGAAGTTGAAGGGGAGGGTGAAAGACAGGGCATTGCAGAAGGGTCCATCCAGGCATGGGCACCACAAGGGCCCTTTGGCAATACAGAAGCAGATCATGGTGTTTGGAATCTGGTAGGCACAAGGAGGACTGACCTAGAGGAATATGCATGGTAAGGTAGTGGTGATGCTCTCTGAGGCATCAGCACTGCACCCTTGAACTTTAGGAATATGAATATCCATTTTTTTTATTGTACATTTTGTTTGTAAGTACATCTCAAGCTCATGTGCATTTGAAGCTGGGGAAATGAGGATATATCTGTTGTCCACATCATAGGTCTACCTTCTTCCAGTCCTCCAAAGAGATAAAGCAATCCTACAAGATCTGAGAAAATCAGCAGAAAACTTCTCTCTTCATGTAAGCAACGGGATGGATACACCCTCCTGAAGGAATTCCACCAACCTCCTTCTGCTGAAACCTAGCACAAGCAAGCCCAGTGACAATGATAAAAGCTGGGGCCACAATTCCCTGAATGGGGCATAATGTGACATTAATTCATCCTGGTTGTTAAAGAAGAGAGCTAATAACTTCAGTCAGGAATTTATAAAAACTGAACTTAGGCCACTGACCCAAGACACAGCAATTTGGAAGCTGGAAGAGACATAAACAGAACCTATTACATGGCAGCAGCATTTAACTATAGCAAGAGTGCTGATATCTGACATCTGAGTCTTGGATCAGTAGCTGCAGATACCATAAAACCACCGTGTGCAATTAGACACAATCTGCGATGTGCATTTCATAATAAGGCCAGCAGTACCACAGCATGGTTACTGCCTTCATTCACAAACTACAAGCACAATTTTTCCAGGTCGCAGTTAAGGTCATTTTTAGCAACAGCAAAAAACATTCTTGTTTCCTGACAGGTATTTACAATCTTCCTGAGGTCTTGTTAATTAGTCAGATTTTATTTTGCTTATGACATTAGCCTTGGGGAGGGAGGCAATGATGAACCACAGAAAAAAGTGAGGAAAAAAAATCCTGTTCCAGGAAAGCAAAACCCATAAATCTGATGCTATTCCATTTTTTCATTAATATTCAAAAATGAAACCCATTCTAAATTTCTACTGAAACACAGTAGCTGGTTTTGCTATCTTCATTTAAAACAGGCTAACTCCCCAATATGTTATGTTAGTGGTAAGTACTGTCTTTTCTTTTTTTTTTTTTTTTCCATATGAGTTACAAACATGAAAAATTAGATCTGACCCTTCCTTCCCCAAAACCATTATCAAAATCACATGCAAAACTGATCCTCCTGGAAGCCAAATTTACTTGAAGCACCTTCGCTCCACTTGGCTAAAGAAGAAGAAATAATCCATGTGCTGGTCTCTGCTTATAAGCCATTTCTAAGAAACAAATACCTTAATCTTAGCAACGACAGGGTTTGGTATTTCTAACCAGAAGCTTTTAACAGAGAAACCTTTTTGGAAAAGTTAAAACCTAAGCAATCAACTTTTCAAAGCCTCTTTTGTGGAGTAAATAAGGCCAGCTTCAAGCCAGAGGAGCCCAGACATGCACAGCTCTCAGTGGCTTCACCCCAGATGCCACCCAGCTGTCCGTCACAAGCACTGAACACAGCAGCACCAAGGAGACCACAGCCCTGGAGAGCCAAGCTCCCACGGCCTTGCCTGCAGGAGTAGCACCTTCCCACAAGCCTGTTTAGATCAGTCAAGAATGGAAGCAACCTCGTGCCTTAAAGCATGCATTTATTTGGGATCTGGAATGCCTGTCTTTCGTAAGACCTGGCACTGCAGTTACTTCAGTACTGAATTGAGCTTGGATTTTGGACTTAAGCCCATCAGTACTAATATGCCAAATTCCTGATGGGGAAAAGAATTCATTAAACCCTTGACCATCTGAACCCCTGACTGCTGCAGCCTGTCAGCCCCATCCCAGGGCAGTGACAAGGACCCCTGGGCATCACCCAAGGTAGCTGAGAGGGTGCTGTTCACCATGGGTAGGGTGCACACAGGGTTCTACAACAACCAAACAGCTGGAGGACAATGAGGGGAGCAGTTTAGTGTCATTTGGTCAGGTGACCCAGTGTATCTGCAAGGATAAGGAAAGTTTTATTCTCAGGCATCCACAGAAAAAGACATTTCCAAGCAGAAAAGTGCTTCTGCCTTTGAAGTCCAGGAAATTCAGAACTTAAGTATTTAGACAAGGAGAGCCTCAAGGATTTCTTTTCTCTTCACAGAGTTTCAAATTGAGCAGAAGATTTTGTCTAGTTCTTACTGAATCAGACTCCATGATGGAATTGAAAGAAGCTGTAAATTATACTCACTGGATCTGGTAGGAATTATTAATAAGTAGATTTATTGTGACCTGTGAGAATCATAGAATCATAATTTGTCCTGAAAGAGACCTGCAGAGGTCATCTAATTCAACCTCATGCAAAGAAGGTCTGCTTAGATCAGGTTGTTCTGGGATGGATCCAGATGAGGCTAACACTTTCAAAGATGAAGACTAAGCAATGTCTCTGGGCAAATTATTTCCATAATTGACCACTCCCTTGCTAAAAAAACAAAACCAAAACAAACAAACAAAAAACCCAAACCACCAAAACCCACACCCCTTTAATATTTAAAATGGAATTTTCTAGATTCCAGCTTGTGTCTGTTAGCTCTGTCACTGTCCATCTTCTGCTGGGGAGCCCAGAACTGAAGCAGCACTCCAGATGCAATTTCATAAGTGTTGAACAGAGGGGAAAGACCACTTTGCTGGACCCGCTGGCTACACTGATCAATACAACCCAGGACACCGCCTGCCATGGAAGGACATGCTTGAAATCTGGCTGTTATATGGCTTTAATCAGTATGTACTGGAAACCTAGAACTGGAAATGTTTCCCTCTGCACTTATAAAAGAAAGTGCAAGAGAGACTGTGACTCAGGCCATGAATTGTTCAGAGTTTCTCAAGGATGAAGAGTGAAATGAAAAAAAAAAACAAACCCAAAACCAAAACCAAACAAAATACCCCAAATCAAATCAAACAACAAAAAACCAAACAGAAAACCCCAAAAAACAAAACAAAACAAAAAAAAAAAACAAACAAACCAAAAAAAAACCACCAACCAACAAGAAAACCCATATTCACTAGACTGGTGAGTCTTGCTGAGTTTCATCAATACACAAAATTATTCAGTGTGGCACACTCATGAAGGCCCTTCTTTAGAGGATCCAAAATCAGATCAATTTGTTATTTTTTTCTGTTGTAACCAAGATCCAGTTCATTAATCCATCCCAAAGTCATCACCTTCATGTGTATTTTACTGTTACTTTGAACAAGGAAGTGCCACAGACTGTAAGAATTGTTTTGCCTGATCTACTCTATAGCAGCAAAATAACACTGTCTTCTTTCTGATTACTCTTAGGATCAGTAGATTGTAAATGTTAAAAAGAGAGGACACCCGGTAGAATTAGATCACTGAATCAGTGTATCCCTGAAAGAGCACAATGCACACAACTTAATTTTTCTTCCCTTGAAGTAATTTGGAATTTTTCCCTCAAGTTAACCATGGGTTGGATTTACTTCATAGCAACAAACAAGGGACCTGTCAGGTGAAAAATGAGAATCTGAGTCTTCCATAGAGGAATGTTTTAATACAGCTTATTCTGATAAAAAAAGCACACTGAAAAATGGCTTTGCATTGAAATCACTTTGAATTTAAGGCAGTAGAGATTTAAGTTGATCGTTGCAGACATTTGCTACAGTAAGTGTTTTGGTCCCTTGGCATGGTGGCCTTGCTGCCTTCCAAAAAACAGCATTTCTATCTTTTCCTACAGATGATTTATCTTTACCCACAGCTTTGCTCATGCTGTTATCTCCTTCATGTGGAACCACATAACACTTGAATCAGAGCAAGAGAACACCATGTTACGCAGAAAAAGCCAAGAAAAGGGATTTGGTGTCAAGCTGACAACTTTAACTTATACAGAGGCTGTCTGAGATGAAGCACTGCCTGTAAGAATGAGCATCAAGCCCAGACTTCAGCTGGTATCACATGTGAGGATGGAAAGCATCATCAAACTGCTCGGAGTGCTGCTGAGCTGAATTCAGAAGCCTGCCTGAGCCTCCTCCTGTGCTCTGATAGATGGCAGACCAGGATGCACTCAGATGGCCAAGGGGCTTCCCTGCAGCAGCTGATGTGATCTGTCAGGCTCCTGCCCAAAAGACAGCCCAGGGAAGGAAAGAGGGAGGAAAGGAGGGAAAGGAACAAAAAAAGGAATGAAATAACAATGAACAGCACATTGCTCATGCTGTCCTCTTTCCCCAGTTGGAATCAACCCACATAACCAGGCAGAACATCTGTCTCCAGAAAGACAAACACATAGGGCTGTCAGTCCTAACAAGTATGAAAGTCATTATTACTAACACACACATTATTATCCAGAGACCACTTTATAAATCCAACCCAGCACTGCCATCCAGCAGGCCAGAAGCTTCCTTGACAGTAGATTCTACTAGGAATATGGTTTTCATCTAACTAGTTCACAGGAGTGAAGAAATAACCATCTGCTCCTTGCTTTCCTCCCACAGGCACTATCAGAAAGGGCTTAGTGGAAGATGAGGATAACACTGATGCCTTCTTAAGAAGAAGCACAGCAGCATTTCCTCATGCTTATGCACCTTCCACCAAGGGACAGCAATTGTTTAACACAGCAGACTCTGTACCTGCTTTTTCTCTACAAGCCAAGGAGTTTGTTTGTCAAGGTGTGCTTTTAGTTAAGGTAGAAAATGGTTCTTCATGGCAGGCAGTAATGAACAAACCCACAGGAGTCACTCCAGCCTGCCTGGGCTTGGCTGGTCCCCTGCAGCCTACAACAATTCAGCAGCATCATTAGTGAGTTACAGGAGAGGGAGGCTTGCTGCTGACTGAAAACCACCTCGCTGGAAGGCGTTTGGTGCATGTGCTGCAGGGAATTTCCTGCACGTCGTTTCCAGAGGCAGGCCCAGGTAAGGAGTCAGGGACCACACCGAGCACTGTGGACATCAGCGGGCTGATTCAAATTTGGATACTCCTGCTCCTTGGAAAAACATGTCGCCTACCTAGCAATCTGCCTCTCTGCCTCCATGGGCCTTGTTAGCAGGCACTCTGAGCACCTCAGGGCCTTAATGGTTTTATTAATCACTGCAGCATTTCAGTGCAACAAGTAGGAGTAGCTGCTATTCACAAATGGAGACCAGAGCCCTGAAAGCACTGATCTTTCCATTTCATTTCATTAGAAGTCCAAATTCATTGCTAAAGCACACTTGGTGCTCTCAAGGGTGCCTTGCTGCCCACATCCAGCTTTGCTGTGCCTCACTCTGATGAGGGTATGTGCAATACTGCTTCAGACTGATGCAAACTGAAGCCCATGAGCTTCCCCCAGCTCTGCCTCAACACTATTGCCCCAGACAGCTGCCTGTTCCCTCCTTGTTTTGCTCAGCAAACCTTCCTTCCACAGACATACCCCTAACACACCTGGGGCTGATGTGGGTTCATTCTGTGCATCCATGGGTGGTGATAAGCAATGTGGGAGATAAGCAATGTGACAGGAGGCTTCTGAGAGGCCTACAAGGAGGGCAAGCTGTGCACCAGCCCTTTCCCACCCTCCATACACACACACAATGAACCAGGTTAGCCCAGGGTGGGCTAACCTTGGTGCAGGTGGCTGTGCACAGCCCCACAGCTGCTACCCCTGCAGCACTGCAGACTCAGCAATTGAGACCAGCCACAGGCTGGGTCCTGCTTTGCTGGATTTGGAACAAGTCCAGCAGAAAGCCCTAAACATCACCTTCACAGATGGTGTGAGGCTTTGCACCTCTGCTGCTTTCCATAGGCTATGGAAGAAAAAATATTAACCTATTTCTCAGTCTAATGGGTGAATAACAAGGTGGATTATCTGCTCAGCTATTGCTCCCGTACTTTGCCACGGATCTGCAGTTGTGGGGAGCAGCCATGCCAGTATTTCTGGGTCAAGTCAGCAAGCACCCAGAGCTGGGCTGAGGAGAGCAGACCCCACACATTCCCAGCTGTGTTACCACCTTGTGTGTGGTCACACGGTCTGAGCTCGCCAGCCTCACATTCTGGCACAGACAGCACCCACAGGAGGCTTTGCTCGTGTTTCCTCTGTTCCACCCCATCTAAATGGAAGCATAAACATACAGCCATAGAATCATAGAATGCTTTGGGTTGGAATAGACCTTAAAGCTACAACCCCATGCATGGGCAGGGACACCTTCCACTAGATCAGGCTGCCTGAATTCCCATCTGGTATGGCCTGAACACTTCCAGGGATAAGGTAACCACAGTTTCTCTGAGTTACCTGTTGCCACATCACAGATTTGCAGGAAAGAGTGATGTGTTTACCTCACAGTAATACTGCCATGTTTTATCAGCAGTATGGCAACAGCTGAAGAAAAGACTTCTTCCCTTTACTAATGACTTCTGCTTAGGTACTGCACACCAGGGGCAATCATCAGAAGTTCCTCCCATCATAAGTCCCACTCCTTCCCAGCTGCAGGGACACGCTGTGCTACCAAGGCAGCCAGCACTCCTGAGACGTGCTAAAAGACACATCACAGGAGGAGCTTCCAGGGCAGAAGCTCAGCATGAGACAGATGAGAGTTGCAAGGGATGAGCAGTTCTCATGCTGGAAGGATGTGTGTGCTGTACCTCCTTCCTTGTTAAGTTATGTTTGAAATATAGTTGCTATTTTCTCGTTTAAAAAACCCCCAAAAATGGACTACATTTTAATTAAGCTTTTCCTGCTGCTCAAGTTGGTTTGATAGAAATTCCTATGAATCCAGGCCCCTACTGACATATGAATTACTTCATTTTCATTTGCTGAAATGCACCAATTAAAAACTCACGTGGAAGAGGTTCTGAGATACAGCTTGGTCTCAGTTAAAAACTCTGTAACTTTGGAAATTTCAGCAATTTATTTTGCCACAGAACACATTTAGTCACAAATTAGAGTGTTGGAAGTAGATAACAGAGCCATAAGCTTCCAGTAAGAGTTTTAGAAAAAAGCAGAATTTTCTCGCTGGTGTGGGTCACTCCTCTATCTGCAGTTTGTCTAACTTTCACTACACTTAAGCCATGCTACACTACAAGAAATAGCAAAGATCATATGTGTGCACACAGATGTCAAACTCTCTATGTAATCAAAGATTTATAGGCTAAATGCAGACAAAACCTTCCTGACACCAGAGGCTGATTATCTGTCTCATGTCAAATATGAAATTCAAGGTCCAGAAATACCAACATTCTACAATATTTCTCAACATTTTGAGGTAGATAAATTTTCTGGTTCTCAAAATTCCTGATATTTCCCCTGGAGACACAAGCAGAACCACTGAGTAGTGCCAGCATATTTCTCACAGAAGCCCAAACTCATGTCACAAACTCTCAGTTCTGCATTCATGAGGCCTGGCCCAGCAGAGACAGCAGTATGGCACGGCTCTAACACAACAGAAACCGAGAGGGGCTGATATCTAATACCATCTGGGTTACACCAGTCATGCAGGATATGTGAGACCCAGAGGTCCAATCTCTTCCAGCTCCAGCACAGACATGAAGAAAACTCTCATGACCACGTCCTAAAACAAAACTTTCTGATCTTTCTGGTGGGTCTGTCTGAATGGCTCCTGATGAAGATACTGCATGATTGTGAGACATCTGAATATTCATTAGAGAGGACCTCAAAGCACTCTCATTCCCTTCTTGCATCTGATCTAAGAGATGTTGTCATTCTTTTCTTTTCTTTCAGACAGATTGAATGGGTATTTAATGAGCCCATCCAAAGCTGAACAGCTTCAGTGGGACAGAGAAAGCAAGACTTGCTCAAAAAGAGCTTACAGTCTGGTGGCTTCCAGTACCCTCCCGGGAGATATCAGTTCAAATTCCTTCAGTGAGATAAGAGACTTCAACCTCGGTCTTTCATACCCCAAGGAAGCAATCTTAAATATTAATGCTTTTTATTAACTGACGTGGCACCATTTCCTCTTGTGTGTGAGAAAATCCAACCTCATTAAAGCACTTAACCTTGGGAGAGTATTAGGGTGACACAAGTGAAAGAAAGCACCATATTCCAACAGCTGTCAGGACACTAACTCTCTGTCCCATTCCCTTCCAGCTACCACTGGCATGCCAGGTTGGATGAATCTCATTTTAGGTGGCATTCCTGGCTTTACAGGACCTTGGTGCCTGACTCAGGGATGCAGCTTCCACTGGAGGACAAAGAGGTCACAAAAGAAACGTTACTATTCTGAATCCAAATATCCTTGGAGGACCTAGCAATGGTTATCATGGAAGGACACCATCCATCAAGTGACTCTCAGGTCATACACTGCCCTCAGTTAAGGACATGATTTATTTCTCCAGAACTCTATGGAAGAACTTCCATGGACTTCACTAGGAAGTGGGTGTTTTTCCAGTGCCCCTAATTCCACCATGGTGTTTAAGCACGCTGGTTCACTAGGTCTATGATGTAGAGCGCTTACACGCCAAATGGAGCATAGTTTATCTCAGTTCTCATAAAACTCTACTGCAAAAAAGAAATGGAAGCTATTAAATAATTCAAGGGTGTCATAGCCATCAGCTGGCTGAATACCTGTGAAACAGAATGTGCTTACAGAATATGAGACTAAACCTTGTCTTACTTAGAAGCACTGCTAAGAAAAAAAATAAATAAACACATAGCAAGACTTCTTTTTCTCATCCTGGATATCTTTTAATAACAAAAACAGTGTGACCACAGCACTTCATATCCAAGTAAGGATATGAATGTGATTTCAAATCCATACCACCTTTTCAATCTCTGGATGTAAAATATGTGTAAGGTTGCAGTTGGAGCAACAAAATGATATACTGTTGGGACAACAAAATAACTGTTACATCTAATTCTCAAAATTCACTTTAAGTTTAAACAACCACAACTAGCACTACAAAGGCCCCTGGATGGTAGCAGCTACAGATTAATAGAAGTCACTTGCTCCACAGATGTCCCACAGTCTCCAAGAGTTGCAGTCTCCTCTTTATACATCAATGGCTTCCAGATTTGGCTTCCCAGAGAGCCCTCCAGCATGGCAGGTATTTTTGCCTTAAAATGGGCTATCAAAGTTTCAGGCATCAAATACTGCACAAGCCTTATTAAGACCCATCAGAACAGTATTTTTGCCAGGAACCTGTAGATGTGTTGCTGAATTCAACAATAGATTGAGAGTATATGGACATGAAATTCAGCTGTGAAAATTTTGGAGGGCTCTTGTAGAGCTGAGTGAGACAGATCTCACATAGATTGAACCCTGTTTCCTTGCAGTCTTTGGAGGGACTCAGATAAGGGAGCTGCTGGAACGAGTCCACTCCAGAAGGAAAGCTGTTTTGTCTGGGGTGGATCTTTCTCTCCAAAAGAGAATTTACAAAGAAGAAATACTTCTGCAATCTGAACAAGCAAATGACTGGAACCTGGGAGTGACCCCAGGGAGGAATTGTACCTAACAGTGTGGGCTTTGCTGTTGACTTCAGTATGTGTGCAAGCACGGCTGCTTTTAGGCTTAGCAATTAAGCATGAAGAAGTTTTAACCATCATAATTTTAGGCACTAGTCAAAGTGATATATAGGCACTAGGCAAAGTGATATAGGTAGATTCTGTGTGGATTTTCCACCCAATTCCTTACCTATGTGTACAGTAAGCCATTATGGATGTGGTTTACAATACAAAAACACTCACCAAAGGCTTCCTACCATAGAAAACAGTGGATTGAACAGACAGTATGGATTCCATGGAGCAGTCATAGCAAGGAAGCTCAAAGAGATCAAAAGCAGCAGACAAGGTGCAGAAAATAAAGCACTGAGGTGAAATGAAGCAGACAAGAAAAAGAGAAAGCATGATAGCTGCAAATCTTTGTGGATGTGCATGAACACACAAATGACTGCCTGGGCCATACTGAGTTTCCCCTCATGCACAGACACATCCTTTCACACACTGCCGAAGATTCAGAATGAAACTTGGCCTTGAACACAGGGTTGCCAAACATTTTAATGAAGAAGTATAACTGGCCCAGAGACAGTAAGATACATTGCTGAGACAAAGCTTCCAATGGAAGTAGGAGAACATCAAAAAAACACTTCTATGTTCAGTTTAGCTCCTCGTTTTAGGATACTCTCACACATGCCCATCCTTAATTAGCAAAGCATTTTCACAATGCTCTGACTATGAAGCAGGGCCCTCTTTTGTTCAACAGCAGCTATAGAGGAGAGGAACTGTAGGGGGAAACACGCAGTGCCCAGAAATCACATCTACATGCAATACATTTTGGACATTTGCTCAGCTAGCCTTGACCCAGCCCTGCCACACAGGGTACATCTAGTTTGGTGGGATGTGAAAGAAACGTGCACTGTTTGAAAACACACTGGGATGTGTGCAAACCAAAGTGCACGCGTGTCAGGGCTGGGTGTTTGGGAGGTTCATTTCAAAAATGCTCCCATCGACATAACCACCAGCTGAATCCAAAAGGAAAAGGTCCTGATCAGGCTGTCACTGCTGCAATTGCTTGCAGTGCCCCACCATCCCAAGCAGTGCTCATCTCCCCAGTCCCAGATGGAGCAATTCTGCTCACCCCAAAGGGCAGGTCTGTATTTGAAACCACAGAGATGTAGAATCTGATGGAAATTGTATTCTTTGAGCCTGTGGGCAGTGCCCAGGGCCCTGGTAACACAACAATTGTTCCTTCATTTGCCGCTATTTAGTGGATACTCAGAACAGCAGTTGCAGTTGGGCTTATAAATTACAAAACAACAGACAAAAGGAATAAATGAGACAAAATTAAAGACATTACTCCTACATCCCATAAATTATCTCTGTAGTCTATTTTAACAGCGTGAATTTACCAGTGACTGTTAAAATAGTATAAAAAATAAACCCACCTAGCACACTAACTAGGCATTAATGAAAAAGCAAAATATTGTTTTATGTTCTCCAAAACACAGAAAGCAAAATATTCCCACCAGATCTCATAATGCCTTTCCAGGGGAGAAAGAATCATAATCTTCTATATTGAAAAAGAGACTGAGCGCTTGGAGTCGGAAAGAAAATAAATTAATAAACCAAATTACACACTCCGCGCATGGAGGAATCGAAGGCGTTAAGTCAGCCCAGGAGAACAGCGCGCTTTGATTGTGCTCACTTAACAACTTCCCTGTCACCGTGCGCGGCCCCGGGGAGGAACCTCCTGGCGCTCCCCCGGGGCAGCTCCGCGCCTCTGCGCGGGCACCGCGGCGCTCGCACCGCCGCACACCGCGGCTCCTCTTCGCCTCTCGGCGCCGTCCCGGGCAAACTCCGTCTGCGGAGCCTCCCCCCGAACACACCGGCGGGCTGGGCTGCCGTGGCACCGCTCCCTTAAAGGCGCCGCGCCTGTGCGAGTTCGGGCTGAGCGCGCTGCCCGCGCAGAGCTGCGCAGCGGCGGCGCCGGCAGCCCTGCGCCCGACCTCCGCCTGCCACCAGCCTCGGCGGGGAGCGAAGCGCTTGGCATGTAGGAGCGAGGAGAGGGAAAAGGTGCGGGGCCGAGGGAGGTGAGGGGGAGGAAGCCGGGGGGTGGGGTGGGAAGGAAGGAAGAAAAAAAAAAAAAAGAGAAAAGAAAAAAGAAAAGAAGAGCTGCCTCTTTAAATGCTGGGGGCTGAGCGCTTGCCGGGGCGTCCGTGGCGGATCCAGCCTCCCTCCCTCCCCTCGGCCGTGCCTCTCCGGCGCTCATGCCCAGCCGCGGAGCCGGCGGCGCGGCGCTCGGGCGCTGCCGCTGCTCGGGGAGCA